>NW_004567136.1:1539047-1641070 GCF_000260355.1 Condylura cristata | reverse complement strand
TGCCACGGCGGCACGGGCCGCCGCCCTCGCCACGACCCGCCAGGCCGCCTCACCTGGACTTGCCCACGCCGCTCTCCCCGATGATGAGGATCTTCAGGGTGGTCAACACGTCCTCGTCCATCCTGCCGCTGCTCCGCTCCAAGCCCAGCTGGCCGCCCCGGTCCGCCTCTCAACCCTTAACCCGAGAGCCGTCTGCGCATGCGCACCGCTCCGCGGCTGCCACCTTCTTTTCACACCGGGTGTTTAGGTCTCCAGAGCCGGGGACGCCCCAGTTCCGCCTTGAAGTAGCTCTGCGTCTGCGCCAACCCAGAGTTCCTGGCGTCTTTTCCCAAGTGTCTCTCCGTCGTGCGCAAGCGCAGATGGGCGGTGTGTGTGATCTCATCCCGCCGGTTGCTGACTTCCTCCTTCCAACCCTAACCTAGGTCTGCCTGGGTTGTGTAGTTGGCGAAAGGGCTGAGGAGAATATACGCTCTTTTGGCTCAGCAGCTGCCTAAGACAGGTGTATTGCCATGGGAAAGCATGCGTTGAAAGGCATATTATGGTTAATGTAGGTCCCAGCTCTATGGCCATCTAATTTACCTATCCTCCTGAGCCAGCCTTAATCTCAGAGATGGAGGCCACCATATTTCTAAAAATAATGCCAGCTTCTTGAAATCGTTCTGAACATTAAATGAGTTAATTTATGAACACACGTAGTAAACTCAAGTAAACCTTTTAAGTGTGACCAGGTATTAATTTCCTGACTTACCCTCCTTTAATTGAGTGTTCCTTCGTACATCTGTTCCTCTTGAAAGGGAACTGTAGACTGGGTGGATCTAGTGCGTAGAAAATTACGGTGGTGGCAATTGCAGAGCAACTGTTTCAGTTCATAAGAACTACACAACTACAGGAATCATGTAGATGTGCTTTGTCTCCTTCACTAAGTTTTAAATCTTACTGAAGGTAACAAATCTCATATATAAATGATAGCAGGGGAAGTGCTTGTTTAGTGGACATTAAACATTAGCCCTCTCATTTTCTTACACTTGTAGCCAATGCCAGAAAGAATAGATTTGAATACAGAAAAAAAAATAGGGAGAAATTAAAACTTTTTAAAAAGATATTTGGGAAAGCTCTTTAGTCAGATATCCAATTGGCTCCTTCACGTCCTTCAGGTCTTACTGAAATGATGCCTTCCCGAGGAGGCCCTCCTTTGTCCTTGCAGATATCCTCCCAGCCTTCCCTATACCTCTTTATGTTGAAATTTTTCTGCATAGGCCTTACCACCTTCGTATATACATGGTAAATAAATTCTGCTTTATGTTTCACTATTTTATTTGTTCACTGCCTAATCTTCCCCAACGAGAAGAGAAACATCATGTGGGCCAGCATTATTTTCTCTTTTGTATGTTATAGAACCAAAACTTTTAAGAACTGATATACTACACTATTCACATAAAAGTATAAATTTAAAAATAAATTGAAACTTGTCAATGGTAGCCCTGGATATTGATACTCCATGTAACTGCTGTACTTCAGCAAAATCATTTCCTTCTACCTCTTGGCCACTTTTGGTTTTCTTGTGAAATCTTGTTCATCTTCTAAATATTTTTATACTTTGGGTAGGCTAGCATGCACAACCTCCAAGCCCTTCCACATGGGCTGACTGTCACCTTATTATATTCTCCTCTATACTTGCTACTTCTTTCCTTCTTAGAGAATGACAGATCCACCCAGTCAACTTTCTCTCACTCCCTACATTGAACACTCACAATACTCCTTATGAATACTCACAATACTCCTTAAGCATCCCTGATATTTATCCATGTTTTTTCCTCTCTATTATCATGTCTATGATTCAGTCATCATCTTTTGGCTGAGTTAGCCACCATGCTGATTACCCACTTGGCCTTCCTACCTCCATTCTCCTGTCCCTCGGACTATTGCTGTCCTAAATGCGAACCTAACTGGTCATCCACCTTCCATAGGCTGCTTGCTGTCCTTAGAAGTGTTTGCTATAGTAGCAGAGGCCCCTGTAATTCCTCCTACTTAAACCTTTGTTTTCCAGTGCTTTATACTTGGTGTTCTGACAACTTAATATCTTTTGTTTATTTATTTTATGCATACAAGAGCTGGGGTGTAGGCTAGAGGTTTGAGGAGGCAAGAGGATTCACCAGAGTCAGAGTGGGGAGCACAGCAGGTGGCTTAGCTGAAATACACTGCTGAGGGGAGCAGCAGGCAAGACAGGAGAGGTCTGTTGTACCATGTAGGTCACCTCCCTGGCTGGGAATCAAATTTGTGCTGCAGTGGTTGCAGAGTACTTCATAGTGCTGAAACATAACCCCTTGTGCCAGCAGGGAGACCCAAATTTATTTCCTTTTATATTTTCAAGAACCAAACGTTGCCCTGTCACCAGGACCTTGCACATGTCATTCCTTCTGCCAAGAGCCCTCTTCTGTTCCCCAATCCCCAGCAACCTCTTCACATTCTCATACACAACTGGTATTCACCCTGTGTTTCAGCTTTTGAGTCCTTTTCTCTTGAGTGACTTCTCTGACCTCCCTGGCCAGCATTTAGTATTCCTGTTACATATTCTTATAATGTTCAAAGCATCTGCTATGGTATGTCCTCTAAAGTATTATTCTCTGCCCCCCAGAAACAGACAAATGGGAAGGAAAAGTTCTTGCATTTCTTTCTGTTTCTTTCTCTAGGCATCAGTGGTAAAGAGAAGAATATAAATGCTGCTTTCAGATCTCTGACAGGCACTGACAGGAGCATTGTGACTCATGGCTTGTGCAGGACTGCTTAAATCCAAGTGTAACAGGCCTGTGTCCTGGATTTCAGGTCCTACTAGTGAGAAGAGTCAGATGGCATTCCTCTCAGCCCCACCCCCAACTGCATTTGCCTGGTCTGAGCAGAAGTTCTGAAACAACACCCCACCTTCCAGCTATCTTTTTGCTTTTTATCAATAAGCACAGTTTGCATTCCAAGAGAACTTCAGTTCACTGTTAAGCTGTTTTGATAAAGCATTTGGGAGAGAAAATCCTTAGAGGAAGAAGCTTGTGTGCCCTTGGCACCTTGGGTGGGATTTCAGTCTGAAGATGAGAAGCTGGAGTAATCTGTTTAGATTTTGTAGCTTAACACTAGCCATATTATCTCCAACACCCATGGGACAATGTGGCCCAGACTGGGATTGGCACCCATATACTGTTACTCTCCTTTTGATTGTTACTCTCCTTTTGATCCCAGACCTATTATAATTCACACAATATCACTTCCAGCCAAGGAATTCATTTTACAGCAAAAGAAATGTGACAGTGGGTTTATGCTTGCCTTTGACCTCACTGCTTTCAGCAGTCAAAAGACTACTAAGGGAGGCAGTCAAAAGACTATGACTCCAAACTGATGCCCAGGCTGGATCGAGTCTCACCCCTGGCATGTGTGTTCCCAGAAGCTGCTCCAAGGGTTAGCCTTGAGAGTGCTAGCATGCAACCAAGGGGTGGCACCCAGGGGCCCCAAATTATTAAGTGCCCGCTCTGAAAGGGATCAAACCATCCACACACACAAAGATTAAAAAAAAAACTCTTAGCGGCCCTCCCTGGTGGCGCAGTGGGTTAAAGCACAGCACTGAGAATCTAAAGCCGCTTCTGCACGAGTTCAATTCCCGCCTGCCCCAGAGGTGACCACATGGTGTGGCAGATCTCTCCTGACACACCTGCTGCTCCCCTCAGCAGTGTACTTCGCTGATCTGCCTGTTCTGTTCCCCACTGTTTCTCTAGTGAAGCCTCTCACCGCCCCTGAGCCTCTGGCCTGTACCCCAGTTCTGTATGCACAAATAAATAAATCTTTAAAAAAAATTTAAAAAAAAACTCTTAGTGTGAAAGATCTTTCGTAGTATTAGCATTAGTATGCATAGCGAAGAGAGGAATGGCTATTTCCAGCAATAGTTTCCGGATGAAATGAAACTCTTAGTTTTCCTGATGAAAGAATACATTTCTTTCACCTTCAACCCTGAAAGATATTTCCACCAGATATACAGTTTTAAGCTCTTTGTTTCTAGCACTTGAATATTTTCTTTCTTCTTTCTGGCCTCCAAGGCTTCTGATGAGAAAATCATTGTCATGTGAATCATTGTGTCTCTATAAACAATGAGTCACTGTCATTTTCCTCTGGTAGCTTTAAGACTTTTCTTTGTCTTTAGTTTTATATGTATATAAAACTTCTCGTTCCTCATACACACACACACACACACACACACACACTAGTCATAGTGTGGAAATGGATTTCCTTGGGTCTATCCATGAATTATCCCATTCAGGATCTGTTCATTTTTTAAGAATTTTTCAGGATCACTCTCCTCTCCTTTCAGCACTTGTACAATAAGAATGGTAGACTTTTTTTCTATTACTCCAGAAATTCCTGATTTGTGTTCTTCCTATCTTTCTCTCTGTGGTTTGAATTGAATAATTTCTATTGATCTATCTTCATGTACACTGGGTCTTTCCTCTGACACCCCTATGTTTGCTATTAAGTTCATCCAGTGAGTTTATTAGTGAGGGTTTTTTATTTTTTTAATTTCAGTTATAGTGTTTTTCAGTTTTAACATTTCTATCTACTTTTAATATTACTTTTTCTAAGGTTTTTTTTTTCTCATTTGTTTTGAGGGTCTTTGCAATTGTTCCTGGAGCATTTTAAAGTAACTGAAGTCTGTCAAATAATTTTAAATTCTGTGTCATCTGAGCATTGAAATTTACTTGCTTTCTTTCTGGGTTGAAATTTTACTGATTCCTTGGAAACCGAGTAGTCTGGATTATATTCTGGACATCTTCAATGACGTCACTAAGTCTTACTTAAAACTGGTAAGAAATGTTGATACTTAGTTTTAGCATGAAGCATGCCTGACTAGACTTAGAAAAAGAGTTCCAGCCCACCTTCTGCCAGCAATGGCCTCAATATTTGATTTTCAGAACCTTAACAAGGCGATTGGGCCTCTTGCCAGCATATGAAATGCCCAGTGCCTAAGCTAGTACACAGGCAGTGATATAACAAGTTCATTTCTCGAGTCTCTTTCATATGCTGAATAGGATTAGATTGAATCATGTGAGCTTGGCATCGCTCAGAACCTCATAAACAACTGTATAGTGTCATTTCCCCAAGATCTTCCACCTTGGTGATCTGCTGAATATTCTTTTTCATCATCGATCCTCTACTCATTCCTCTTGCCAGAAAGCAAAGACTTGAGTTAAGTTCAGTTACTGGACACTTTCACAAATAAGCCCAAGTTCACGGTCAAATAATGAGAGAACTAAAAGAGAGAAAAGCAGTGGGACTTGCCCCGTGTTTTCAATCCACAACTCCACTCAACAGAAAGGAAAGATTTCCTAAAGCATTCTGCCTGCTTTGTACCAATTGCTTTTGCTGACACAGACTTCTTAGAGGCTGAAGCACAGTAGAAGAAAGAAGAGAAAAATGGTGCTAGATTTCCACACTCTCTAAGTTTAGAAGAGGCTTTTTCCTCCCCAAGTCACCACCACAGGACTTCCCATGACTTCTCACTCTCTTACTTGTTGGCCAGTTGTTTTTGAGTTTTGCAATAAATGACCCACTACTTTATTCACATGACTAGATCCATTGAATAAGAAAGAATAATCCACTCCATGAAAAGTATAAATTTAAATGGAATGTCCTTCTTTAGTGCATTTAAAACAATCATTATTTTATGAAATGCCACAGTCCTTGATACATATGGCCAGTATTATCAGGGCTGTCACACGTCTTCTCAGCCCAAATACACTGTCAGAGGATCATCTGTTTTAGGAAGAGTTTACTTGCCCTCTTCTATCCCTCAATAAGCCAGCCAGCACCACACCAAAATCTCTCACCTACTGCCCTCACCTTAGGGTGCTTATGTTAAGTATGTCTATAGTTCCAATAGACCTGAAAGTGTCAACAAATACACAATATGACTCCACCTGACCCTTCTGCCTATAGCATTTGAGGACTCATGAGTTAATACTCTTGGTGTTAGGATGTCTGTGCCTTTTGGGTAGCAAGCCAGCTGGCTGGAAACTGCTTCCTGCTTCATTCCTGCCAGCCTGTTTCCTGCAACCTGAATCTTGTTCTTTTTCTCTCTAGTTCTAAGATAATTCTTAGAAAGACCTGGCTTTGTAACTCTCCCACTGTCCTGTTCCATCACAAGCCTATGCCCTCGTGCTTTAGATCAGATTTTCCTTGTTGTGTCAACACAGTCTGTTCACTTTTGTTAGCTTCAGCTTTTCATTGGTGAAACAATTCCCTACCTTTTAGTTAGGGTACCAATTTATATATGTTTTCTCCCTTAATGTATTGACAAGCATTTTATTTTTAAAACTTAAATAATAATAATAATGAGGACCTTCCAGAAAAGACAGCCTATAGAAGTATGGAGTCTAGAGCAAATCACGTAAGTAGGACATGCATTCTACTAACAGGAAAATGATAGGTTAAAAGAAACATGAAGAGGACCCTCCCTGGTGATGCAGCGGGTTAAAGCACAGCACTAAAGAGCTAAAGCCACTTCTGCATGAGTTCGATCCCCATCCCAGGAGGTGACCCACATGGCATGGCAGACCTCTCCTGACCTGCCTGCTGCTTCCCTCAGCAGTGTACTTCGTCAGTCTGCCTGTTCTGCTCCCCACTCTGTCTCTGGTGAAGCTTTTCACCGCCCCTGAGCCTCTGGTCTGTACCCCAGTTCTGTATGCACAAATAAATAAATCTTTAAAAAATAAAGTGATAAAACTCTTGATATCGGAAGATTAGCTATATATTTTGGGAAAATTACTCAAAATAGCTACACTAGTTTTCTCGTTTATAACATGGAGGAAATAATGCTCACATAGAGACACTAAGATCTTGTAGAAGAGTGAAACATTTCAAGTAAAGCCCTGGTTAGTGTATAGTAAGTAATAAACATTAGTTCCATTCCTTCTTTCACTTGCATAATGTTGCGTTTAAAAATATCTTGTAAGTTGAAGAGTTAAAAAAAATAAGTAAAGTTAGTGGAATCTAAAATTTGTTGATTATTTGAAAAACATTTTCCATTGTAGTGCCAAATTTCCAGAAACAGAAACAATATTTTTGTGAAAAAAGTTAAATGTGTAGTTTTAACACAATAATCTTCAGCCAGCGGTGATTCTGCCCTGCAAGGGTTATTTCGTTCCCCCCACAAGTTGGAGACATTCTGGGTTGTCACAAATGGGAGAGGGTTAATGTCGTAAAATGTCCTCCAGTGCTCAGGACAGACCCACAACAAAGAAACATCCAGCTCAAATGTCAAGAGCGTCCTTGTTGAGAAACCCTGTTTTGGTGGTAAGGCGAGTTAGTCTAGTTAGTCGTGGTTTCAGCTTTTTGATGTCTCCGCTCATATTAACATTCCTTAACCTTAAACTATTACTTCTTTAGTCTTTGAACCCTCATAAAGAATGACAAACTTTCCTTCTAAAGTGACCCCTATGATTATGTGTTCAGACATATAAATCAGGCACCTGGAATATCAATACAAAGTTTCTGCACTGCCCATATAAGTCACAGACATTCCTTTCCACACCCCACTAAAACACACATTTTATAGATATACAAAATATGCCTATTTTGCTACATGTTGTTATTTTGAGAAACTCATCTCAAGCAAAACTTAGTAAACCAAGTTCCACTATATTCAACCCATAACTTAACTCTTAGTAAACCAAATTCCACAATTCTTAACCCACAACTTAACCAGATGGAACTCTTTCCAGTACAGAAAGTGACTTTCAGAGTAAGAGTCTTCCTCATACCAATCCTCAATCTTAATTTTAGAGATGAGAAAGAACTCAGAACTAGAATGAAAAATTGTTCAGAAACAAATTTTTGCTGTTGCATGGTAATTATCAGGAACATTCTCCCAGGCTAAGAATCTTACAGGCGGTAGAGCCGGTAACCTGGGGCAACTGACTTCTTGGTACCCTCTGTTGAGCTTCCTCATCTCACATAGAGCAGGTCATTGCTTTGCCAACCTATCGGCAAGGGCAGGGTTGAGTTAGAGGCAAAAATACTAGGAAAGTGGGTTGGAGCAAGAGGCACAGTGTTGCTGTAGAGTTGGTGATGATGAATCTATGCTACACTTTGCATTTTCACCACACGTTTGGTCCCTGTAATAACCTAATGATGTCAGCAACATAACTGACAGAACGTTTTGTATTATGAACAAAATATCTTGTTTGAAACACTGTGCTATTCAGCGTCTGAGATCCACATCTTTCAGCTCTTAATCCAGCGCTCTCTATGATGGTACACATATACACAAACACAAAGGTTCCCTGATGGTCTGTCCCTCCTAGTTCTCATGATTTGATTCTCCTGTCTCAACTGCAGAAATGTAAAAGAGAACTGGAAACTCCAGCCTGCTGCAGCAATGTCGGCAGATGGCGGGAAAGGAGTGGAAATCACTCACCAAACCAAAGCAACCATAATGGGGTGATGTTCTCCCACCCCAAAAAGACCTATAAAAAATCTTTAGTAAAAAGTGCTATAAACAATGTTTAGCGAAATCATGCATTTCCTAAAAGTCATTTTCACACCATCATCAATTTTCCCAGCAAGATTTTTCAAAATCGGTCTTTAAATAAAATAATAATTTCATTCCTACATAGTTTTACCCCATTACTCTAATTTAAGCCATGTTACTATGACTTAGTCTGCTTTCTTCAGGATAATTTTTTTGAACATTTGAAGATAGCTTGTTCCAAATTAATAGTGTCATGACCTGAATGCATTTATTTATGCATTCCCCTCAACTCCCTTAGTTATTCATTCTTCCTGAAAGGATCTTTCAGTTCCTTTAATTTCCTCTTACTTGAATACTCAGTTTTGTTGCTTCCATACAGAACATACAGATCCTTTTTTTTTCTTTCTAAGAATGTGGAACAACACTTTTTCCAGTTATAGGAAGTCGTTTTGATGAAGGCTTGTATGTGAATGTGGGAAGGTCATCTTAGTTCTATTCTGTTTATTTTTCTGAGGAGTTCAAAATTGCAAAACTAACTCAGTGCCATTTAATGTTAGGCTTTTTTGTAAGTACAAATTATAGCCTGTCTTTTATAACTATGGAGGAGAAAACTATGAAGATAGTACCCTGGCAGTGTACTGAATTAGCAGTGTATACATTATGTATATGTAAGCTATAATACATACAATGTATTCTAACTACTACTCAGCTCATAGTTGTATTGTTATACCCTTCCCTACTGAACTTTAAAAATTTAATACTTTAAATACAGAAAAGCTCTGAATGAGTAGAGGTGACTCATTCACTTCCTCAACAATGACTTCAGCTGGAAAAAAAATAGAATTACTCTGTTCTAGCATCATCTACTTCCAGGAAAATATGGGGAGACTTATTTCAGGTGTTGTTATGAGTTGACAAAAATGCAGCACAGCTCAAGAGGGGCAAAAAATATCACTGAATGAAAGGAAAAATAAATGTCCTTGATGCCAATTTGTTGTTCCATGTAAAACTAAAATTATAAATCAATATTAGATTTCAAGCGATCTCCTTTTGTAGATAAGTTATAAAGTAATATATAGTCATACTCCATATCATATCAGGTAATGAGAAGGTTTTCTTGGTTTTATGATTCATCACTTTCCAACACTTTCATGATCTGGGAGAAAACAACAGCAAGCTTCTTGAAAGCCAAAGGATGCCCTTAAAATCCTTTCAAAGGAGAACTCAAACTCTAATCTACCTTAAAAGGGTGAGTTGTGACGTATAGCCACTTTACCTTGTTAGATCGTATTTTAAATATCCTAGGCATGAGACCATAAAAGCAATCTTACTCTTATGTAACAACTCCCTGCATATTTTTTCTAAAATTGCATTTCCCTGGCACACATTACAAAGAAGTTTTCCTACAGATCAAAAACAAAGCTTAGACTGAGCCAATGCTCATTTCAACTTGAATCACCCACCCACATGGACCTGGCTCATGTTGCCAATCCAAGGCAAATGCTGCATCGTGCATTGCTGCACCGTGCATTACGGCTTGTGGCTGTGGTCCTGCACAGGTGCACAGAGCAGATTAATCGAGAGAGTCAACATGGCAAATTTGACTGGAGGCAAATTCTGGGCAACAACAGGGTTTAGGGTAACCCAAACGACTTGTCAGAGAGTAAATAAAAAAAAGACTTTTGATTGGAACCATTTAAGAAAGAACAAGGTTGTTCATGATTTCAAACTATTGCCAGAATTTTCTGAAGCTTTTTAGCTAGAAATGTTTTCCAGACAAGACTTTTACTTTCCTTTTTAAGCTCCAGGAGAAGCATAAGATCTGAAAATCAGACATCTTTTGCTGCTATGTAACATCACAATATATAAAATGTTAAAATCAAGACTGGTGGTCAAGAAATTGTTTTTAAATAAAGGAAACTAGAATTCACTTTTCTTTGCTTCTGGAGAGTCCTTTCAACCCTGTTTTTATATACTAAAAGCAGGATCTTTTTTCAAATTGACTTTCAGGGAAAGGAAAGGTAGTGTTATGAGACAATTATTGTTCTTTCCTTCTACCCATTGACCAGATATCCTCAGTGAATAAACGGTGTTAACTGTTTCTTGATGAGTCTTTCTAGCATTACCTTTATTTCGCTTAAGCATATAGGCTATTTCTCATTAAGGGCAGGTGTCAATTATTCTCTACCCAAGAACCTAGCAATATAACAGGTCTCCAGAAAAGTTGGTGAGGAGGTGTTTTATACTTTATTGGGGGCTACTCAAGTGCCCAGAAGTCTTGTAGACCATTGGTTTTGGAGGTTTTGAAAGTTTTATAGATATGACTTTTAGAGAACCATGAAAGTGTTTCCAGCCACTTTGTGTAGTGGCTGGGTAGTTGGGTCAAATTACTTAATCCCTAAGGCCCATTTCCTCATCTGTAAAATGGGGCTAATCACAATGCCACATCATAGTGCTATTTTAAGAATTAAATAATATCCAAAGAACACATAGTGAACACTAAACATATGTTAGCCAGTTATCAGATGGGTGTGTGACTCATGTAACTGCAATTTTCATTTATGCCAGTAGGATTTCATTGTCACTTTTAATCAGATACATAATGTTTTTAAACTTCTTTCATGGTTGTGAGAACACACACACATGTGCACACAGAGGAGCAGTGAGCTGACAGCTGAAGCTCTGGATTTGGACACCTGTTCAAACAGCCCTCAGCAGGCAAGCTCTACTCAAACCATGCAAATTCACAAAGTGGCTGCAGACATGATTGTATTGTTCCATTGGCTGAATAGGGAAAGATCAGAACTTTATTTTTTAATTTTCTGAGATGTTGCTCACAACATCATAGGTGTCTTAATTTTACACATAAGGGGTTAAAACAGAAAAGATTTTGTACAGCCATTGTTGTGAATTTCTCTCTCTGTAAATCCCCACCAATCTGATATTGGACTGATTGTTTAACTCTACCATAATGTAGATACTTCAGAGAAATGACAAGAGCAAGCCAGGAAAATTTTAAGCCCTAAAATTATGACAAAGATTATTTTCATATTGAACATATCAGTCAAAAATAGGAGCCTTATCTGACTTGACAATAATGATAAAACCAAACCCAGTGCTTCAGAATATTTTCTAGCTGACAAATGAAAATTCTTAAGACATTTCTTGTTTATTGATGACAAATTGTTACCAGTTTTCCAGAGAGGACTTGTGAAATGTAAGATATAGCCTGTACCTTTTCAGTGCAAAAAAATATATATCTAAATATTAAGCAAAGCTCAGAGGAAAGCAAAAATCAAATCCCTATCATTTTATTTCTGTATGGCTTTTAACTTATAACTTCTACGCAGCTTAAGATATAGTTTAGAGTTACTTTCATTTTAGAATATAGCTTAGTTTTCACTTCACACTAATACTTCAATTTATTATTTGCTGTGACTTGGACCTAGATACTGTACTAGTGACTATGTTGTATAATTTGAGTAATGACGGCAAAACATTTTTGACAAGTATGGAAAATAGTAGCTAATATTTTCCATCTGGCCCCTGGTATGATCCCAGAGAATAAGGAGACACGCACAAACACGTGACAGAAATATAAATGTCTAATTAATTTTGATCATTCACTTACATATTTCTGTAAATGCTACCACAGACTGTTTAACTTATTCAAGCACCAAATTAGCGCCTAAATGTTATCACAACCAGAGCTTCAGTCTAAGGTTTTTAAGTTTTTTTCATTATTTTCATTGATTTATATAAAACGCGTTGTCATTTATTTCTAGATCTCTCATTTCGCAAATTAAAGCCAGTGCTCTGAAATCACTTCCTTATCGCAGCTTTAGTGGCGGTTGCCACAAAATTTCTCCAAAGAGTCAAAACCAAGAGCTATACCAAAGGATCCCAGGTTCACACTACAAATCATGGAAAGGAAATGCAGAATGCCTCACAATTTCAATGGGTAGGCTTGGAAAACACTGCAGATAGTTCGCGTTCTGCGAAGTTGCTAGAGCGTGGCTCTGTGGTGAGAAGCAGCCCACCCTGCTCCATCCTTGCCAGGATGGAAGAAGCACGTCCAGTCCAGTCAGGACAATGTCGAAAAGTCTAAGAAACTCTGGGTAATGAGTCCACGTTTGCTGGCTGCAAAATAAAGTCAGAAGGGCTTCTTTTAGCTAAATTAACTGTTCTAAATATAAACATTGTCATAGTGTACAATGGGGGCCCTCCAAGGTGGCGCCACTGGTTAGAACGCGGCGCTGTAAGCTACCTGCCGCCATTCAGTGTCCCTCAGGGCCCCTGATGCTCGGGGCGGCAGACCTCTCTCTCCTGGCTTGCTGCTCCCCCAGCAGTGTATTTCATCCATCTGCCTGTTCTGCTCCCCACTCTGTCTCTGGTGAATTCCTCTCACCGCCCCTGCACCTCTGGCTTGTACCCCAGTTCTGTATGAATAAATAAATCTTTTTAAAAATAGCTTTTAAAATGTTCAGTGTACTTAAGAATAAAAAATCTTACACTCAACACAGTAACTATTATTTTCATATACAGAGACACTTACAAAAATGAGCAGATATCCAGAAAATATGCTTCACCAAATTGAAAAGAATCGATATTATACAGAACATTCTGTCAATAAATAAAACTATAAATAATATATGACCGTATAAATCCAATAGATTTGGAAGCCATCTCACTTTTAATAATTCATGACTTAAATAAATTAAGGAAATTACTAGATTTATGAAAATTTATCATTAGAACACTAGCCAGCAAAACCTGTAGAGTACCTAGCCCGATGAAACTTGATTGTTTTTTATATTTTTATATATATATACATATATGTATATATATATTATATATATTTACATTATTGTTCCTTTTACAACAATGTTTACTTTCCCCCTCCCCCACCTGCCATCACCATTGTCCTCCACTTTCCTCCCTCCTCCTGATCCCTGTCTTATTCCCCTCAGGATCTCTCTGGTTTACAATTGCGTTTGCTTTGTTTTGTTTTGTTGTGCTTTGTATTGTACTAACAATACACTTCCCCCCCCTAAGAAACTGTCAACCTAAGAAGTCAGAAAAGGAACAAAGAAAGCTGGAAGAAGGAAATAAAAGCATAGGTAGAAATTAAAGAAACAGAGTGATCAAAGATTTTTAAAACAGAGTTAAACAACAAAATCAAAACCTGGTTCTTTTAAAAGAGCTGTAGACAGGGAAAATTTTGAAAACCTTTAAAAAAAAAAGAACAGAGAATAGGCACAAGTTAATGTTAGGAATGGAAAAAGGAATCAAAAGTACAAATAAAGAACAGATTTTTAAAAAAGATCTTAAGAAACATATGAAAATGTTAGCAATTTAAAAAGAAATGGCATAAATACATATTTAGAAAAATACAAATTATCAAGTTTCCAGAGAGTTAAAAACCTTATTCACCCTCTGTTGTTGAAAAAATTAAACTGATTGCTAAAAAGTTGTCATGTCTTGAAGTCTCTAGCCCCAACTATTTCACAGGAAAAAATTAACTATCTTTTCTGAAACAGGTTATTCCTACCTTACATAAACTCTTATATAACAGAAGTTGGTGGTCCATTAGCCCTGGGGGGGACCGATGTCTCTGCAATGTTTCTTCCCCCAGAACACCCACTAATCAGCTTTGGGACTTTCCATACCCGAAGTAACTTACTTCACATCAATAAAATCTGACATCATTTTCAATGCTTGAGATCCATGGGAACTACACCTAGTCATGCCATTGCATTTCATTTCCCCCACTCCTTTCCAGAAGTTTCCTTCAGTTTAAAGGTCTTATCTTGACACTTACATTGATCCCATTACTCCTGGAAACAATCTGTAAACCAGCCATGTTTTTTAGGACTGAGCACTCTCCTTCCATTGCTTTAACTTGTTTTGGAGATCAGCTTTATGTTTTGTTTGTGTTTTTAAACAAAGGCCTCTATTTTTGTTTTGAGGCAGAAATATTGTGATGAATTATCAAACCATTCATTGTTTAACTAAGTCTTGTCCATCTTCACCTTATTTAGATAAACTTATCTGAATTCCTTCTCAGGATCTTTACATCATGTACTTCAGACACTCGTTGATCACTTTTCTTGTTTCCTTCTAGCGTTTCTCTTCTTTGTGCCTCTCGTTGGAGAAGATTTAACACTAGAAATTCTTGGTCACCTAGAGCTCAGAAAATACATTAATCTATATGTAGCTATCATTTGAAACTTACTTAATAATGCATCTGAAGTAGTCTAAATTGGTGCAGAATCTTGTCTTAAACATTGATAGAATATTATGCAGATGTGAAAAGTGAAAAAAGATGAAATGGTGGCTTTAGGGGCAAAAGAGATGGTCCTCAAGGTAATTATGGTAAGTGAAATAAGTCAGAAAGTGATAAATATTGGATCGTTTCACTCACCTGTGAAATATAAGTAACCACACACACACAGGGAAAATACAGCAGGAATAAATCTTAAACTCAGTGAAAGAATTTAATGACTATCAGAGAAAACCGGGTATCGGGGAGGGGAGTGAGAAGGTGGTCAGTATAGGGAAGCAAAAGGGGTAATGACATGAGTGATTTGGTGGAGGATGAGTGGAAGGTATACACGTGGGAAAACAAAATTAAAATAAAAATTTAAAAATCTATTGCGGTTATTTATTTATTTATTTATTTATTTTTGTAGCCACTTGACTGGCTCTTCTGTTCTTCCAGAGCACTTCTACAAAGGCATCCACCTCCTCAGCTACTCAGTTATCTCCTGAACTGGGGTCCCCTCTGGGAGCATTACTACTATTTTCTCTGATAAAATGATTCAGATTATTGTCACTATCTGATCTAGCTAAACATTAAATTATTTCCCCCTCTTAAAGTCCTATCTCAATAATTTTTCAGATCTACTTTGCTCATTTTACTTTTTGTGTGTTGAGTGCAGTTTTCAACATCTTCTCCCTCCTCTTTTGGCTAATACTTCCATTAATGAAATCTCTGCTTTTCTTTTCCTTAAGCAGTCTCCAGTTTGTTTTCTGCTACTTCTTGAGCCTTCTTTCTGGGCATCACTATACTGTAGGAAATGGGAAATTCACTTTATTATACACAAAGGAATTTAAGGAGGCCAAGGTTAAAGGAACTATCTTAAAGAGTTTTACTATGAGTGTTGTGACCCTGATCCCAAATTCAACAGTACCCTGTTTTCTGTTGTTTCAGAGCCAGCAAATTCCAAATGCACAAAACTCTGCTGTGTCAAACTTGCTTATGTCTCATTTGATCAAGTAAGCTAAAGCCAGGGTCATTAAGGAGATGTCACACATACAGACAGTCAAGATTCAGTGGAGGCCATTGCTGTAAGGGTTGACCATATTATCACATTTATACACAATGTAGCAATGGTTCCTTCCAAATATTATATTCACAATCAGCGTTTGCTATTGTCACTATTCATTCTTAATTCTGTTTTGTTCTTAATTATTCATGTTTCAGTTTTAGAGCCCCTTCTCAAGGGGCTCTTAAGATTTTAACCCAAAAAAAGAAAGTGATGAGGAGTTCGTAATGCTGGTGGCAGGTTATTGCACAGATTGGGAGGAACAACTACACTGTTTTAATTCATAACAAGGAAGAAAGAAGATAGGAAAAAGGATGTATAAGGAGATACAAAAAGATACCTCATGTCTCATTTAGCCTAAAGATATGTGAAACAAAACAAAACAAAACAAAACAAAACAAAACAGAGGATCTACTTATTGCAGAATCCATTTCAGTTAAGGTGTCTTCTACATCTTAATTAAATAATTTGAGAAGTACTGGAAGTCAAGGAGGCCATGTGAGTACTAAGATTAGGCAGATCCTTAATGGTTGGCTGGAGGGTACTTCTGTTGCTTCCATGCTGTATTCTCAACTGCTTTTGAATAACATTGAGTATCCAATGGGTAACAAATACAGGAATGAACAAGCCACAGTTCTTGCCTCTGAAGAGCTCATAGTCAAATGCAGAAAATGAATAATCATACCACTAATGTACAATTTAAAAAGACATGTTATAGCTAGCTAGCTAGCTAGCTAGATAGATAGATAGATTGATAATTAGTAGTGGGCAATAGCCCCCCCTTTTCTATCAAACTAGCTAACCTGAGAAAATGGGACTTTAAAACAGGAGATGGAGACAGAGAATATGATGGGGTGCAGGAATTATTTGTGGAAGACTGCAGAACAGGAGAATGAAACTACCTACTGAGAAAGATAAGGAAAGCAGAGACTGAACACTCCATGGTGCTTTGCCTGCTTGACTTGATCTAGACAGTTCATGCCTAAGAAGCAGATGAGATAAAATGTTCAGTTCAAAACTATATTCTTTAATATCCCAATGTCGTTCCCATTCTCAGACAGCAGGTGTGTTCTAAAGTATGGACAATCCTTCCCTGAAAAAGTAGATTCCCACACTCAGATGAAAGGTCTAGGGGTTGTCTCAGTTGAAAGAAAGAAGCCTGAGCCACTTGGTGCTCCGAAGCCATGTTGCTTGATGCCCATCACTTCTAGGCTGGTCCTTGGCGTGGCCTTGAGCTCTGCTGCCAGTACGAAAGAGTTTCCCAAATCAAATGTGGCAGATAAACTCATAGAACAATCAGCCTGATCGTGTTTCTTTGTCATTGTAAGAAAGCCAAATTCCTCTTACAGCATTAAACACAAAATAAAGGCAGCCTTTTTTGATTGACATTCTAGAATCCCCCACAAAAATTAGTAATCTAGATAAACTGATTAATAAAATAAGATAATCTAGAATGAGAAGACAGGATAGTATAGGACCCAGAAGCATATACTTGCTTTTCTACTGAAGTTAGGACTGAATAATGACTGGTTTGTGAACCCTTGAATACATTTAATAGTTGTTTTCTGAAGGGAAAAATTTTCTGATGTGACGTGAAAGAAATACTACAGATATGGGCAATCGGAGGCCCTATGCCTGGATTTGCTTCATGGTGCTGTGCTTGAAAACGTCCTCCAACATGTCCTCTTTCGTGTTTAGGGAACCAAGCCTTTGTCGCCATAATATGCATAAGGTATAACAAAAGGCTTCCCCAAATCAGTAATTCCATCTACAGACTAAATGTGCTACAGATGCCAGTAAGTTTAAAGCACGTGAATAATAAATTCGAGAGGTAGGTGTAATTAGGACTTAAAACAGAAGAAAATGAAAAGGAATCCTCTGCTAATTTACTGTAACTTAAAATAGGAAGCGGGTGCCATCTTGCGGTGATTTTATTAAGGTCACCTTTCAACCACGACTGTAAAAACACACAAAATCTATTTCTCCTTTAAGAGACTGTAAAAGGTATTTGCATAAACTCTTAGACAAAGCAATCTTACAATCTGGATATTTTATGAAAATGCTTTATCTACGTACATTAAAAGTACAATTACTATTAATGAGAAGTGATTGTAGCCATGGTAAATTGCCAGGCAATTTTCCTGTTACAGGAACTGTACACGATTTGGCTGGCTGTTCATTCTGCTTTGGTGGCATTTCTAGCCCTAGGAATTTTTCCATTTCATCTAATGTACACAACTTGTTGGCATCTAATTTTTCATTGAAATTTCTTATAACTTTTAATTTCAGAATGATCTATAGTAATCTTTCATTTCTGATTTAAGTAATTTGTTAGATAAAAAGAACCAATTTTTATCTAGTTCTTACTTTTATGTACCTCCATTCTAATTTTCATTATTTCCTTCTATTCTGGAATTTTAAAAATATAGTTTGAGACTACGGTCACCTCACATTTAGGATTCTCCCATAAATCAAACTATTTGTCACTATGTGGTCACCTCTTTATCTGCAATGTTTTTTATTACTCTGAAATCCACTTTTCTTGATGGTAATCTAACTACTTGAACTTTCATAATTAGCATTTTATTAGTATTTCTATTTCATTTTTAAAACGAAAAAGCATTGAAAATACAATTGAGTTTTGTCTATTGAGTTCTGTCTCCTGCAAAATTGCTGGATTTATTTCTTAGTACTAATAATGTGTGTCTATGTGTAATTTTTAGGATTTTTTACATATAAAATCATGTAAACTGTAAATAAGGATATTTTTATTTTTCTGTTCTAATATAGAGGAGAATTTCTTTAGCAATTCCTCTTGGAATCTATTGATTTTTGCTTTATATTTTTTTATTCAGTTTTGCTGATTATACAAGTTCTGGATCCCTGTAATTTTTATTAAATTTTTTCTATCATATTTATAACCTTTCATTTTTCTCTTTTAAACATGACACTTTACTAATGTGATATCCTGATTAAGGATGTTTCTAGTATTCTTTTCTCCAAATGTATCAGGTCAACAAAATACATACTTTTAACAATTTTACTATCAATTCAGATAAACATTAGTTGCTCTTGCCAAATATAAGATCATACAATGTTAAGAATTTATAATTTTAGAAGGAGATTTCTGAATATGTAGCTGTTATTAAGCTTACCTATAGTATTTTGGGGGCTATGAAAACATTTGGATACAGTTGTGATCATCTTTTTTGCAGTATAGATTTTAGTATATCTAGAACTGGTGATTCTTATACAGTATTTTTTCCAAAAGGACTGATCTCTTTTTATGAATTAGTTTTGCCAATGAATTTAATTCTAAGTGTGAATGTATACAATGGAGCAGTTTAGAATTCTGGACATGTGTCAGAGTTCTTCCATCTCTCCAGGTCAAGTAAAAATGTAGTAGACAACCCACCTACCTATTCCAGGGACACACTGATCAACTAGGCGATGCCATCAGTCTCTGCAAGTCTTATTCTTGGATTCCACTGTCCATTATGGTAATTGCAGCCACCCTTCATTTGGACCCCTATAAACAAAGACCCAATTGTCTTTATTGGATTTAGAATACCAAGTTAGTAGCACAAGTTCCCAATATAATTTCTGACAAAGAATGAGCACGGCGCTCAAGGGCTGAGCCTCCTTTTCACTCTTGCGGTGAATTGTGTTCTCTGGAGCCCTCTAGGTAAGCAAACAGGTACTGCAGGGTAAATCCACTCCTAGGATGTAATTAGTCTAAGTCGTTGGACTCCTTTCTGTGCAGTATATAGAGGCAGTTCTGGCATTTCAGCTCTATTATAGGCCACTTTTGGTTCAACTCAACAAAATGTTAGAGCCTGTCTAGTCCTGCAGGTTCACAGAGAGTCCAGGATCTCTGCTCATTGGTCCATATCAGCAAATTCAGCCCCAAATTTAAGTTCCTGCCTTCCACCTTTATCTTACACCCTTAATCCTAGACATATTCAGCAAATATGAAATTGAATTCACAAATAATACAGTTGTTTATGAAAAATACATTTGGACATTATTTTTGACATGCCTGTAAATGCATGGAAAAGGGTTTTGTAAAGCTAAACAACCACTCCCTCTTTTATTTCACTTTTCATTTTCTGTGTTTATTGCCGAATTTTTACTGGAGAATCTATGCACACATCATGTTCTCAGTTAATAGCAAAAATAATTAAATTCTGTGTACCAGGTTCATAAGAACCTTATGATAAAGACTGTCCTCAGAACACATGTAACACCCTGGCTTTTCTCTCCCCATCCCCCACCTGTGTGTGTAGGTGCGCATATCTGTGAATAAGTCAAATTCTCCGAATAACTGCAGATTTCTCTAGGACAGGCACATCCATTTCACTCTCACAAGATTGCATTGTATTAACTGAACTGCTGAAGGACAGGCACCCCACAACAAATTTGGGGCTAGTTAGGCTACCTGTCAAAACACCTGTTCTCCAACAAATCCTCCAGATCCAGGCATGCGCAGCACAGGTCAAAGGTCTTAGAACGAGGAAACCGTTGGCAGGAGCTCCAACAGCCTCCTTCGAATTTCTCCAGGAAACCGTTGGGTGGAGGGGGCTGGGCGCTGGCTTTCTGGTCTGCGCTCCTGTTTAACAAAGTGGCCTTTCCTTCCGGGAAATGGGTCTTAGTCCCTCCAAGGTTACTCCCAAAATGGAGTCCAAGCAGGAGACAGCTTCAGAGGCTCCGAGGCAGGAGCAGGAGGACTGGCCCCAAGCGGACTCAGAGAGCAGATCAGACCTGGAGGCGACGACGTCGGCAACCGCCACGATGTCGGAATCAGCATCGGGGCCTGAGCAGCTCCCCGCCCTCACGCGGGAGCCGGGGCAGGTCTTGGTATCAAGTCAAGGACAAGCACACGACCTTAGCCGGGCTTCCGGGCCAGACCCATCCCACCAGTCGTCTGAAAAGTGGGAGTCCCCGGTCCCGGACCCCCAGTGGGAAGCCGGCCCCCCGGAGCGGCCCCACTGCTACACCAACTGCCTGGAGGAGCCCCTCTCCCGCGGCTTCCAGAAGATGGGACTGGCTGTGGGCTCATACCCCTGGATCTTCCTGCTGGCGCCCCTGCTGCTGTCGGCTGTTCTGGGCACCGGCTGGATTTACCTGCCCAAGGACAAAGAAGAGAACCTGGAGGAGCAGTACACGCCTTCAGGCAGCCCAGCCAAAGCTGAGCGGCGCTTCGTGCAGACACATTTCTCCATCAACGAGTCCTACTTCTTCTCACCCTTCAGACACAGCACCGAAGCCAACTTTGCCTCCATCCTGGTGGTCTCCAACACTGCCTCTCTGCTGGACCAAGTGGTCTTGGCGGAAATTAGTCAACTGGACCAGGCGGTGCAGACTCTGGCTGGGCCACGAGGAGACGGAACCAGGATCTTGTATACACAGGCGTGTGCCAGGTACCAGGGCAACTGCATGCCCCCCAACCCTCTCCTGTTCACCTGGCAGAACAATAGAAACGTGGACCTGAAAAGCATCACGTTCCCTGTGTACAACACAAGTCAGGCATCCATCTACTTGGCCGGCCTCTTAGGAGGAACCGTCTTAGGGCACAAGGTGGGACCGAGTCATGTCCTCCTAAGCGCCAAAGCCATGCGGCTGCAGTACTATCTGAAGACGGTGGACCCCCAGGACGACCGTCACAGCAAGAACTGGCTGATAGAGTTCCTGGACCAAATTAACAACATTGAAAAGCGCCTGGCGTTGAAGTACATCCAGGTACCTGGGTCTGGGTTTAGAGGGAGGTCAGGAGAAGGTGGGAGGGAGAGACCTGTCCAAGGATGTGGCCAAGGCCTGGCTATTTGGGGGGAACCTGGACTCGAACCTGAGCCTGCTTCACTGTATGTAAACTGGCACTAGGGGATGCTTCCAACCTTGCAGCATGGCCACACTCTGGCGGGAAACCCTGATCCTACCTACTCTCCGGGGCGTGGATCCTTTTGGTGTTCAGTATTCTAGTCAAATTGCTTTGAAATTCTTTCAGTGAAGTCTTGACTGTTTTCTGGGAGCAAAATTTGCTTGGTGTCACTGGAATAAAAAGACAAACCTTTAAGCTGAAGGTCTCTGGTGTTTTTGAAAAAGACAAGTAGCTGAGATTCCTCAAGTGTGTGCTGGCATCCTTCCGGGCACCTTAGATGTGCAGCAAAGTGACTCGCATAGGCCTGATGAAAGGCTGGGAAAAGCCTTGGAATGCCAGGCCTTTCTGAAATTATATTTTCTAATTAAATAGTAAAGGATAGCAACCTAATTGTAATTTCGAAAAAGCCAGAAGTTTGACATCTGTTTCAGAGTACTAGAGAAAATTCAGAAATTGTGTATCAGGAGTATTAAATATCGACTTTTTGAAAGGAACCTTAGAATGCAGGCCATCGATTGGGGGGAGGGGATTTTTATTGCCTTTATTCTAAAATCATAATCCACATATTTTAGTCTCAATGAGTTTTAACATTTCAACTAATAAGCTGTACTATTTTGATAGAATTTGTCACTCATACACAAATATTGGAATTAAAAGTTATTTACCTGAGTATATTTTTATGACAGGTGGTCTACTTTACATCACTTTCTAGGAAACTGGAATTTGAGGCAACTGCTAGGACAGTGATCCCTTTGTTTCACACGGCATACATTCTAATCATATTGTTTGCAATCGTATCATGCTACAGGTAAAAAACTTTTATTAGTTTTTAAACTTAAAAATATTTGTGGTAAGATGAATAACTTAAAATGTGCCCTTCTGACCATGTTAAGTGTGCAGTTCAGTGGCAGCGATCACACGGCCACTGCTGTTCCTGTCATGACTGTTTTCAAGTATATTTCGCCACCCAGGGGCTCCGTGACCAGTCAGCAACAGCTCCTTGTTGCGGCTCTCTCCTCCAGTCCGGGTTAATCTTTAATCTAGTCTCTCTCTCTCTCTCGGAATGTGCCTCTCTAGATTTTCATGTAAATGGAATCATACATTGATTTTTTTGTGACTAGCTTCTTTCACGTATCACAGAGCTTCCAGGGTTTGTCCTCCACGTACCCGTGTGCCAACTTCACTCCATTCTATGGCTCTGTACTCCATTCTGTGTACACCAGTCTGCTTGCCCATGGTCTTCTGCTGGCACTTGAATATTTCCTTCCCTCGACAGTCGTTGACAGTGCAGTGAACACGGTGCGCTCCTGTTGGAACGCTTGCCAGGTTCTCAGTAGACTCCTGGAGTAGAGTTGGTGCTTGCTATTGTCACTCCACGCTTCGCGAAGAAGCATCACATTGTTTTCCAGAGTCTACACCACTTTCTATCCTGCTGGCAATACACAGGGGCTGCAGTTTGACCGCAGCACCCTAGAAACCAACACTCGTTACTTTCTGTTTCATTGATTATTCCCATTTTGGTGTCAAGTGGTATCTCGTTGTGGTTATGATTCACATTTCTCTAAAATCTGATGATGTTGATTATCTTTTCAATTGTTTATCGGTCTCTTGTGTATCATCTTTGGAGAAGTTTCTCTCCAAGTTCTTTGCCCTTTTTATAACTGGATTGTTCGACCTTTTGTTGTTGACTTGAGTTTGCCACTAGTACTTTGCATATTTCAGTTATTATATCTGTTATCAGCTATGACTTGCTAATATTTTCTCCACTTTCTTGACTGTCTCGTCACTTTCTTGATAGTGGCCTGTGTTGATAAGTCTTTTTAGCCACATGATAGTACTACATTATTTTCAAGACAGTAAATTGTTACAAGTTTTGAGCTTTTCCCCTCTTTTTCAGGTTTTATTTTTGATACCCTGGGCTCCTTGCAATTCCATATGATTTTGAAGGTTGGCTCTACCATTTCTGAAAAAGAAAAAAGGAATTTGGAATTTTAATAGAAATTGTATTGAATCAGTAGACTACGTTAGGTGATTGACATTTTAACAATATTAATCCTTCCTTCCCATCAACTAAGGATGTCTTTCTATTAAATTAAGTTTTCTTTAGTTTCTTTCACCAGTGTTTGATAATTTTCAGTGTACGTATCTTTTACTTCCTTGGTCAAAAGTATTTTTGCCCTATTCTTTTAGCTGCTATTTAAATAGAATTGCTTTCTTAATTTCCTTTTGTAATTGTCTTTGTGCATAAATAGAAACACAACTGATTTTTATAAGTTGCTCTTGTATTTTATAGTTTTGTTGAATTTTTGTAGCTAGTAGTTTTCTTGTGGATGCTTTGGAATTTTCATATCTTTTATTATGTAATCTGTGAATGGGATTATTTTTGTTCCTTTCCAACTTAGAGTTTTTAAATTCTATTTCTTGACTTATTGTTTTGGCTAGCAGTTCCAGCACAATGTTAAATATTAGTGGTGAAAGTGGGCATCTTTATCTTATTCCTAAGTTAAAAGAAAGAAAGTGGGTGAAAGTGCAGCACTGTGAAGCTCTCCGCAGCAGCTTCATCATGAGTTCAATCCCTGGCCAGGGAGCTGACCCTCATGGCGCCGCAGACCTCTCCTGACCCACCCACTGCTCCCCTCAGCAGTGTACTTTGTCCATCTGCCTGCTCTGCTCCCCACTTTCTCTGGTGAATCCTCTCACTGCCCCTGCACTTCTGGCCTGCACCCCAGTTCTGTATGCATAAATACAATAAATCTTAAAAAGAAAAACTAAAAGAGAGAAAGCTCTCAATCTCTGACTATTGAGTGTGGTATTAGTTATGCAGCTGTAAATAATGTCCCTATGATTTTGAGGAATTCCTCCTAGTCCTTGTTTTTTAGCGTTTTTTTTTTAAAGATTTATTTATTATAGAGCTGGGGTACAGGCCAGAGATGTGGAGGGTGAGAGGATTCACCAGAGACAGAGCGGGGAGCAGAACAGGCAGATTGACGAAGTACACTGCTGAGGGGAGCAGCGGGTGGGTCAGGAGAGGTCTGACGCGCCATGTGGATCTCCTCCAGGGCAGGCGGGAGTCGAACTCATGCAGAAGTAGCTCAAGCTTCTCAGTGCTGTGTTTTAACCCGCTGCGCCACCAGGGAGGGCCCTTTTTAGTGTTTTTTTAATCATGAAACAAGACTTTGTCAGGTACCTACTTGGCATTTACTGAGATTCTCATGTGGATTTTACATTTATGTGGTGTTATGTGGATTGAATCTCCCATGTGAAATCACAGTTACATGCATGGGATCAATCCCACTTGTTCATAGTATATAATTCTTTTATTATGCTATTGAATTGTATTTGCTAGAAATTTGTGGAGGACTTTTGTATCTACACTCATAAGAGCTAGTAGTGTATACTTTTCTTGTGACAAAGATGTCATTAGTGTTAGCATAATGCTTCCTAGTAAAGAGAGTTGGTAAGTATTCCCTCCTTTCCCATTTTTTAGAAGGGGTTGGGTATTCGTGTTTATCTTCCCTTAGATATTTGGTAAAATTCACCAGTGAAATCCTGATCATGAACTTTTCTTTGTTAGGAGATTTTGGCTACTGAGTCAGTCTTTTTACTTGGTATTTGTCTGTTGAGACTTTCTTGAGTCAGTTCAGATTATTTGTGTTTCTAAGAATTTCCGTCTTGATTCAGGTTATCAAATTTGTTGGCATTAATTGTTTCTGATATTCTTTAACCATCTTTCCTAACCCAGCAAGGTCAGTAGCAATGTCTCCACATTCAGATAGCTAATTTAGTTATTTACATTGTCTTTTTAAATTTTCTCACGCTTGATAAAGATATTAATTTTGTTGGGCGTTTCAGGAATCTTTCTGGTTTTGTTCTCTTTATTGTTCTTCTTTTCTAAATTTTATTTTCACCCTGCCTTCTGTGAGCTTTATATAGATATGGTTTTCTCTTCTTTTTCTTCTACCATAAGGTTTTAAGTGAGGCTATTGGCTTGAACTTTTTTTTTTTTTTTTTAACATAGCTATAACAGAAATATACCTCCAAGCACTGGTGTCTCTGTATCTTAGAAGTTATGGTTTGCTGTTTGTTTGTTTTCATTTGTTGCAAGATAATTCCTCGCGTAATTTCTAAATTCCTTTGTAATTCTTTCTTTGACCCATCAGTTATTTAATAGTAATTTGTTCAATTTCCATCTTTTTGTGAACTTTCCATTTCCCCTTCTATTATTGATTTGTAGTTTCACTCCACTGTTGGCTGGAAAAGGTACTTTGAATCATTTAAACCTCTTAAAATTTTCAATCTTCTTTTGAGTCCTAACATATGTTTTATCCCAGAGAAAATTTCATGTGCATTTTAAAATAATGTATATTTAGCTATTGTTGGAATGAGGGTTCTTTGTGTGTGTGTGGGGGGGGGAGTCTAATTTAAAGTGGTGTTAATTTTCTCTAGTCTTATAAATTATCTGCACAGATGTTTGATGTATTTTTGAAAATGGTGTGTTGACTTCTTCAAATATTATTATACAGTTAGTTATTTCTCTCTACAATTATATGCACATTTGCTTCAAATATTTTGGGTGTCTATTTAAGTTATATACTTATATCTGCTGGATAATTTCATCAATGTATAATGACCAGCTTTGTCTTGTCAGGTTTTGAAATAAAGTATCTTATTTCTTATCACTGTGACAATGCTCATTCTCCTTTGGTACTATTTGCATGGAATATCTTTTTCCATCCTTCAAGCTTCATTTTGCTTATAAACTTGGATCTTAAATGAGTTGCTAGGAAGCAGTATACAGTTGGATCATGGTGTTATATCCTTTCTGCTAGTCTCTGCCTTTTGATTGGAAAACTTGATCAATTTATATTTAAAGTAATTGTTAAAAAGTAGAAGTTCCTTTTGCTATTTTGCTTTTTTGGTCCTTATATTCTATAGAATTTTGTTCCTTATTTGTTCCTATAGGCCTTATTTTATGTTTATTTTCTCTTTGCCTAGTAAGATGTTTTGATTCTCTTCTCATTTCCTTCTGTGGTAATTTTTAGAGAGTTGTGTGTGTGTGTGAGCACTATGGAAATTCTATATAATATCGTAAATTTAAAACAATCTACCTTTAATTCATATTAACTTGACTTAAAAAATATTCAAATATGATGTTTCTAATAGCGCTGTCCTCCCTATTTCCATTGTCACAAATTACGTCTTTTACATTGTTTGTCCTATAACATAGATTTATAATAATTTTTAGTTGTTTATCTTTTCAACTCTGTCAGAAGTAAACAAAGACATAAACCTAAAGTACAACAATAATAATATAGACCTCTAGTAAACACGATTTCTTCATATGACTTAAGAATTATTTTTCATTGTTCTTTCATTTCCACTGAAAGAATTCCCTTTAACAATTTCTTAAGGGAGCGGATATAGTAGCAACAAATTTCCTCATCTCTTTTCCATTTTTATTTTTAAAGATTTGCTGGATAGAGATTTTTTTAGTTGATTTTTTTTCCCTTTTCACACTTTATTTTACTGTCCCTTGACCTCCATGGCTTCTGATAAGTAATAAATTCATACTAAGGATACATTGTCTGTGAAGAGTGACTCTTTTGCTGCTTCCTAAATCTGTTGTCTCTAAGTCTTGTTTGTTTGTTTGTTTTTTAGTTTTTCAACTCTAGAATTTCTGTTTGGTTCCTTTTACATTTTCCTGTCTTTATTATTATTTCATTTGTATATCGCCTTATTTCTCATAGTACTTGCCTACTATGTCTTCCTCCTCTCCATGTTGCAAAACTAATTCCTGGGTTGGAACATACACAAAGCAAAGGACCAGGACATTTCTGTAGTCGCGGGTGTGAGTGTAGTTCTCATACTTGCATTCATTGGACTTGAATATATAAAGCTGACTTTCCTTCCAGTGCATTTGTAAAGTCTTTTGACATCTCCCACTATAGTTACAAAGAAAACTATCTTAACTCAGTTTAGCTCAGAATTCAACACATTTTAATATTCCATATTTTTTTTGGCTTGAAATGAAGTCATTTGGACAATAGAAAGACCTCCACAAGAGGGTATGCTCCAAATTGGACTAATTCAAAATTGACATTTTAGAAATAACAAAACTTATATCAACTCTTAGATCAACATCTGATAAAATCTGGAAAATCAAATATACTTTAATTGTTCTTGTGTTTAATAGGCATCATTAATAGGAAGATGTGGTTTCCTCCCCAAACATATAGTTTTCTAAGTGGAATAATTTCTAATGCAGCCCTACCCTGCCCTGTTACTAGAAAATTTAGAAAATCGATCATTTTGCTGCCAGGGGGACCAAAACTTGACTGATCCTTGGAATCATATGAGGAAACTTTTAGACACAATGATTCTGTGGCTTCATTGTAAGCCCTAGGATCAAGATCTGTTGATCTGGTTTCTAGGAAATCTAAAGTTCTAAAACTCTCCAATCATTTTTGATAAACTGCTTATACCAAGGTTCTTGTGGGGGACCAGAATATCTGCATATTCATTTCATCAATCTCCTCAGTGTTTCATTTCCAAATCTTTCCTGTGCTTAAAATCATTAACAGTTACTTAGAGAACATCAGCATTAGTCAAAGTAGAGTCACTGTAACCAATAATTTATTTTCCTAACTCAGTGTCTAAAAAATTTACTTAAAATGAAGAAACTTGTAAAAGGGATTGAGAAGAAGCATGCCATATATAACTGTCATTAATCTTTCTGAATTTGAAGTTTATCTTTGTATTGTTTTCAAGAAGTATTGCAAAAGGAAAATACTCATTATGTTGAAATTTATTGTATCCAAGCAATTTACTTTTGCTCTGAAATTTGTGTGTGTGTGTGTGTGTGTGTGTGTGTTTCCCTCAGTTTAACTCTTAGCACTAGCAGTTTGAGGAAAAGTAGAATATATCAATGGTGCAGAATTTTTTAAATAAGAACAAAGTTTTGATATATGAGTATGGTCTTGTCTGAAAAGTCTTTTAGTCACATTCTCTTTCAGAAATAGTAGCTCCATTTCCTTATTTGACTCGTCTGGTCTTCTTTGCAAACTTAATTTCTATTTCCTATAAAAGTCCAGAGACTTTTATCAGTCATTTGTTTTAAAACTGTTAACATAAAATCAAGATATAAAACCAAAGATGTCATCAATATTTTAAAATGTAATGTGGTTTTTGTGGAGGCAAAGTATTGAATACATACTTTAAAATGCTCTCTCTAGCTCTATATCTGGTTGTCCAATGGAGAAACAGAGAAGTCTGTGTTAATCAAATAAAGTACATTTCAAAACAACCTTTTGCAATTAATAACAACTTTTCTAGAACCCACTTTATCAATAAAGGAAAATTTTGAAAAATGTTTAAGTGGGGTGCGTTCATACATTTTATTAGCCACAATTCATATTGTACTATCTCTGTTGTACAGGAACCCTTTAGGACTGTGTTAACAGCTAGTTGGAGTCAGGTGATGGGTGAAAAAATCTCTAGCACATTCCCCCACTACAGCTGCCACCATTTAGTATTGTGTTCTATTCACATACAACTCCTTGAACGCTAGAGTAGAATTCACCACCTGCTGTGCTCTAGCACATCTTGTGGCTCTGAAATACGATGATCAGTAGATGAGTGCTTGGCCAGCTGCACAGGAATCACCGAGAGTTAGTAAAAGCCCAAAATCCCAATTTGATATTCCCTCTTTTGATTTGTTTTGTTGGTCTGGGATAGTGTGTGGGAATTAAAGGTCTTCAGGAGACAGGTATAGGAATTAGTGCACAAGAGATTTCAGAACAGGTCCAAATCAAGAATGTTATGAATTGATGGAATTTAAGCACGAAAGCTACTGCCAAAAATTCATAATTTTTCCCTCCAAATTTACAGGTTTAACTGTATACGAAACAAAATGTGTACTGCAGTCGTTGGAGTGATTTCTGTTGCCTTGTCAGTGGTGAGTGGCTTTGGCCTCATGTTGTACATTGGGGTGCCATTTGTGACAATAGTTGCAAATTCACCATTTCTAATTCTAGGTGAGTAAAAGAAATGTGAGGCTGCACTGTGTGTGTGTTGGGGAGAAAGTAGGTGATAGAAGGAGTTTATGACAGAGGAAGCAAAAGAACTCAACTGACTCTACAGAACCAAAATAAGGTGTCAGAAATGGAAAAAAGAAAACCATTGAATTGTATCTTTAGAAATGGGAAAAATAAGAACCCAAAATGGAAAAGTAGACAATGACATAAACAGGCAGTTCTCTCTCTCTCTGTGTCTTACACACACACACATACATGCCCCACCCCCCAAAAAAGGGGAAAAGACAAATTACTGAAAATGTAAGGGGAAAATATATATGACCTTTTAATCAAGGAATATAAATTAAAGTAAAAGTAAGATGCCATTTTCTTATTAGATTAATAAGTATTGGAAGACTGAAACTTTGGGTAAGGCTGAATGTAATAAACACTGTCATCTACTGCTTGGAGAAACTGGGAATTGGCTTACACTTTTGTTAGTCCAATTTTTGTATCAAAACAAAAGGCTTAAAGGGGACCTCAAAAAAAGTTTTAAAAGGGGATACCTTTCACCTGCCAATTCTACCTCTAGGAATTTGTCCTAATAATTGAAAAAAACACTCCAAAAGTAGAACAAGTATGTGCATTTCACTGTGACTCAGAATTGAGAAATTATTGGAAACAACCTAATCCCATATCAACATGAATTGTCAGGTCAAACATATTAAACATCTATGTCCCCACCGAGAAAGTACCAGGGTTCTTTTTTCCTCCTCATCCTACCGACATCTGTGCTTTGTGACATACATGTATAGACCTCTCTCACTGGGGTGAGGTGGTATGCTTATGATTTGCATTTTCCTGACAATAAGTGATGGCAAACAATTTTTTCATGTTCCTGCTGGTGATTTGTATCGTCTTTGGCAAAGTGTCTATTTAGCTCTTCTGTGCATTGTTTGATTGCTTTTTGCTGTTGTTGAGTTATTTGAGTTCTTTGCAGATCTTGGCTACCAGCCGCTTGTCAGACGTGTGATGTCCAGATGTACTCTCCCACTCAGTAGGATGTCTTTTCATTTTAATGCCTCCCCTTTTGTTGGGCCTTTTAGCTTGGTGTAGTCTCATTTGTTTATTTTTGCTTTAGCTTCCCTGCAGTTAGAGTCAATTCCCCAAAGGCATCCCTGAAACCAATATTATGGAACATTTTGTCTGTTTCCTTCTATATATTATATGGTTGCAGGTCTTCCATCCAAACCTTTAATTCACTTTGAATTATTTTTTATGTAGGTTATGAGAGAGGGGTCTAGTTTAATTTTTCTACTTGTGGCTACTCCATCTTGTAGTACCCCTTGTTAAAGGGACTTTCCTTTTTCCACGGTGTGCTTTACGCTCGATTTTGTACCGTCCAAAAATATATATATTTGGCTCTCAGTTCTATACCATTGGTCTGTGTCTGTTTTTACTCCAGTACCATAATGTTTTGATTACTGTTGCCTTGTATCAGAGTTTGAAGTATGGGAGCCTAATCCATCCCTCTTCTTTTTTTTGTCAATGTTGCTTGGTGGTGAGTAGCTTTGGCTTCATGTTGTACGTGGGGTTGCCATTTGTTCTAGTTCTTTGAAAAAATTCCATGGAAACTTTGATAGGAATTGCATTTTATCTACATATATCTTGCTTTGGGTAAGGTGTATTTTTTAACAATGTTAATTCTTCCAATCCATGAACAGGAAATATCTAATTTCTTATGACTTCTATTTTTTGTTTAGCAATATATTTGTCATTGTATAGGTCATTCACCTCTTTATTTCTAGCTATTTAATACTTTTTGATGTTATTGTAAATGGTATTATTTTCTTGATTTCATTCTCTTCTAGTTAATTATTTACATATAGGGATTTAACAGAATTTTGTATGTTGATTTTGTAGTCTCTTACTTTACGGATTATTCGAATATCTTTTAAAATGCAGTCTTTAGTCCTTAAAGTTTTCTATATATACTATCATGTCATTTGTAAATAGTGATAGCTTTACTTCTCTGTTTCAATTTGGGTTTCTTTTATATCCGTTTATTGCCTAATAGCTCTAGTTAGTACCTCTAGTACTATATTAAACATTAGTGGTGATAATGGGTATCATTGTTGTGTATCTGAAATCCTTTCATATTCTCTCCAAGTCTGTCACCTGAGGGTGTGTATATATAGCATTAGCTGTTGAGATCTGTTCCTTTAACCCCTTTGGACAAAAAGGTTTTCTTTTTTCTTACTGAGTCTAACTAGAAGTTTTCTATCTTTTTTAAAATTTTTCTAAGTACCAGTACACACTGTATTTCTTTGATTTCTTTCTTCTTTCTTGCTGTGTTTCTGTATTGCTGTGTACTTCCCTTTTGGGACTGTTCTTGCCAGAGGTTTGATAGGTTGTGTCTTCATTTACCTTTGTCTCCAGGTATTTTTAAAATTTCTTCTTTGATTTCTTCATTAACCCAATAGTGCAGTCACTCAGTAGTGTTCTCCCTAGTCTCCACATAGTAGGGGTTTTCCCCACTTTCGTTTTGTGTTTGATTTCTATTTGATACCATTACCATTGTGATCAGAACATTTACTTGATATGATTTCAAACTTCATAAATTTATTGACACTTGTATTGTGACCCAACAGGTGATCTACCCTGAGAATATTCCATGTGACCTTGAGAAGAATGTGTACTCAGCTTTTGGGGGGTGTAGTTCTCTATAAATATCTAATAGGCTCATCTGGTCTAATTCCTCACTTAAGGCTATTGTTTCCTTGATGATTTGCCCTCTGGTTGATTTGTCATTGAAGTAAGTGGGTGTCAACGTTTTCTACCACCATTATGTTGTGGCAGATATCTGTTTTTAGGTTTGTTAATAGTTATTCTATATATTTCAGTGACCTTTTTTTTTTTTTTTTGCTGCATGTATATTGATGATACAGTGGTCCTTCCCTGATGTATTGACCCTTTAATCATAATGACCATCCTGCCTCTTGCTCCCTTTTTTAACTGCAAGGATTTTTGTGTGTGTGTGTTTGTTGTATGTCTGTCTCTGCCTTTTTGAGAGTCCCATTCATTTGTAGGATTTTTTTTTTCCCCAGCCAGTTACTTTGAATATGCTTATCTTTGAACTCACATGGTCTCCTGGAGACAATAGGAAGTTGAATTTATTTTCAGTTTCAACTATCCATTCTGTGCCTTTTGATTGGCAAGTTCATTCCATTCACATTTGAAATGATTATTGATACATAGATACTAGCTACTGTAATTTTGTCTTTAGTTTTCTGGCTCTGTATATTTCCTTATTTAATTTTTTGTGGCTTTTCATATTTTAACAGAGATAGGAGTCATCTTTCCTTTATTTCTTGAAGAAGAGGTGTAGTGATAGCAAACTCCTACTTTTGTTTGGGAAGGCCAGAACACTGGGGCTTACCTCACTGCCCAGGCAGGCTACTCGTTCAGCATGTTCCACTGTTGGCTGGGGTCTCCATCCTCGGCTGGCACAACCTAGCCTGTGCTGTAATTGTCTGTTTTTCCTTCAAGAGTTGTTGGATTTGTCCTGTTGCAATCTAGTTTGAACACATGGAGGGGGAGAGACTAACATCTTCACTCTGCTGTCACCTGTCCCACTGGCATTATTTTTTAAAGTAACTAAGAACCTTCTACGCCTTTCTCTTTCTCTGTTACTTTTAGGACCCATGTGACATGCATTTCTTATTTTTTTTTAAAAATTCTCATTCCTTTAAATATTCAAAATTCTTCTTCTCTCCATTGTTCTCCAACAACATGTTTTTGAGCTCACCAATTCTTTCCATTGCTCCTGTCTGTCTGCTGTTGAGGCCCTCAATTAAATATTTTTAATTCAGTTATAGTGTTTCCTACTTCTGTGACTGCTAATATTTGCCTCATCTTGCTTTGTTTTTATTCTCTTGTGTTTCATATCCACTGTTGTTTCTTTGAGTTCCATAACTTTGTTAGAACTGTTACCCTAGGCCTTCCTTGGTCACATTCGGCAGTTTTGCTGGTATGGGACTCCCATCTTTTTTTTCCTCCAGCATTTGTGGTCTGTTCATCTGTCTCCTCATTTTTTAATTTTGATGGGCTGGTTGTCTTTGCACCTGTTGCAGTTACTAGAGAACTGGCACTTGTGAGGTGTAGAAGGTACAGTGAGTGTCAGAGCAAAGAATCATTTCCAATAAATGTCAGGGCTGTGGATTGCAGAGCTGTGTGCTGGGGACTCACAGTGCTCCCCTCTGCCTGCTCCTCAGTCTTCAGGTCTTTTATGGTCTCATGTTCGCTGCAGGCTGTTTTTGAGTGCTATATGCAGCACTAGACACAGATTGTAGTTGGCATGGGGTCACAGGCAGGGAGTTCTCTTTTCTTTTTACACACAAAGCCTTATCCTGGGGTGTTGGTTCCTGTGATTAGCAGGTACTGAGCTCTACTTTATCCGGTATTCCTTTGCTGTTTTGTCTTTAGCCCCAGGGTGGTGTGGCAGGCTCTTTGAATATCCCAGTCTCAAGTAGTTGCCTTGTCTATGGGGAGACACAGGTGACCTCACTTCGGTCTCCCTGTTGAATAAGGATCCAGCTGTTTTATACTGAGAACCTCAAATCAAGCCAGTAATCCTCATACTGACCCCCCCAAAGCTTTCCAGTTCCTGGCTGTCAACTTGCAGACCCCCTACTCAGTGCTCTGACAGGTCTCAGGAGTCCCCGCTATCATGTGTACAAACCACCAACTCGAGGGGTCTCTGCACAGCATGTGCCCGCCCCTGCCCCCCAGCTGTGCTGCCCTCAGTGTCCCTATAGTAGAGTCCACTGCATGTTTTCTCCACCTGGGACTGCTGCTCCTGGTGTGCGCTGTGGCACATGGTTTTCCCTCGGGGGTTTTGGGCTTTGCTCTATTGTAATCTCGTTGTGAGTGTTTGGAGGAGATGAGGCCATTTGGAGAGATTCAGCATGTGCAGTTTGAATGACAGCGTTCTGGATACCAAGAGCAGACTAGCAGGAAAACTAGAGTGCGCGTGTCTGTAACTGATGCAGAGCCTCTCAAACCCTGCCAGTGACAGCTTGAGGCTGTCAGCGGTCAGATAGGTCCCCTAACAGAACACTGGCTGAAAGTGTTTGTGCATTTTGGTGCAATGGCTTATGAGAGAAAATGGTCTCTCATGTAATCAGGTAGAATCAAAGGAAGATTCCTAATCCAGCTTGAGCTAACGCACATCCACCAGGTTCTTGATCTCAACATTAAGACACCGAGGAGAGGGGGAGTAAAGCATGCTGGGCTATGTGGAAATAATAGGAGCTTGTGCACAGCACACATTCATTACAGAGGGAAGAGTGTGATCTGTTGTGGGCTCAGCGATAGCCAGAGAGAGCGTTATCTAAGCAAAGGTAATTTGTGTGAAATAAGGGCTCAAGGGACAGATAATAAATGCCAGATCGTTTCACTTATATGTGGAATATAGGGAAACAAAACAACAGGTCAGACATAGATGAACTTTAAAATTAAACCTTGAACACTTGATCTAGCACTGAGGCATCCAGGAGGAGGAGTAAGAAGAGGGAGAGGGGTGAGGGGCAGGGCAGGGGAGAGCACAGTGGACTCTGGTGGAGGACCACAGGTGACCAATCTGAGGGGAGAAATCTGAGACTGTCAAGAAACCAACAAGAATGTAAAGCATAAAGCAATGTTACTTCATTAAAAAGGGAAAAACCTTTTGAATGATGCTATTGACATTTTAATGGAGCTTAATATGTTTTAAGATTTTTTTATTTTTTAACAGGCGTTGGAGTTGATGACATGTTTATCATGATTGCTGCCTGGCAGAAGACCAGCCTCACAGAGAGCGTAAAACAGCGAATGTCTGATGTCTATTCAAAGGTGGCTGTGTCCATCACGATCACCACCCTCACCAATGTCCTCGCCTTCTCCACAGGGATTTTGACGTCCTTTAAGTCTGTACAATATTTTTGCATGTACACGGGAACAACCTTGCTCTTCTGTTATTTTTATAACATCACCTGTTTTGGAGCATTTATGGCCCTAGATGGTAGGAGAGAAGTGGTCTGTCTACGCTGGCTGCAAAGGTCAGTAGATAACCCAAACCAAAAATATTCCTCGTTGATAAAGAACTTATGTCTCCCATTTAGTTCTCTTGAAACTGACCCAGAAATGCATATCCATCCCATGAACTTGTTCTTTAGAGATTATTTTGGCCCCTTTCTCACAAACACTAAAGCCAAGTTTTTGGTAGTGTTTTTATATGTTCTGTACATCATCTTCAGTATATATGGGTGCTTCAAAGTGCAAGAAGGTCTAGACCTTCGACATTTGGCAAGTGATGATTCCTATATCACACCCTATTTTAATGTACATGAAGAATATTTTTCAGACTATGGTCCCATAGTGATGGTGATCGTTACTGAAACTGTTGACTACTGGGATAAAGACACTAGACAAAAATTAGGAAAATGTCTGACAAATTTTGAAGACAATGACTATGTAGTTAAAAATCTAACACAGTTTTGGTTACAAGCATATATCCAGTTTATGGAAACCAACCGCTTAGATGTAAATAATAGAGATGATTTTATAAACAACCTTCCTAAATTTTTAGTGCATGTTCCAATTTTTACATATGATGTTAATGTTTCATCATCACATGAAATTACTTCTTCCAGGGCCTTCATTCAGACCATGGGTATTTCTTCTTCACGCAGTAAGAAGAACATGTTAAACCAATTTCGAGGTATTGCCAAAAGGTGTGAAATTCCCCTAATGGTTTATAACCCAGCATTTATATATTTTGATCAATATACTGCAATATTAGAAAACACTATTCGAAGTGTTATTGTTGCATCAATAGCTATGTTCATTGTTTCTTTATTGTTAATTCCCCACCCAATGTGTTCCTTGTGGGTAACTTTTGCTATTGCGTCTGTGATTGTAGGAGTAACAGGTTTCATGGGATTCTGGCATGTCAATCTTGATTCTGTATCCATGATGAATCTAGTTATTTGTATAGGGTTTTCTTTTGATTTTTCTGCACACATTTCATATGCATTTGTTTCCAGTTCTAAACCCTCAGCAAACCAAAAAGCAATTGAGGCATTGTATTTGCTAGGCTACCCTGTGTTACAAAGTGCCTTTTCAACAATAATAGGAGTGTGGGTTTTATCTGTAGCTAAAACATACATCTTCAGGACATGTTTTAAGATTATGTTTCTTGTTATGGTATTTGGGGCTATTCATGGCCTAATTTTTATTCCAGTATTCTTGACCATTTTTTGAAGGTTTGTTTGAATATCCTCTAACAAATCAGAGACCAAATATAGAATTCTTGACTGCCCCAACCCAATCTGGTAAAAGTGCGCTATTAAGGATAGTTGATAAACTTAAAACGAAGGCATGTTTCCTTGATTTGGAAATCTCATTCCAAACTGTTATTTAAAATATCCTGAGAAAAATTAATTAGTCCTACATTAAAATATTTTTACTAAATTAGGAAGTCTTGTCATCTTTATTGTAAACTGTAAAATCAGGTGTAAGGTAAAACTTTGCAGTTTTTTTTTCTATTTTTTTCCCTCTTATCATTAGCATTTATGCCTGGAATTCAAGAATTTTATATTATCTATATAAAATTCAGTGGAATGTTATTGCACTTCTTAAATGCATTACTATGTAAAGTAAATTTATTATTGCCTATTCTCCATCCTGGGACTTTTCTATGCACTTTCTTAATGGTATATTTTGATGAACTGAAGTTGCTATCAATTATTTTTTAAAATCTGGAAGATAACCACTGAAGCCATCAGGTGCTGGACTTTGCTTTTGGGGAGATGTTTGATTGCTGATTCAGTCTCCTTTCTAGTAATTGATCTGTTTAGATTTTCTCTATCACTTAAATTTGATACTAAAATGATAACAGATATATGTTTTATTTATAGATAAATACATACAGATAATAAAAATAAGTATTATCTAACGCTGAAAAGAAAGGAAGTGGTAGTCCTGGTAATTTTAGGTTTAAAACTACTTTTTCATCAATATAGAATAATAATTTGATTTCGCTTTTTATATAGATAATTGAAAAGAATAAATTCTTTCTTTAAAAAGGAAAAGGTTTTGAGAGTTCTAAAGTTCAACAGTTTCTAAAAGGGATCTGACTGCTAAGGGTCTTCACTCTGTATGGGTGACTCCTTAAAACACAATCTTCCTGTCCAGACTGTCTCAAGAGGCAGGTCCGGGACTGGCAATGAAGTCGCCCCCAGGAGGAGCTGCTAAAAACACCGTCCTCATTAGCCATTCCAGATCAGTATGAAGACCAGATCCAAAGACTGTCCTCCATAGAAAGGGGTGCGTGGCAACACTTCTCTTTTGCAACTGTACTAACAGGCCTGTGTCCTAGCGTGACCTTCCTAGTGTAAAAGTATGCAATTCATTTACTTCACGATTTTTCTTTAAAGCCTAGAACACTGTTCTAGGCTTTTACCACAGAACAAAGAACACAGTAAACAAAGTCTCTGCTGGTGTGGTTGAGAAATACTCAAGGTAAATAATACTATGCATTTGTTAAGAAGTGATACTGGTCAAGGAGTAACCTATGAATGACCATGAAACCCAGCACGGTAATGTGAGTCCTCATCACCACACAGGGAGGTGTGTGTATGTGCCCATGGCCTGACCGCTGGGGTTGGGCACACACGTTGATGGAAAGGGGGGGTTGTCGCCACTACAGTGTGTAATTAGAATGAGAAATGTGCATTAGGTGTCTGTATATTAACATGCATTAACCTGAAATTTGAAAAAATTAGGTCAAAAGAAGTACAATACTATGACATACTATTGATTATGATTGTTCTTTCTAAAAAGTTTAGGATCAGCATCAAGTTTTGAGGTATTCACAAAGAAATTGATTTTGAATTAAAATTCAAAATGCACTTAATTAGCTTAATAGACTTTAAAGTTCACTGGAAGTTTATTTTTAGCTTTCCTCAGTAGAAAAACCATAAGAAAACTGACATTCTAGGGGGATTTCCTAAGGAAAAGTCCACATCTCATTATTTTATCATAACCAAAGTCCTCACTCACTGGAAACTCCAGCCAAGCCATCCAGATCTTCAGCTCACTCTGGCTGTGCTGACAGAAAAACCCAGAAGGCAAGAGCCATTCAGTTTCTCTCATGAGCTGCCTTTTTGAAAGGCAGAGGAGGAAAAGGAATTCCATAATGTGACACAACGAAATGCAGCCACAGGGAAATTTTCCCTCAAACTCGGCATCAGTCCCCAAAGTATTTATGGAGAATCATTTATCGGACACAACAAAGCAAACACATGGAGGTTGACTTACTGTAAGGCACACAAAACAGCATCAGGGTAGCAAAGACAGTAAGCAAGCGTGTGAGTGTACTTGGCATGAAAGCAGGTGACGGGCTATGTTTTGTGCAGCTGTATCAGCTGCCCAGGGTTTTTCTTACAGGGACCCAGATGATGCCACTTTTTCTCTCCTCTGTTGCAGTGTTGTTCCAACAAAACGATTCTCATCCACTCAAAAGTTTATCTAATCATCCAAATAACTATCATCAATACAATGAGTAAAATCATCAAGATCAGGATTTTAAAAGACCCTGAATGGAAGAAATTAAATAAATTTGCATCTTTTCTTTCTCAAAACAAAACAAAACACCCCCCTGTATTCCAGGTGTTAAACTGCTATAGAATTCATAAAAGAAAAGTTAATAGGAAAAGTGCACAATTCATCAATAAAATCTTAAAGCCAACTAAACCTTGAGCCAGAATCAACTACAGATCATGATGAAGCCGTAGAGATTTTTTATGTCATGTATTGAAGAAACAGATATTTGGAGGAATGCAAGACAGTCTTAGTGAGCATGTACAATTTTTAAAGAGATGTTACCAGTACAGGTGACATTCATTCTCTCTCTCATAGGATCAAGAGAGATGGAGAGGGAAAGAGATTGCAAACTAAATCCCCAAATTTACTAATACTTCAATGTTTTCTATTTTTCTCTTTTACTGAATTATTTCTTAAGACATTTTATTTCTCTGAAATAGGCAACTGATGACAACATACAAATAACATACACAAACAGACCTGGGCTTTGACCCTCGTTTTCTATCTGCTCCCCGTATTAATTGTATCTCTTAACACAGTCTTTCAAAATGTTATTGAAGTAACAGGCCACCAGATAATGTTCCCTTTGAAAAGCACACCTGCATCTTCCATCAACTCTAATGGAAATGCTGTGTGAGTGAGCCCCTAAGCTAGCAGGCTTCAGAGTCAAAGAGGACACAAAGTATTATGAATTTTTCAAATTGCTGAACAAGAAATACCCTTTGTTTCCTACACTATTTGTGCTGCTAAAATGAAGGTCATATCACTTCTGGAACAGAAAATAACTTTTAAAATAATAGTTTATTTGAATACTTTTTTTGGTTTTTTTAAAGGAAATACTTTCTGAGGCCTCTCCCCAAGAATTTATTAGTAATAAAATGAATGAAAGTGAGTGAACTGTGCCATCTTTGCCAGTAAGTAAAGAATAAGTATGATCTGTAACTTCAACACCCTGCTCAACAGCTTTTACAGATTTTCCCAACCAAATGATGGATTATTTCATCCCCACTAAAATATTTGTATAAGACAAGTCGTTGTCCAACAGCCCTTTCTTATTTACTAGATGACATGGGATGGCCATGTATGGCTTCAAGTTAACTTCAGGAATGTTGAGGAATGTTTTGTTCCCTAAGAAAAAGTATTTTCTTCAAATAAATTCTTCTCCAAATTGAGTCACTCTTGTAAGAGCATTTTAAGATCAAAGGCTTTTCAGCAGGTTGTTTTTCTAGGTTAAAACCTTACATGTCTCATATGTTTTCTTCACTTTGTCACCACTGAAAGTTTTTTTTCCTGTTTCCATTGAAAGTTTTAATCAACAATGGCTATTAGCCTTAATCTGGCTAAGTCACTCCCAGGGGACCATAGGAAGAATTTTCAGGTCACTGATAATGGCAAAGGGGTGAATGCGTAAGCTCTAAGAGAAATTTAAGATACATTGACCTGTAGATTACTGTGTTGATTCTGGATTTAGCTCTGCTAGGAAGTTGCTGTATACATACATTTTAAAAAGAATTATTTATGCATAAAGAGATGAGAGTGTAGGCCAGAGGTATGGAGGGTAAGAGGATTCGAAGCACCAGTGACAGAGTAGGGAGCAGAACAGGCAGACCTACTGAAATACACTGCTGAGGGGAGCAGCAGGTGACACAGGAGAGGTCTGCTGCACCATGTGGGTCAGTTCCTTGGCTGGGGATGGAACTCATGCTGCAGTGGCTGTGGACAGCTTCATAGTGCTGAGACTTAATTCATTGCACTACTAGGTTGTCTCATACATATTCTTAACAAAGTTTTGAGATACCTAGATAATTTATCTGTTCAGAAGAAAAGAGACAATAACTCTTGCATGTGTCATTTAAAAAGAACAGAGGTGATCAGCCTCCCTAAGATACCCCTCGGGGCCTTCCTCCCTTCCTATCGCTCTTCTCTTGGCCATCTCCAGCCATGTGCCTGCACAGACTACTGCCCTGTGGCAGAGACAATGTCAATGGATGAGAGAAGAAATTATTTTATCTATTGTTACAGTAATCCTGTTTTATTTCCTAACTATCTCAGACTACCTGACCCAAAGACGGAATGGCGAAACCCACAGGTAAGGACCATCCTATGCTTATTCACAATTAGGAAGTATGGACCTTGGTGGACTCTGTGTGTGTGACATGCTTTGTGTAAGAATCTCCTAAGGTGAGAGTTACTTTAAGCTATACATGGGATATCTTAGGGGTTTGTAAATGTCATTGGATATAGCTTTTTGAACATAAATTACTGAGGTAACTGAAGAAGAAGAAATGAGGAACCGGGTGACGTCAAAGGTTCTGCGGTAGGAGGCTGACCTCCAAGATAATGGGACTTGACCTTTTAGAACTGGAGACTGCACAGACCTGTTTGTGAAACACTGCATTTAAAATTAAAAACTGTCTAGCTTTAGACAACCATTTAGCACACAGTTGGTTGTAAAAACAGAGGAAAGTAAACGCTGACACTGAAGGCAAGGAGGGGGCTTGTTGGAGACCCCTAAGGCTTAAAGTGCTGCTGCAGCAAGGGAAGGCTCCAGGCGGTGGCTGGAAGACTGGCCTGTCCGGACAGCAGAGCTGAGTTTAAAGAAGAATCAGGCGTAGGAACACAACCTGACGACGCAGACCCTGGCTGAACGTGCGCCTAATTACTGCTGGATACCAAAAAGTAAATCAGCAGCTTGCACCTAATCTGAGGGGAGGGGGACAGTTTGTCTCAATCAAAATGTGTTGCACCGGACACTCAGGGCTCGAGCTCGGGAAAAGAAGCCTTGCGTCTCCGGGCCTCACTCTGCAACTCTATTTTGTGTCATGCCTTTGCTTCACGGCCTTTGCGGCGTCCTAGCTCAACCCTGTCCCCGGAGCTGGTCTCCGGCGGGGAGTGGTCCGGCCCTTTCCCGAGGGCACCTCTCACCTTCCTTGGCATGTTCTGCTACCTCCTTCCCTGCCCAGCAGGCGAGCCGCCGGGGCCTTCCTAAGCGCCGCTCTGTCACCCCCACTCCTTACATCTTCAGCCTTCTCCCTTGAGACAGTCGGAGGCGCCAAGCGCTGAGCCTTAGGAGTCTAGTCGGGATTCTCTCACCCACTGTCCTCAGCTGAAACCTGACTGTGAGGCGGCAGCCCAGGGGGGCCTGTGGGCCAGCAGCTTGCGGGACAAATGGAAGCAGAGACCACGTGACCTGCAACCCTGGGGGGGGGAGGGGCGGAGCCGGGGCGCGCGCTCGTGACGTCAGAGGAAAGCCCATCTGCTGGTTGCAGAACACGTGTGTGGGGAGCCCCAGGCCGAGGGGCCGGTGCCATTAATTTGACCAGTTTTCAGCTGAAATTTCATGTCAGGATAATTTTTTTCGCTAGATTGCATACCCCTGTTCCTTACTGACCATTTCCTTTCTCTGATGTTCATACCAGTTTTTGTAAGTCAGTCCTATTTTCGAATTATTTGAAATGGCCACTTAGATTTCTAACATAAATGCTAACTTTGCAGATATTCCCCTCCTTGCCACACCACCAATGCGGTACTCTCATTTCTTTAAGCCCCACAGGAAGATCAGCAAAGTAGAAATTATGCCTGAAGGTCAGGCTTCTTACCTGGTAATCAGGTTAACCGTGCGTCTTCCCACAGCTCTGCTGTCAGAGTTATGTCCTGGGTCTGCTGTCCAAAAGTCGGGTGGAAAATGGCCTTGGGCCTATAATAACCCAGACAGGATTCCCTCAAAGTTAAAACCCAGTTTATGTAGTGGGGAGAAAAGCTACTCGTGGAGTCTGTTTTCCCCAAGAAAAGTAGAGTCATTATAGCATTACACCTGGTTTGAGCTTAAAAGAAGATTTGGAAATCTGGAGCTATATGGTGTTTGTATGTAAACTCCTCAAGATGCTGTTGAGCTCGACACCTGGCACTAAACACTTCCTGGCGCAGACACACCTCTCTGTCTTCAGAGCCGGCTCCCAGGTGCTCCCCAGGGACACGCACAACACCTGGTGAGATGCAAGGTAATGAGAGTCCAGAATAAAGGTGCTACAGAGAGGGTTAGCATATCAGCACAATGATGTGACCATACATGAGGATTGTTGAGCACAGAGTTGTGTACAGAGATTTCCGTTGAATGACCCCATTTCAGGCTTCGAAGCCACAGTTATACATAGTGAATTAAGGGAGAGCCAATCAAATCTCTTGGTAAAGAGAAAGAGGGATGGAGGAAGGCAGAACCACAGAAAGGAGAGACTTTGGTCTGGAAGTTAACCTTCACCCCTTTCACCCCCCCCACCCCCCATCCTAAAGTTTACCCATGGAAATAAAGGGCTCACAGCAGCAGAATGCAGGAAAAACAGTGGGTCAAGCACCTTTGTGAGACTTTCCTCCTCAGTTGAAGAGCCACACTTATATCTAGTCCTCACCCATAGTTAATAAGCTACACATTTTCTCCACATTTATTAAGTAGTAGAGTTTCTCATGGGGTCAGCAACATTAGCCTGACACCATGGTATCATAGTCCTGTTATTTCCCTAAGAAGATGTAATGGACATGGTTTATAATGTAAATCTGCCCACAAACCTTTACTATTGAGTATTGTACCTTTAGCTGTCTCTGTAATTCTGCAGTTTTGGCAAGAAAACAGAGAAAAGGGAAATGGTCTGTTTTGTGAAACTTACCCTGGAGACTTGCTCCTGTTACTGAGACCCAGGTCTTGAAGTTCTGACTAGTGAATACATTCAGTTAGCCTTGGTTTTTGCCCTGGGTAGGGGTAAGGATCCTAGTTTTATAGTCTATGAATCCATACTGAGGGAAGATTATAACCAAACCTACTAGCCCTTGTAATCTTCAAAAATAGGAAATTGGTGCCATCTTGTGGTTATATTTTTAATTGTATTTTTTTTTTAATTTAAAGAACCGTTGTCTAAATCAGACACACCTGAAACAATTTCCCCATGTCCCTGAACACTGTTTTTCTTCTTTAGAATACTTATGTGTAGATTTCCTTGACAATCAGACTTATTTCAACCAGGATGTGCCAATTTCCTGAAATAACATTTTTATGATTATATTTGATTTTTTAAATCAGGCAGATTGTGATTCTATGGTAATGAATTCATGGAAAGATTCTAAAACATTTTCTAGAAATTAACATGGTAATCAACAAATGGCTTTGAGAGATGGTCCAAAGACTGAAAAAAGCAGTGACTTGATTTTTAAGTCTTTGAAAGTGTAGCCTGACTTCCAGAAAGCATAGGGTTATAGGAAAGTTGTTCTTACAAGAAACTTAGATTACAGAAATATGATCAATTGATCATATTGATCAAGAAAAAGCATGATCCAAATGTCATACCAATCCCCATATTTTATAGACTAGACTGGAGGATAATGCCAAGAAATGACTGATGGCATCCTTAATATGAATGTAAAATGTAGGCAGATTATGGATTCTTGATATTTTAAGAGAGTTGTCAATTCCAAAAAAAAAAAAAAAAAGGAATCAATCAGGAGCATATCTTCTATGCTTCTATGCTGCTGAACCTAGAAACAGGTCTAATCTCACACTCCAAACCTTGTAGCAAATTAAAACATAATACCAGGAATGGAAAAGTGGCTTACTTTCTAAGGATGAGCTTGCCAAATAACAGCAACAGGTGGGACAGACAGTACCTTGAGGGGAAGGTGGAAGTCTCGAAGACCCTACCCACTGTAGGCAGTTCCAGGGCCTGAAATACCTTGTTTTGTGAAGATAGTGAAATTATTTGGGTTTATCATAGGGCATAGATTAAAGCATGATGCTCATTGTCAATGAACTATTTTTACTCTTTTTTATATGAAATCTACAAATTTCCAGGGTGACAAGGGGTAGGCCTGCCTCTTCTCTTGCCTCCTCACATGGTAAGGAAGTGGGTTATGTAGAACACTTGGACATTCTCGGGGGTCTGCCGTCATCTGCATTTCACAACTGTTTACTCAGCTTATGTGACCTGACATAATTAATCACTAAAATATATATAATATAGTATGATAATATACATTGTTATTATATTATGTATTAAATATATCATGTAATATATTATTTATATACAATATACATTATACGTGCATATTTATGTATGTATAGGCACAGAAATAGAAATAATATACACATGACACAAAAATTTTTATAATTCCTTTACTAACAATATGAAAAACAATTAGAGTGTTATATAAACAGCCCAGGGGAAAATATTTTATTATTTAGTATTCAGATCATATAATTTTTCTTCAAAATCTGTACATATTCTTGCGACGTTTTCAAAAGTAGATCTTGATTTAAATTTGACTCATCAGTAGAGCCTAGAGGAGAAGCTCTGTAGGATACAGATTCAAATTCAGCAGCAGCTAGGGAAAAAAACAAACCAAAGAATTATATTCTTTAGCTAAAATGCCCTGTAGTTACAATGAAGTACCTGCAGGGCACAGCCCACCCATACACTGTAAACAGACATTCATTATAAGTTAGCAAAACAAAGAGGCAAGCCCATGAGCCACATGCACCAAGGTGGGTGGAAAACAGGGCTCCACTGGGACACACAGCAGTGTGTGGCATACAGTTCTACGCCAATATTCTGGGATGGAGGTGATACCTCAGCTGATACCTGAAGGACAGAAGCATAGGGAAAGAGCCACTACCTGTGGCTTTATAAGTGGCCTAGTTTGGTCAGATGTTAATATAAAGGGGAAGAGTAGGAGTCACAAAGATAAGGCTATATAATTTGGCAAGCACCAAAGTGATGCCGGTAGGATTTTATTCTATACTGAGGATTTTGAACATTTTCCTAAAGGTCAACTGTAAAACGATGACAGCATCAGTGACTGGAGATTTAAGTGTCACTTGTCAAGTGACAGATTTTAGCCTTCTATCACTACCCTCTGGTGAGATCAGGGAAGCTGATGAAGTTCATGCTTCCAGAGAAGAGTTTGTGTGCAGATTGACTTTTTAAGGGATGGCAAAGTGAAGGAAGACGACAGATATTCGAAACTGTTATTTTCAGATTTTTAAAAGGTATAGAACATGATGAATAAGTGAGGATTGAGTATATCCCCTATTATGAATGTTTATACTTTCACATTTTTATTCCATGTGGAAAAGAAACAATACTTAGCCACTATCCAAACACTGAAAAGTGATGCCACTTAGAACAATGTCAATATCTAAAGTTAACTCATAAATTTGGGGTACATACCTTCTTCTAGTTCTCTAGTTATATTTTTTTCCAACTCCTGCTGCATCTGAAATAAATCCAAATATTTATAATAATTAAGTATCAAGAGACATTATTGTAGGAATGATATATAACTTATGAAGTGTGGCCTTTAATAATACCTTTAGAGACTAAACTTGGGGATTGCTTAAGTAGAAAAATAAACACAAATAAAATAAATTCCAACTAATTTTAATTATTCTGGAAAACAGACAACATAATTACACATTGCTATTTAGAGTGATCTGGTAGAATGTACACTTAATAGTGGCCCACTGGATATATACCATTTCACATTCTTCAATGGTAGAAAGAATTTTAAGCAATTTAAGTCAGATTTTATAACGAAAGCATTGTTTTGCAATTCTTTGAAAAACTGCCTTTTGAAAAAAAATTGACTTTTTTTTTTTACCTTAATGGACTTTTTCTTAAAATCAACTTTCTATTCTACACATTGAAAATATTAAAATCTTAAGGCCTGTTCTGTTTTTAATTTTCAACACAGTCTTAAATATATAAATAAAGCAGTATTGTCATGTCATGTGAAAGTTCTGGCAAAAAAAAAAAAACTATTTGGTTCTCTAGATTAGACTGAAACACTTCTTTATGCTTATGAGTGCAAAGATTTAAGAAAATCTGCTTGAAACAGGGAAAAATATAGGCTTGCATAAGCTTTCAAACTTAGCTTTACATTCATGATGTCCCAGAATTAGAAAAAAGGAAAATGATACATAACTCTTAATTTTCACTTTGTCTCCTCTTTAGAAATTAGGGTTAGTTTTTGACACAATGACTAATTATAATCCTATTTAGCTATGTAGTTATGAAATATAAGGGGATGTATTGAACTATATTACAAATGAACTACATTACAAATGAATAAGAACACTCCTTAGAGTGTTCTTATTTAAATCTTTCCTATATGAGTTGCTTACTCAAATCTTTCCTATATAAGTACAGACTCATAATTATCCAAGACAGGGTCTACAATGGTGACCCCGAACATAATAAACTCTGTGATAATACTGATAAAATGATATCCAGTGCTTTTATAAATTTTGTGTCAACAAATTTTTTGGCTGGACATGTTTTTCAATATTCATCACTAGATAGAATTTATCAGATTAAGAATTTGATATCAAATGGCAGAAGCCTTTTTAAAAAGAATTTTACCATTAACAAACACTACGTGAAACCTAAAATCTATCCCTACATGGCTTGAATTCAGGAATCACCAATGTGATATTATTTAAAATCATCAACAAAATTAAATACTTAGGAATTAACCTAGCTAAGGAGGTAAAGGATTTATATAATGAAGACATTTTAATTTTGTATCAGATTTAATAGTTTGCAGAAGTATTTGACATTTATTTTATTTCTTTATCCAATAGTTCAATTTCACAACTTTAACTTACTCATACCCTGTTTGAATAAGAGCTATTTAAGAGCCTTAACTCTGCCATTCTATGATTCATTATGACATAAAGCCAAAAATAAACAAGTAAATATGGTTGAAAACTCATTAAACAAGGCCCTATACTATGGATAAGTTTATCTGCACTAAGAAGGTCAGGAATTATCTGCATTAAGAAGATCAGGAAAACACCATACAAACCATAAGCTCATATGCACTGATTGAAATGGATATTTTAAAAACAATGAAAACTAGTTATTATTTAAAGATGGTCTGTCATTGTCATCTTAGTCATCATTCAGAGAATTGCCAGATAATGAAACATATGTGAACTTCATTTTAAACATATGCTCAATTCAACTGTTAGGAAAATGTTCTATAATTGCTCAGAAAGACATTTTATATCAAATGAAATAAAAATGCCATAGTAGCAATTAAGGATGCACTCTCACATAAGATAATGACAAAAATTTTAACTCAAAAACAAGCTATTTTTTTTTTTGCAATTAGTTTGCAGTTTTATTTAATTCATGAAAGGGATTAATCTTGGATTCCTTTAAATAATAAGCATCAACATTTGTTGGGGGGGCTGGATGGGGTATGGCAAGGCAAAAGAAAAATTGTTTTGAAGCACGGTGAAACTGAAATCAATTTGAAAGCAAGACAACGTTTCAAAGTATACCTCTGGTTTTTAGGCATAAATATTTAACTTCTAAAATATAGTTAAATACAGCTTTTCAAGAAAATTAAAACTTATCAACTAAATTACATTTATTGAATAAGATTAATGATGGATAGCTCTTGAAAATGTGACTTAAATTGCAAAATTTGTCTCCTTTTTAGCACAATTGACTTTTTACTTACTGCATATAAATAAAATACAATATTCAGAATTTCACCAAATTAAAAAATGAATATTGTATTAGAATTCTGAAACCCAGCGATAAAATGATAAAACGACTAACCTTGGTCAAGAAAGTCTCCATGCTGTTACTTGAAGGCCGTTGATTTGAGGTAGAAAGAGAAATCACTAAGTTTTCTCTTGGACTAAGATGTTTATTGAACACTAAACTATTATTCAGATCCCCAGGATAATGTGGATCCAGGACTGGCCTCACAGTAAGAGAGCTGAGTAAAGATTTGTTCTGCTGTTTCTCCACAAAAAGTTTAGTACTGATCTCTGCTAATCTCTCATTAGTCCTGTGAAGATTGCAAAAGAAAATTACTTAATATCTCACTGTTCTCTGATTCCTGACTGACTTGTGTTTTTAAGAAAGAAGTTTCCATAAAAATAAATGGAATTTCCCATTCAACAGTATTTTAACCCTGAACATGTGTTGGAGGGTACCTGTTGTTTACAGTCACAGCTTTAAAACTGTACATATGTTTCTAGGAGGATTCCTAGCTCAAAGTAGGGAAGGCTGTGAGTGATGGAGATGGCACTTGCTGTCTGCCAGAAAACTCCTTGAGGATGCCATTAGACATACTTAGTAAATCAGTTTGCAATGAAAAAAACAAACCATCTGACAATAATATTTGCAAGCATTTGCTTTCACCATTCTTGTTCATTTCATTCATTCCCACAGAGAAATTAAGCATATGGCACTGAGGAATAATTTAGAACACAGTCTCTAGGGGAGAAGTAGACAGGCTGGTGGATGGTCAAAAAGAACTAAACAGCTCCAGAGGCTACTGGCTCATAACATGGTTACCAGCTAGGCATAGATGGAGAAATCTACCCTCTCTATAGTTCATTGTTATATGAATCCCCAACTGATCGTGGCTTTGTGATTATATACTACCCTTCACCCCCAAGATAACTTTCCTCTATTTTACATGTATGCCTTTATGTAAAGCAGAAAAATTAAAAAGGATAGTTTGTCTTAAGACACTTTCTAGTGATAATAACAAAGATCACAGTAAGAAAGTTAATTTACCAAGTGCCAAATGCTCTTATGACTTGGCCATCTGGTTTGTCTACTCTTCTACACAATAAACATTAATATTCCTCTTTAGGGAAATTCTCATAAGCAATTTTACAATATCATCCTCTAAATTATGAAGTTTCAAAAATATCTGGCTCAAGAACTAACAGATCAGGTTAACTGTGTAGCAGTCACTCTCATGAACCATAAAATCTCATGAACCATAAAATTAGGCTATGAGGCAAATCGAAGAGCTAATTATTTTCCACTATTTTATGTTTCGACTTACTTGTTTAGTTTAGTTGCTAATGATTTTCTGACTTTTAATTCTTCTAGGTAGAGTTGCTTATATTTTTCCAATTCTATTTTACTAGAATCTTCTTGAGAGATTTTCATTTTGGAAAGTTCAGATTCCAGATCTTTAATTCTGAGGTCCATTTGATTTCTTATTGAAGCATTATGATTCTCTCTTAACTGTTCTAAGTTTTCATGAGATGCTGCTTGTGCCTAAAACAAATCAAAAGAATGTATTTTAAAAATAATGATAGCCTGAATAATTATATTTGCTTCTTTAAGTTTTGAGTCAATGATTTAAGAGACTGATTTCACATATAAATAAAAAGCTGAAGTTTAAAATATATATCACTGAGTGTTAACTGAGTTAAATATGAATTATAAAAAAGTTAAATCATTCTTATATTAATACTCACATAACAGATAACTCAAAGACTAATACATCAATTAAAATTTTTTTTAACTGAGGGCCCTCTCTGATGGTGCAACAGTTAAAGCACAGCACTATGAACTCTCCGCAGCCACTTCAGCACGAGTTCCAATCCCGGCCAGGGAGGTGACCCACATGGCACAGCAGACCTCTCCTGACCTGCTCCTGCTTCCCTCAGCAGTATATTTCAGTAGATCTGCCTTTCTGCTCTCCATTCTGTCTCTGGTGAAATCTCTCACCTCCGCACCTCTGGCCTAATCCCTACTTTTGGTAAGCATAAATAAATAGATCTTTAAAAAGAATAAATTTTTTAACTGAATAATATAACTTGGTATATATTTTTTCTTTTCTTCCTTAGATACTTGTTTTATACCTACTGGTATTAATAATAAAATGATTCTCTTATGAGGATAATCCTGAGATCAATTTAGTGATAGCAATGGAAAAAGAAATACCTAAAGGGAGAAACAAAAGCTGCCTTCCTTCTAGAAATCTGTAAAACAAATAACTGTAATGGTCGTAACAGGAGTATAGGAAGAACATACAGTGTGTATATCCAAAACATAACATGCAGTGAAACAAAGCCTGTCACAGATCAACAATTACCTGTATAAATAAATTAACTTCTTTTAATTTTTCTACTACATCCTGCCTTGCTCTTTCTTCAATCTCTCGTTTATATTGTTCCACTTGATAGTGTTCTACCATATTCATTTCCATATGACTTTTGAGGTTCACTAATTCCTGTTCCAACTTCTTCTTATTCCTCTCTAGTTTTTCACATTTCTTTTGCATTGCTTTCATAGTTGATAACTCCTGTTGAAGAACTTGGTTTTTTGCATCCACATGTAGATAGTTTGAAGATGCAGTTTCTAGCTTTGCAGTGAGATCATCAATCTGTATGAATAAAATAAAAACTTTGGTAGTGAAGGAAGAAGACTGAAATAGTTTGATTCAAAGCCACTATCATGTTTTGAAGTACATTCAGTTGCAATAGAATGTTATCTAGATTACAGTGGCCTTAGAGTAATTCCAGGGGTAACTCAGAAAATCAAGAACAAAGTTAAACCACTACAAGTGACAAAAATATACTTACTGTCATTATTTTTGTCATGACATTTGCACTCTATTTTCTACTCTTTTCTATGATTGCTTTATCTTTCATAAAGTAATATTAAATCACCTCTTAGTAGACAGTCTCTTGTCCCTTAGCCTACTTTAACATCCCATAATTTAAAAAGAATTTTTAGGGACATTCTGTTGAGTTCTTTAGGCCTAAGCCAATAAATGCACCCTGAAATAAGACTTTGAAAATAAGATTCTACACATTTTATTCCTTTGTCACTTTGCACAAAATAGGGGACCATGCTAAATAATTTCAATGAAAATTAGCTGAGAAGAGCTAGTTTCCTTTAGATACAATAATTATTTGGTAAGACACGGTGGTGGATGTGGCAGTTCTTACACATTTCTGACATTTCTCCCATGACTATAAGATCTTCCTTACATGTGGAATCTTAAAAAACAGCTGAAATCATACATAGAACACACTGTGTGGGTCCATTGACAGGAGATGCCCTAAGTGAGCAAATCTAGAGAGAAAGGACAAAGTAGGAGATCCATGGGCTGAGGAGAGAGATGAGGAATCTGGCTCAGGATGATGGATGGCTAATGAGTTGGAGATTTCTTTTTTTAGGGGGATGAAATGTTCTAAAAATTAATTGTATTGATGACTATACAACTCGTTGAATATACCAAGTCACTGAATCATACACTGAGGGATTGGTCTGCATGGTATATTCACTATATCTCAATAAGCACGATACAAAAAAAAAAAAAAAAACCCAAGAAACCAAAAACTGACTGGCTACTACTGCTTTGGGGTCCTGTAACGTGTTCTGCCTGAGTTCAGATACCAGCCAAAGGCTGGAGACTTAAGAAAGTCTACAGTAGGCCTTTTTTTGTAAAGAAATAACGTAAGAAAAAACTTATTTTCAGCAGTATCAAGTCTATGAAACTAACAGGAAAAATCTTTAATTCACTGCTCCAAGAATTGAGTGATGTATATTCCCCCAAACTCAGTGTTTTGGGGATATCAACACTAATTACACATTACCTTCTTTTTTAGTATATTAATCTGACTATCCATTTCAGTTGGATTGGCTGTCAAATCTCCATGGAAACTAAGTTCTCCACTTTCATAGTCATTTAACTTCCTTCTTGACATTTTTAGGAGTTTCTTAAATCTGCAGGAATATACAGAATGATAAATCAACTTCTAAAAAGTAAAAACTTAACATTTTTTCCATATATATAAAGTAAACAAGTCCATCAATTGTGATCCTCTCTCATTTGTCCCAATTTACCACAGTTAGAAAGCATACTATCTAAATTAGTCTTAGTAAATCACATAGGGAAGCATTTTATGACATTTATGGTAGATAAAAAGTTAATGTGGTAACAATATGACTTAAAAACAATTCATAGTCATATTTAGTATGTCAATATAAAGCTTAACCCAGTATTAAAAATTAGCTGTAACTCAGAAGTCATATCCAAGAAGAAGAAATTATGTTTACACATGATGTTTTGAAAAGACACAAGAATACATTTTGGTAAAAATTATTGACATCAATCTATATGAAGAAAAAATTCAATAGAAAGACAAAGAGGAAAGAAAAATCTTTCAAGTCTGAGTTGAGGAAAAAGAGGCAGAACTTTATAGGAAAGCAAACAGCAGTGACAGGTAATGTCTCCCCCAAACTGATTTATAAAGAGATGTAGAGCTCTTGCTAGCTAACAAATGAAAGTCACGCGGAAACTTCTGTATAATGATACATTCAATAACTAACAAAGCTACAAAGAAAGCATAAGCCAAGTCAAGGTAATTATTAATGTTATGCAACAACATGGATATCTTAGCTATCTAGGGACATGAATGCTAAAATGAGATGGCAATTAAGACACACGAGGCTACCAGAGGGAACTGAGCTTGCAGAAGTAAAAATTCAATGTAGAGAATGAAGAATGTAGTTGACATTTCAAGCAAAAGGCTCTGTCACTTAATATTTAATGCATTAAAAAAATTTGATTGTGTTATAAGTTTCTGAATTTAGGATTTTTTAATAATAATAATACAGACAAAGTAAATTTGTATTTATGTTTTAATAAAGCTATATTATAATTAAGCCAATTTATGGTTGAAATGGTATGAAATATTAAAAACCGTACCCAATAATCTCTTTTTCCAATTCACTGTTTTTCTTCATTTCTTGATCCAAATTATATTCCAAAGATTGCTTTAACTCCATATACTTTCTTAATTCTTCCTTTTCATCCTCTGGCTTTGAAAAACATATTTAAAAGAAAATTGTTTTTGAAAATCTAGAAACTTACTCATCTTAAAAATAATTTGACAGTTCATTAGTAATAAACAGACAGGTTTGTAAAATGTCATTTATAAACCTGATGTTTATTTCAAAAACAAGACTTTTCTTGAAACAACTTAAGTTGATTTGACATGTCCATTATTATTTTTTCTGGAATTTAAACTGCCAAAATTTGTTTAAAAGAGGTTTTCATACATAAAATACCAAGTGCTAATGAATTTTTAAAAAAGAAGTTTTAGAAAAGAATTTAGTTGTAGATACCCTAGAGACATTTCCACCAATGGTTCAATATATTTCAAGTTTTGTTAAATTACATCCTACCGACATAGTCTCTGGAGAATTCCCATGCAGTCCCATTATATTTATGATGGTCAAATGACTTTAGGATGAGTGAAAGACTCATTTTCTACAAGCAAACTTCTACAGGTTTCAAGTTCTCCTTTCCTGTTGATCACTTTTCTCTTTAAGTAAAATTTAAGTCTCCTTTAATTATGTAAAAGTGTAATTTTTGTTCAATTCTATAGTTTTTCTACCTGTCATGTTTCTCCCATTCCACTGGATTCTGATATACTTAATGTTATCCACAGATTCATCTTCTCCTCATTTATTCTCTTCTGTTACGTTTCAGTCTGATTTTCAATTCTACAGTTCCAATAAGAACTTTTTGCCAGTCATCAACATTATTTTTAATGTCCTGTTCTGTTTCACTTCTCAGCAACTGCTAACAATGACCAGTGTCGCTTCTGCTCCTGCAACCACGCTCATTTTTAGTCACTATGTTTAGTTCTTTTCCTCTCTTTTTAATTTTTTTAGAGTTCCTTAAATCTAAAGACTTTAAAAGATTCTCCAAACTACATTTCCAGACTTGATACACCTCCCCCGGCCTCTTACTGAAGTTCATCTGTATTTTTACTTCTTCTTTCTAGTTTGCTTCTCAGACACAATATCCTCAACCACATACTCATAAGCCATTGCACCAAATACACAGTGTGGATTATCTGTATAAACTGCTAATCTGTACATTTTAGATTGACCAGCATATTTTGTCTCAGTTTTCTTTTATTATGTATAAATTTTGCACAAGGGTCAGATTATCAACGCTCTTGATTTTCTTTCTAAATTACTTCCTATCTTACAGATGTTTTAGAAATCTTCTGAAGTTCCTTTCTGATGACTACTTGACTTTATTATTTGGAGCCTTGAGTAAAATACAGCTACCTCTCTCTTCCTAATCCAGATTATCCATCTCAATACTGTGTTAATCATATCTCTTAACCCAGGTCTGGAGACTCATGACATAATGAGAAACTTTTAGAGAAGTCAGATCTATTGATCGAGTCCCTGAAAACTGTCTCTTAATAGATTTTTTAATCACAGGACAGACCTTAAAATGACTAGTAATTTTATGCCATAATTCTAGCTCATTCCTATAGGAATCTGTAGAAAAATCACTCATCATTTTTTAATAAGTTGAATTATTTTTGGATATTCTTATATCTTCATTTTTGATACATTAATAATTTCTATGTAACACTGTACAGGGGTTGTCATTCACAGTCCACTCCTTAGGACACAGTGTCAATAAAGTATGCTAATATAATGTGACTAATATGTATGAATAACCTTCAATGTTTCTTAGACTACAAGATGGACTGCTCAGTAGGAGTGTTCTACATTCACTGCAGAAATCTACTTATCTACGTTGTCTCTAATGCATCTACCACACTGCTCCATGCTCCAACTGAGGGTTCACAATACAATCCAATCTTCTGACTTTAAGTCACAAGAAATCTCTCTCTCTAAAGGAGAGTAGATGACAGGAGAATCTTGTTCTGCTTGGTAAATAATCATATAGTTTTCACTATAGATCAATATACTGGCATCCTGCACTAAACACTGATCTTTTCTGAGACAGGATCATTACATTTTTGAAAGGCTGATTAGCTCAAGTAAATGGGAAAATATGTCTGCTGAACTATGCTAGAAACATGTGCTGACGCACTATGTTACTCTGTCAGTCCTGATTAAACAGTTTGTGTGTTTTCACTGGCATCTCTTTTCATTTTTAAAATCTGAAAAGGAGAAAAGTATGCCACTTTCAGAAAAATGCTTGCATAATGACATGCTATTAATTTTTGATGACTAGAACAAATTGCAACACTAAAAACAAATCAATGCCAAAATCTCACCAAAAGGTGTAGGTAACAAGAAAAATTCAGAATTCTAGATCAAAACATGATTCAAATTTGTAGGATTTTTTTTCAACATTCAAAATATTAGTAGAGATTCAAACAGGCGATTGTGTACAGTGGTCATGACAGCATCATCAGTAATAACCTTGGTTAATGGATAAGCAATGTAGCAATACTGCTTTTAGGCTAGTGCAAACTTTAGTAAAATCTTACTACAAAAGTTAACACATTTCCTCTACAAAGAGTAACTACACTATCAGGTACAAGCAGTAGCAACAGGAATACAATAAATAATTTTACCATGGAGACCTTTCAGATTATCCAAATCCTTTTTCAGTGTGACAGAAATTAAGAGACTTGACTTACTGGATTTGTATTTAGCAGAGTTTCTTGTAGCTGTTCAATTTTGCATGCTTGTTTTTTGACTGTACCTTTTAACTTGGCATTTTCTGTTTCAAGCCTAAAATATATATTTTAAAACATTAATTACACACATAGACAAAAGCAACCTCCTAATTTCCAGACAACTATCTGAGAGTGCAATTATATAAATTCTTAAAAATATGCAGAGTAGATGACTAGCTAAATGTGTCATTTTTCTACTTGTACTTTGTAAGTAATATACACAATTTAGAAAAAAAAAACACACACACAAAAGTTATACACTCCAAGAGTTAAGTGCTCAAAATTTTAACCAACTTAACACCAATATGTCAATAATATTGTAACATATAGTTCTTATATGACACAACTCATCTGCTTTATAAATATCCAAGTTCTTTGTGCTGCTTTAAAATTTACTTTTGTAATTGATCTTGCATCTTCTCAGCACATCTTACAGCCTCTGTATGTCCATCCTGTGCCTCTTGCAACTGAAATAAAGGAAAAATATTTTTTATTCACTCACTAATAACCTAGTACAAGTGTACCATTACAATGTTTTTTTAACTAAAACTTTATTGGAACACAGACATATGCTCTCATTTGTATATTGTTTCTGGCTACTTTTTTGCCATAAGAGCAGAGTTCAATTATTATGAAAGAGATCGTCAGGCCCACATTTATTATCTGGAAGAAAGTCACTGACATGGAAACACTGGACTTTCTTGCTAAATCAAAGTTCCCAAATCAATTCTTTCCGAGCAACTGTTAATGCCGGCTGCTTTGACCAGTTCTCTGATGAGTCGAGGTTACGTGACATGGTGTTTCAGCAAAGCCATTCCAAGTGTTACCCAGAGGCTAAGCTATTTAAGTCAGTAAAGTGAGTTCTGAATGCCTAGTGAAGGTAAACTTAGATTTCCTTTTCATACTGCGGGAAGAAAAAAGTTGATAGAACAGTTAATGCCTCTTTGGTCAAGTTGTTTTTAATTTCAAACTTAATTGGTTGAAAGACATCTAGAATAAAGCTTTATTCTATCAATGTCTCCAAGAAGAAATTATTGATGTAATATAAATACTTAATTTTTATCTCAACAACTGTCAAGTTAAAAATTTTTCAGTTTTTTTTTAAAGATATATTTATTTATGCCTACAGAAGTGGGGTACAGGCCAGAGGTGCAGGGACAGTGAGAGGATTCACCAGAGGCAGAGTGGGGAGCAGAACAGACAAATTAACAAAGTATAGTGCCGAGGACAGCAGTGGCAGGTCAGGAGAGGTCTGCCGCGCCATGTGGGTCAGCTCCCTGGCCGGGGATCCAACTCGTGCTGCCGTGGCTTCAGTGAGCTTTATAATGCAGTGCTTTAATCCACGGTGCCACCAGGGAGAGCCAAATTTTCAATTTTTATAAGATACTTTATCTCTCATGAAAAATATTTAAAACAATATGAAATTAAGGGTTAAATATTTTGCACAGTCTATCTGACATGCACAGAAGAGAATACGGTCAGTAGGAGAATGCTTCATGCACAAGGACAGATGAGCTAGGCCAGAAGGAAGGCAGCATTAAATAAAAGAAAATGAAGACAGGAAGGACATCGTGAGTTCAGGCTAACAGGAGGAGAAGGCAGTACAATTAATCAGAGGCTAAAATCCAATGTCAGAAAATGAAAACATACATTCACATAATAACTTGTAAATGGAAGTTCACAGCAGCATTTTTAAAAACCATCGGGAAAATAAAATAAGAAAGGCCCATTAACAGAGGACTAGACAGTGTTTTAGCAGCAGAATAGGATATTAGTGTTAATTAAGTGAGAGAAGCTGCATATTGCATGATCTACTAACACAAGATAGTCTGCAGCTCAGGGGACGTCCTGGGCTGGGGAGGGCAGCTAAGGGATGCAGGCTTCTTTCAAGGGTGATGAAAATGCTCTAAAATGGATGGCCACTTCCCAGCTCTCTGAATATATGAATAGCTACTGAATTGTACATTTTAAATGACTGACTTGTATGACATGTAATTATATTTTAAAGCTTTCTAAAAATGCCAATGGCAGGCAGTTCTCCTAACTCTCTATTTTCAATGTACCTACTGTATGTGATCTTTTATGCGTTTTTACAACATATCTAAAATGATTAAATATATATATATATATACAGTTTATATTCATTCACAAAAGATAGGGAGAAAAGACAACTTCCTGAGACATTTAATTAAACATTGTCCTGTGACTTATCTTGCTTGCCTCATTGTAGTAATAAAGATCACTAAAAAATAGTTTAGTAGAAAAAAGCCTCTCAATTTCTATGAGGAATGATAAATAAGTTTCAACTGTAAAATATGCCAGAATGAAGTCAGAGCTTACCAAATACATTACAAAGAAAATGAAAAAAAGGAAAGCTGTCCGTGAAAATCAGTACCTGACAACATCGTGTTACGTAAACCTTTAGAGATTAACTATTAACATATTAATCTTCATACATACTTGACTTCTGATTTGACTTAATTTCTTCTTTAAATCCTGTATCTCCTCTTCTAAATTAACACGGTGGTGTGCAGTAACCTCCAGCGAAGCCTCTGCCATGGCTTGCTTTTTTAGGGTATCAGCCAGTTCTTGTTGAAGTTGTCTCACATCTACCTAATGAGACACATCTATGACTGATTTTATAAATCACATTATTAAGTCATGCTAATAGTATGTAATGCTAAGCCATGTAACATAGGGAGAGATCACCACTCTCATCTTTCCTTCATACGGACAATTTCTGTTTACTGAATTTGGTGAAAGACACCGGAGGTGCCATTCTCCAGCATAAGCCTCAGCATGTTAATGGATTCAGCTCCACCATCCACTCTCCCCCGGGGCCAATTTGCAAAGCATGACGACTTACAGAAGTTCCAGAGGAGATAAGCATTCAGAAATCGCCTAGTGGTGGTAAGTTTCATATTGCTGAACCTCTTCCCTCTTTGTATTAGGAAATAAATTGTCTTCATGGTTCCTCACATAGTCAGTCACCTGCTCAAATCCTTCTAATGCATTTCTGTCTCAGAATAAAAATGAAGCCATTCCGATGGCCTCCAAGCCTCGAGGTATAAACCCTGGCACCACTTCCCTCTCTGACAGCAGCCGCTCTACTCTCTCCTACTTACTCCATTCCTGCTGTACATAAGTCCGAGACCCCCAGTGCCAAATTAGCAAATCACATAGCAGTACAATTCTGTTAGTGTTGAATAAGCTTATGACCAATTAATAATAACTGAGAATTAATAATAACTTTGAATTGAGAATTATGAGTGACTTACTTATAAAAATGTTCAAAGTAAATTAAAAAGAGTAGTTGGGAGAATAAATCAAATAGTAATTTGCTAAAAACCACATTTATCCTAAATTACAATGAAAAGTAGATAGATGCCTTTAATGAATTGAGTGGTCTTAAGAATCCATGATTTGAGATCAAAATTTTCCAAAGTGAAATCAAATTGACATTAACAAACACACACACGTAAAATATTAAAAGTTACTTAAGGAAAAGTACAATGAAAAATCTGGAATTAACTGTCAAGGCAGTCCACTTAACTGAATCTGAATTCCAAAACAATCGTTTTATTATGAGCATTTACATTTATCAGCTTCATCATTGTCTTAAAATTTTGTTGACAAATTAAAATAACTATTTTAGCAGTATAAGACAAAATTGTTAACATCAGTGCATATCTAGTAACAATTTACAAATAACCCTCTTAAAGTATCATAGGTGGTGAAATGTCTTTAACAGTCTAAAGAGCACCTGACTGGTCTAACTTTTATTTGCTGGATACATGGTATGCTTTTAAGCTGATAGAACAAATACACTGATTACTTTGAATTTTCTTTCAAGAAGATTGAAAAATATTTCTCTTTCTGGATACTTACTTCTCTTGCTGCTTTCTCATTTTCATACTGATACATCCTTTCTTTTAAATGATTGCATTCAGTGATTAGCTCCTTATTCCTTTCTTCTAGCATAAGACCTTGTTTTTCACTTTCAGCTTGAAGTCTTTTTACCACATCCTGAAATTGGTCCTGGATATTCATTACCAACTTTTCTTTAATGTCATTTTTGTGGTGAGCATCATCCAGTTGCTGTAGAAGCAACATATTTTCACTTTGTAGCTGAGACAATCTCTCCTCTAAGGATTCCTGCTTTCCAATGTATTTATTCACTTTACCTTGTTCATTTTGATACATCTGTTCAATCTCCTTCTTCTGACTCTGTGTTTGGTGTAGGTCTCTTTGTGCCCTTTCTAAAACCAAAGTCTTTTCTCTGAGGGCATCTCTTGTATGATGGAGTTCAATTTCAAGGTTATTAAGTTTACTCTCAGCTTTTGAAAGTTCCTGAGAAAGAATCTCATTGTTATCTTTTAGGTTAGACACATCAAAATTCATTTTGTCCTGTAAACGAAGCCATTCATCTTTTGCCCTCTGGAAAGTGAGTTCTAGGTCTCTCTTGGATGTCTGACTTTCATCGTGATCGTGTATGGCTGAAGCCAGTCTAGAATGGAAGGATTCAATTTCTGTTTCCAGTCTGTCTTTGTTTTGTTTTTCATTCTCCAGTTTAGAGCTTAGCACTGAATTCTCAGTCTTCAGAGCATTAAGCTGTCCACTATATTGGGATATTGTTTTTGTTAATGTTTCCTCATTCAATTTTATTGTCTTCAGTAGATCATCATTCTTTTCTTTTATAATTTCAATGTCCTCAAAATATTTATTTTCCTTTTCCTGGTTCTGACTTCTTATTGTATCTATTGCCAACTTTAGCATGGCGATTTCATCCTGCAACATGTGGTTTTTATGCACCAGGTCTTTTTCTTTTTCATAAATATCAGAAACCTAAATAAAACACAAGAGACTTCTAGCTAGCACTCAATAAAATGTCACGTCATGACTTTCTCTGAAATTAAAAAAAAAATATTACACAACCACAGATGCCTGAAAGTTCAAAAATTGGCAAAGAATCCAAGAAAGTGAAAAAAAATTGAGTTTTTAAAAACCTCAAAGTTGGAATGAGCTTTTTCTAAATTACAACAAACCCAGAGGCAGAAATGAAGATTAATGAACATATTAGGACAGGGTAAACATCCTAAAACTCTTTTTAGCTAATATTCATTCCATATATTTTCCACTGTTCTAACATTCTTATAGTCAGTTATAAAGATGAAAGTTACTGGTAAATCTAGGCATTGTACTAATGATTTCTATCTATCTATCTACCTATCTATCTACCTACCTATCTATCTATCATCTAGCTATCTAAATGAATTAAGTTATCACAGTTCTAGAATGGAGAGGTATAAAGAAAGTTTGCAGATTCTTCCTACTTTACCACGAGTGCTTTCTTATTAAATCATAACTATTACTCTAACATAAATATAAAAAAAGCTCTCTAATTCAAAATAAAATAGGGAATATGGAAAAGTGGGGTTAGATACAGGTAACTCCAGTTAACACACCATCTGGCCACGAGCGGGTCCCAGGCCCAAGAAGACGTGATGGAAACTAAGAGACTGTTTTCTGTAAGTGCTCTGCTTATATCCACCTGTTCATTCACTGTTGACACTGTTCCACGCATACTGTGTGTGCCCATGAGCAAGCACCTTTCCCAGGCATATGGGGTTTACCAGCAGCCCTGATCAACACAGACCCTCCAGCATCAGGGAAGATGAGACTGCTCTACCCCGCAGCACCCAGGCATCTCAAAGCAGGAGACAGGGTCCTAGAAGATGTCTTAAACATGGCCTTGGGCTCCTCTCAGGGAATCAACCTAGAGTCCTGTCCAGGGGCCATTACCTTGCATTTTTTGAGTAGACACTGATAAACCTTGTCTGGTTTATCAATGCCTTGTGCTTGTTGGTGAATTCCTTCTTTCAAGGGCAAAAAACCCATGCTGTTTTGGGTCAGGGTCTGCTACATAAACACTAATGGTAAATGAAGTAAACTTTAAACAACTTTCTGAAAAAATCATGAAACTCTTTGCTGCTGCAATACATTTTGTTTTTTTAATTAGTAAGGAATATGAAATGGGGGAAGCATACACTGAACTGATTGACTAGGAATAAAGTACTGTTCAGTAAATGATCCAAAAGTATAAACTATGTTGAATCATTATTTTCTAAAGTTCCTTTTACTAAAATAGAGCACTATTTGGAGCAAACTGTTACTTTTTTCAAAAGCAGGAGAATTATCCAAAACATAGTCCCTGAACTTGTTATACTTTTTCTCCTTATCGTAAGTAGAAGTAATTAACTAATTTCTAATAATATATCAAAGGAGTAACAAAAGTTCTGAGATTATAGAAAGTTCACCAATCCCTACAGAAAACATTAAAAGCCTCTCCTTTGGGAGACATTTGCAAATGTGATGACTCAACTACTGCAGACGAGTACATTTGAATTAAGCATATTATCTTACTCAATGGCCCCAAAATGCCAAGAATTTTATTGTCTTACCCAATGGTCCCAAAATACTATGAAGACTATTATTTTAATCAGTGTTCCAAAAATAATGCCCCCCCACACACACATATAAACATCTATTTAAAAACCCTCCCTGGTGGCACAGCACTATGAAGCTATATAAAACCACTGAAGCACAAGTTTGGTCTCCAGCCAGGCAGGTGACCCACATGGCACCGCAGACCTCTCCTGTCTCACCCACTGCTCCCCCGAGCAGTGTACTTCATCAATCTGATTGTTCTACTCCTCTGTCTCTGGTGAATCCTGCACCACCCCTGCACCTCTGGCCTGTACCCCAGTTTTGCATGCATGAATAAATAAATCTTTTAAAAATCCTCCATGTTTTGCATGTTGTATAGTGTTGAATTTTAAAATATATTTCCATACAAATACATACACATTCATATTTAAAAATGACTAAAGAACATACCTCAGAATTTGTTTTCTTATGAGCCATTTCTATCTCCTTTTGTTTGCAAAGGAGATTGTTGAGAATTCCATCTTGGGATATTCTGGCATTCTGTTCTCGAGAGAGCTGTCTCTGAGTGTCATTTCTCTCTTCTACAACCTAAGACAAATTTCATTAAGCTTTTGGTCTCATGCCATTAAAAGTAAAGTCAAAAGCTTAAGAGCTTTAAAAAAAAATGTTCAAAGGAATTAGTTCTTTAAAGTACAAGGATCTCTATTTTACAGAATAACTCAAATGGAACTTAAAGGAGGTTAACTTTGTATTAACACACATATATAGGCACAAATAAAAAAGTCAAATGCTTCTACAGAATATTTAACTAGCTCCACCATGGTACTGAGGCAATTGATGTATTTTAAGAAAAACCAAAATTAACTTGCAGGTTAATGATGAAGTTGAATTTACCTTTATTCCTACATTCAGAAAATATAAAAGTATCTATTGTATTCTTTGAACTGCAGTACATTAATCATTTTGGCTATTAATGACATAGTTCATGTTTTCGGTTTGTTTTTAAATCAAATAATATACACGAAATGAAAGTATACTATATGTAATAATGACAAAATATCAATGTCTCACCAAAGGCTAATTACCTGATTCAAATTATTTCTTAGTGTCCTCAATTCCATGTCTTGTGTTCGAAGATTAAGCTCAAGTTGTTGTTTCACTTCAACTTCTTTATGATATTGCTCTTCTTTTCTTTTTAACTGCTCCCTAATTTTTTCACATAGTGTATCTGAATTTCTTCTTTTTACTTCTTCTTGTTTCAAGGTAAACCTGCAGTTAAATATGCTTGCCTTAAAATTCATTTTGTTAAACAGTAAAATGTTCACTTCATGATCTATTTCTAAATATGACTGAACCATGTTGGTTTGTTCAAATGGTTGGTTTGTTAACCTAATAAAAGTTCTATATTAAATTAATTTTTTCCAGATTACAAATTTTTTGCTACAATCTCTTCCAAAAGACTGTATACATCTTGAAAGATAGCAGTAAAAACACATACTCCTACTTAGTACATCTTATTTAATGGCAATTCTGTTGTAAGAAATAAATTTTGAAATTATTCAGTAAAGTCAGACCTTTTCTACACAGTTGAAATTTCCTCTACCATCTGGACAGATAACTTAGTTACTATAAAAAGAGAATGTGTTGTTCATGAACAGGTTTACAAATTCACTAGAAAAAAAGCTCAGCTTCCCAAAATGACGTGGCAGAGGGCAGCACCTGCGGGCACCTTTTACACCAACAAGCTCTGCGAAGACTCAGCCAGACCGGCGGATGTGCTACTGTCTCCTCCCTGCTCTTGACAGCGCTTGGAACACTTCAATATATCTTGTGAGTCTGCGCTTTCAATGCAGATTTTAAAACTTATTTTCTATGTAGGAGGGCTAAGTTAAATAATCAGTAACCACCTAAGCCTTTTTACCTTTTCATTCCATGCTTTTAATAATAAAATGTATACATTTTTTAAAAATGTGTCTTGAGAAAATTTGCCATTTCACATGCTATTGGTGGAAATGTAAATGAATATAAAGTTTCTTGAGGACAGCTCGGAAATTTGATGTAACACTGGTTTAAAACACTGTGTACGACTCAGGGGAACAGATTCACACTCCCTCAGATGTACATCGCCACACCCCACCACCACCAGCTGCCACTGGGCCCTCCCCACTGTGTTCAGATTCCCACGCTCCCCACTTCCAGGAGCCTCCATTCCGCAGTCCAGGAGGAGCCTAACTCACAGTTCTAGCTCCTGACTTAGTTTTGTCATTTCCTTCCTTTTGTCTTCACAAACATTTTTTAAAGTATTTATTTTTAATTAACAGCATATTAAAGAATTCAAAGAAAATATTATTAGAAGCAGAAACAGATTTATATAGGAGACATAAGTCCTTCTATTACTAACAGAGAATTTAAAAATTGAAATTCAATGTTAGATAACTGAGGCTTCCATTTGTTGGCCTTCCATATGCTATTCAAATTATGACATGGAATAATACACATTTAATTATTAGTGAAGAACCTGCTGTATTATTTAGAAGATTTTCATATATCATAATACTAGTAAAGCTTTCTCCCCCATAAAATCCCAGAAGGTAAGTTAGCAAGTATAAAACTTCTGCTACACATGTGTAGTATAAAAGTTAATAGCTCAAATATTTCTTTAAAACTAGAATGCTCAATACCTCAAACTGCTGAGTTCCTGTTTCCATTCCACTGTTTGATGCTCTAACTGTGATTTTATTTCTTTTGTTTCTGAGAGCTCCTTTTGTAGCTCACTAATCTTATTTCTCATTTTTTTAATTTTTCCTGAAAGCAGTTGACAGTGATTTTTTTTAAGTTCTATTAATCTTTCATATGAAAGAACTGTATCCTGGATTTTCAATAAGCTCACAGAATCTGTATCAGGGAGAAAACAAAAAGAGAAATAAGTGTATAAGTACTTTTGTTGTATAAAGGATATTCATAATCACTTACTGATATATTTTCTAAGCACATGTATTGAGTAGCTACAATGTAGAAGACATTAACCCAACTCTGTAGGTAAAATAGACAAGAACCTTGGGTACTGTTTAGCTAATGCCTAATGGCAGAGGAAGACATATAGCATGATAGTTATAAGTCTGACAGACACTGTAAGCAAACAGAATTTTATGATCACATAACAGAACATGGCCTAGACTGAGTCCAGGGTTGCTATCCTTGAGGAAGAGTTGGCTATCCTGAGAAATGAAGGGTAAAAAGGAAGCAATTAAGCAAAAGAGAAAGAAGAACAGCCTAGGAGTCTACAGCACATGTTGAAGTTCTCTGGCAATCTGCTTCTAGCCAGCATGGAATAACGTGCTTCCTGTTATTTGAAATAAGCAAAAACAAGACAGATAAAATATATTAAAAATAATTTTCAAGCTAAAGAACTTCAGGCAGTGAAAGACAATTTCTGAAGTTAGTGTAATGAATGCCCCAGCTCACTGCCTTCAAGAATTTCCAGACCCTATCATAGGGAGTAGGCACTGAGGTGGCCTGATGAAACAGTCTTGTGGAAACAAGGGAGATGGAGATCACAGCTCACAACACTGGAGAGAAAGAATCTCAGGGATTTGCAGAGGGATCTCTGGGTCTTCAGCAAAACCAGTGAGTAGCGCAGGTAGCTTTGTGAGGGAAGAACCAGACACCAGTGGGGAAGAGGATCAGGAAAGAAGAGGCTCCACTAGCCAGGCTGGACAAACTCCCATGTCTCGGCTGAGCACTGCATCAGAGACACTAACCCAGTTATAAGAGCAAGTCCAGGAGCTTCAGGCATGTTGAAAAGTGACTTAACTGTGTCCTAAAATAAAGCTCCAAAAGAGAAGGCAGCTATTTTTAAAAAACAAATAGCACTTCTACTGCTGCAATTTAAAATGTCAAAGATGAAACACTCTGGTGGGGATAAACACTTATGAGACATTACAAAATAAAAAATTGTTGGGGACCGAGGCTGGCATCTTGCATCTGTCAGCATCTTGTGCCATAAAAAGGCTACAACAAACATAAAACTAAAGTGGCAGCAAAATAGAAGCTATAACAGTTTAAGGATCTAGGGTAAAGGCCGTGTTGTGGTGCGTTCCCCTCTCACTGGGATGTCGGAGGTCTGCCGGACAATCTCGGCCAGAGTCCCCGCTGTAGTCCTCAGTGAGTTGGAAGCTTCCGAGAAGGGGGACTTACCCGTAGGAGAGGTCAATTCCGCTGATCAGGCAGCGAAGAAACAGGGTCTGCAGACGTAAAACACCTTCAAAAATCTTCATAAAACGGGGGGGCTGAGCCCGGAGGACTGTTAGGCAAGAGAGCTAACAGTAGATAAAGAAAAACTGGTAAAACTTTATAGGGCCTAGGCCCGGGGAATTATTGGTCAGAAAAAGAGAAGGAAACCGATAACCGGTGAGAGAAAGAAAATCGCCGGTGAGCCTGGCGGCCCCACGTTGGGCGCCACTTTGCGGGGGACCTTGACCAGCAAGGCCGGAGAGTCGGGGCCCCAGGTCCGGCGAACAAAAGAATCAGTCACACGCGTGTAGCAGAACAAAGAAAGAGCTCTTTATTGGGTTTTTACCTCAGCTATATACAAGAGGAGAGGGATGCCAGAAAAGGAGAAGGCCAATAGAAATGCAGCATGTTTTGGTGGCAGTTGGTCTCGCGAGGGGCGAAAGTGGGCGAGAAAAGAAAGAGGAAAGGGAAAAGGTGGGGGCAGGGAGTTCTTCCCACATGCCTTTTGCAACCCGGATGTTTTTCTCTATCCGGACTCCATTTCACCTTTTTATGGCGCAAGATGCTGTCAGACGCAAGATGCCGGCCTCGGTCCCCAACAAAAATGAGTATGTATGATACAGATGAAATGTGAGAAAAATACAAATGGCTAACACACAATTCCCCAAGCATCAGGAGAAAGAGAGATTAAAAAATACTTCAAGAAAAAATGGCCCAAACTCCCCAGAGTTAGTGAAGCCTATTGATCTAGAAAGGATCTGAAATGAAAGTAAACTATTGCAGTTTTCTCACAGTATACATGATATGGTGAAGTATTACTTGAACATAAACAGTAATGACCTACTCATAAACTATAAACCCTAAAGTAACCACTAAAATAACAAAGGTGATATAGCTCATAAGCCCAAAAGAAATCCAAGAGCATGATGACAGATTGAAGCCAACTCTGTCTCAATATCATGTTATGTGTGAATGGTCTGACTGTCTCAGCACACAACTTCCACACTCCGTATCAGATGTGACGTGGTCATACGTCAAAATGACCCCAAATGTAAGACCACAAACTATAAAACTTGTAACAGGTAGCATATTCTTTGTGAGCTGGTATTAAGCTACGTTTTCTTAAAATGAACACCAAAAGCAAAAGCCATAAAAAGAACAGATAAATCAGACATTAAGCATTTTTGCTCTTCAAAAACTAAAAAGAATGAAAATAGAAACTAAATGGGAAACAAGTGGCTGTGCAGTGTACATCCCTAAACCATAACAAACAGGAGTCTTCTCACAAGAAAGAACCACATGGCAGTGCCTGAGACACAACTGGACAAGAGCTGCAGAGAACTGTGGCCTTTCACCTTCTACCAACTGGATTTGAAGGAAGGGGGTTAACATGATGAGATCTGAAGGTATGAAAATATATCACAATGAAGGTTTTGGAAAGTGGAATAGCAGGAGAACATTCTGAGTTATTTCAAATTCTATGAAGGAAAAACAGAAACACAACCTTGAGTAAAGACTTGGAAAGAGCAGCAAGACTACAATGAGAATTTCCATCACTCTTTGGCTGGGTGTATACGATAGTCTTCATTTCATCTTAACATACAGCATTTCTGAGATGAATAACATATTAAATACTAGATGGTACAATACTAGACAAATTGTGGATAAATCCCACAGTGTAAAGAAAAAGACTTTATAGTCATCAACTCCTACCTTTACAATCCATGCTAAGTTGTTCAATTAGCAACATACAATTCTTATAATTAGAGTAAGGTAAGTCACAGTCTTCTGAAGCTGTTTCAGATGACTGAGTTAAGTCCTCAAAGTTATCCACAGAATTAATTTGCTTCTTGACCTACAAATAAGTAATAACATTTCAAAATAGTCCCAAAATATTTATAAAATATACTAAAAATACAAAGGTGATAAACATCCATCTTCTATAAGAGCAAAAATGGATGTTTTTCTTAGAACTGTTTTTTTATCAAAAGACTATTATCTATAATAATTAGTGTTTTACATTTCTCAAAAGATTATTTTTACATAACTAAAAATAGTTTACGTAGGGGGCCTTCCCTGGTGGCGCAGCGGGTTAAAGCACAGCACTGAGAATCTAAAGCCGCTTCCGCATGAGTTCGATTCCCGCCTGCCTCGGAGGTGACCACATGGCGTGGCAGACCTCTCCTGACCCGCCCACTGCTCCCCTCAGCAGTGTACTTCGTCGATCTGCCTGTTCTGCTCCCCACTCTGTCTCTGGTGAAGCCTCTCACCGCCCCTGAGGCTCTGGCCTGTACCCCAGCTCTGTATGCACAAATAAATAAATCTTTAAAAAAAAAAAACTTAAAAAAAAAATAGTTTACGTAACTCAAAATAAACCTCTCTGAAGTTTAGGAAGACTTTCTATTTTTCACTCTACCTTTTCTAATGTATTTCTTTTACTACAAAATAATATATTTTTTAAAGATTTACTTTTGTTTATTTATGCATACAAGAACTTGGGTGTAAGCCAGTGGTTCAAGGGGTAAAAGGACTCACCAGAGACAGAGACAGAGTGGGGAGCAGAATAGGCAGACTGACGGAAATACACTGCTGAGGGGAGCAGTGGGCAAAACAGGAGAGGTCTGCTGTGCCAAGTGGGTCAGCTACCCTGGCTGGGGATTAAACTCACATTGCAGTGGCTGGCAATAGCTTGACTGTGCAGAGGTCCCAGAACAGCATTGTTTATAATTTAATTTTTACTGTACCTTGTTCTTTTCTTTAGATGTTTTCTTTATAAGCCTAAAAAAGTAACCAAACAATTATTTCAGGCAAATGTTAACTACTTTAATACAGAGAATAACAGACTAGCTTTTTATATAATATCTGAATTGTAATTAATTAATTTCTTAGAGGTGGGATTAAGCAATAAAGTATAACATTAATGAACAAAGAAAACGAACTACAAATAATACAAACAAATTGTTAAATATAAATCAAGCTGACAGAAGAGACTGTCACCTGCATAATTTGATAAGGATGAAATATACTATGTCTTTTATTGTAGTTTCCAATAAAAACAAGTTTTTATAGGCACCAGAGATTAAATTCTATTAGTATGGCCTTGGTATTTATTATGATGATTTTAAAAATTTTTATATGATAATATGATTTTTAAAGTAATCATCTGCATATTCAGTTACATGAGAATATGTCACTTTGGAGCAGATTCTGAACGACAATCTCTTATGTTAAAACTAGAAGCATTGTGGATAACTAGCTTACAATCATCTTTAAAAGATAATGTAGTACAATCAACAATTTTCTAACATGGGAAATATAAAATCAAATTTAATAAACATGTTCTTCTCTACTACATCATTTCCAAGAGCATAAGTAACTAATATAAGAAAGAAAACTCCCTTGAACACCATGTTGTTCTACAGTTATCCATTTTTCTACTGTCTTTCTCAGTAAATATTCTTTTATAAAGGAGCAGTTCATGCTCATGAACTGTTTTGGCAGTTCACCAGAATCTGGCCAAAAGACAACTATTTATTGAAACATTCTCATAATTGTAAGCTCACAACAGTGTTTCTCTGATATTCTTTAGAACTCTTTTGTCTGGGACTATACACTACATTATAGCAGTTGTTTCATTTCCAGAAAAAAGCAGTCACTGCTAATATTCTTATACTTGGAAACAAAGACTTCACAGATTGTACCTTTCATCATTCTGATCTACTTCACTTAAGCTGCTGTCATCATTCACTTGAAACACACCCCCAGTCAGGGAACCAGCCTTTGCAAACATTGATGCAGTCACAGGTTCTTTGACTGTCCATTTTTCATTTTCATTTTTCTTTACTTCTTTCATAGGCAAGGCAGGACCACTACTTTTAAAAATCCATCAAAAAGACAATATTTAGATAACTCTCCTGACAAATACATTTTTTACAGCTCCAACATTTATCTACATTAACTTGTCTATTAATTCACAAGGAGTATGAAGTACCTGTAAGCAAGGAAATATTCTTGCTTCAAAAACAGATATACAATTAGGATATAACGTGTTAAATGAACACAAAAGAAGGCTTCAAGAAGAGGGAAGGCAGAGGAGGTCACCAGGAAAAGAAATGTGTGAGAAAAAAACATTTTGCACAGAGAGTCTTTAAAGCACAAAGACTAAGAGAATAAAATTCACAGAATTTTATGTGATAGAATTTCAGAGTGATGACTCAAGAAAGACACTGTGACAGGTCTTGACCACTACCCCTCACAAGCTTGAAGGCACTACCTAAGGAAATGACTCTTGGACATTGGAGCACTAATTAAATCAGCACAGTATTTTTCATATTGCTTTAAGATACAATAATGCTTAAGTAAAATTATTTTCAAAATAGCTTGAGGTACATATAACATGAAAGAAGAAGTCAGAACTATCTTGGGTGATGAAGGCAATCTTACTTTTAAAGTAAGGCTGAATGGCTCGCATAAAAATATAAGATCTGGTAATAGTCACTACATAAGCTCAAATTAGAGTTTGTTTCGTGAGAAAATAACAAGTACCTTCTGCTAAATATACTCTAAATAGGTTTACCTATCAGAATCTTCATTTTTCACAACAGGAAAGTGCTGGTCATTGGTTTTCCTATTCTTTATGTGCTGAGTTAATCCCCGGTCAGCAGCAACACATATGTTTTCTGAGGATTGTATTTCACTATTTTTGTGCATCTCATTTTCTTCTTCAACCTTGAGTAAAAGTTTGATATTAAGGAAATTACTATTACTTTACTGATTAATAACTTTGTTTTCATTAGTTTTATCTTCTGACTAGTGGTTGTGATTTTAATCAATACAGATGCTTTGTATGCTTCCTTTGTTTTCATCTTTACAGATCAGATTTTTGTAAATTCTGCTTCATTCTGACTAAAGAAAGATCTTTCCAAAATTCCTACAGGGATTTACTCAAATTTGTGCTCTTATTCCCATCCACTTTTCACTTCCCAATATTTTTACCCTGCCATCTGATTAAAGAGACAAGAAACAGAGATTTGAGCACTGTAGCCTCATTCATCTTTACCATCTTTAAACAACCAAGTTAATATACACCAATGACAGCAGATTAAGATGTTTTTAATATGTACTCATTACCCACACTGAGAGAGAAAATTATTACCTGTACCCGAATAACAAAAGCCCATCCTTACAAAATATGATTCTCTTAATAGGCAGTTACATTATTTCTGACCCCACATACTCTCTGAAATCAGACTCCAAAGTCAATTGCATAGAGAGCACAAGAGAGTAAGTCTTTCACCTTGACACTGGTGGCTGGCAATACGAAACTGCAAATTTTGAATCACTGGGAATGATTACTCATTTTACATTTTTCCAACTCAATGGACATCATTGTTTTATTGTTCATAATTTCAACAGATTATCATATGATTCTACAGTTGATTTTTATCTTGTTAGTCATGTAGAGAAGTTATAAAAATGGAAGAAGCAAGTAATATTCAGGAATTTTTTTTCTTAAATCCAAGGATAAAGTTTAGATATGTTACCAGACTCTAAAGACATTTTAAGATTTTAATTAGTTCAATATGTTCAAAATTAAATGTTAAATTCTGATCTATTAAGTCTAAAAAACTAGTCCAAAAATAATTTATTTGTGTTATGCTATGTTTAAAGAATAGAAAAGAATATTAAACCAGAAATTAGGCATACATTTCTACATACCAGTGGGTGTTCATTTTCACTTCCATCAAGCCTTTCTTGATCTTCCTCTGATGTCATTTCTAGGTCTAGTTCTGCTGACAAATCTATATATGTAGTTAAAACAAACTCCTTAGATCACTTAGGCAAAAGCATAATGTATTGTTGAGATTTCAAATTAAGCTTAATGTTTAACTTAATTGAGGCTTCTTACATCATTTCTAATTATCTAAAACTCCAAGATCATTTGGGAAAATCTGATTAATAGCAGGCACAAACAATTCAAGAATTCATTCACAAATTTACCCATTCAACCTCACCGAGAAAAAACTGTATACGAAACATAGTTTTAAAGTGTATCTTACTAACACATAAAGCCACACTACTACAACATTATTCACAATTTCCAAAATTACGGTTGATTTTTCTGCCTTAATTGGAAATGTTTCTTCCAATTCCTTTGCATCTTTTTGACTCAGTCTGCTATGTTAGGTCCTCCTTGATGATGACTCTTTTCCTAAATAAATAGATATCTCTTTCCTTGGGGCTGCCTAGTGCTTTATAAATTTTTCTTGTGCATCTTCACCACTTGAACTGCAATTTATTTCTTTACATGTCTATCCCCTTTAATCTTACAAAGTGGGGATCAATCTCTTGGATCGCCCTTATATAAAGAAACTATTTTGTTCAATAACTATTATTTGAGTTCATGCAAAGCACTATAGCTTTTTTGGAGACAATACCTGAAATGAGACTTAAAGTCAGCTGGCCAGACTCAAAGGGGTTGGGGCAGGAAAGGAGAAGGACATTTAAGGCTATAGCAAGACAGGGAGAGAATCACACAGCAGGTTACACATTTGTCTAAAATACCAGGAGGATGAAGAAGGCACTGATCATCAGCAGTTTAGAATTCTAGAGCAAAGGGCAAACAGAAAAAAAGACTAAAGATGTTAAAAATGGGCTGCAACACTTACCTGATTGAAATGTTTGCACATCCTTCACTCCCACCACCTTTTTAGGAACAGCATTTTTCACTTCAATGGTAGGCTGAGCAGATTTTGAAACAAAATGATTAATAATGTCCATTTTATATCATTTGTAGTTAGTAATTCACAATGAAAAAGTTAAGGTTACTACCTTCAAGTGAGGATATTTTTCAGGAGACTCTGAAAAGGAAGAGGGACACACGATCAGTCATACGTAAATGCGAGTGCCAGCTAGCCACTCATGCAGTTAGTGTCAAGCTGAATCCTCATGCTGGCCTGGGAAATGACCACATCAGGTATGGGGTGGCTGGCTGTTGGTTAGGGTAACCACAGGCAGAATGTGAACCCATTATCACACTGAATGAAAAAGAAGACTATAGGTTTAACAAAACATGCAGTTAGTATTTCAAAACTTCAGATTAAGTTTTATGTGATTATAGCTAAAATAGAAAAGCATAATATCTCAATGTGAACATGCTGATTAATCATGAGAATAAACCATGACCCTGACAGGAGACATGTGAGAGCTGATGGCAGAATGAAAACAGCATGGGTTTAGTGCAAGACATCAGAATCACGTCAACCATTATACTACAAGTATTTCATATTATCATTCTCTTATCATATATATTATTTTCATGTTGTATCTGTAATTTAGTCTATAATATAGAAAGTACACAACTGTGATGACAGTTCAGTTGACTGCCATATTTTTCTCTCTTTAGAGAGAGTGTTAAGAATTGATCACTGTACTTAACACTTGTAGAATAATAGTTAATAAAAATATTCACATTTTTCCATACCCAGGTGGGCTACTGGAATGCCTACATTTCTTGTGTCCTCTAGTTTAGCCATCTTAAAGTTTGTTGATCCACTCATGCAAGAAGGTATATAAAACACATCTAAGAAATAATGCATATAAACTTTGAATAGTAAAAAAATGGCTAACAAAAACGAAAAAATTGCAAGAAAATTATCAGATACCTTAAATCTTCATATTTCAAAGTCAAGGTAAGGTTTACTGAAATAACAATTTTACTATTTAGGGGGATAAATTTTTAATTTCTTTCATTTCCAAAATGAATTTGGCCTGCTACATCATGATAAAGGATTTTTATGAAAGGTATCCAAAAAATAACTATCTTAGGGAAAAAGTCAAGGCTACTACTGTATTTAATTTCATTAATTGAAAAATATATGTGGCACCAGTCACCACACACATTTTTTGATGTATGAGTTATGAGGAGGTAAATTAGTGGCTAAGTTTTACCCCAATTTTAGTACTTTCTCTTACTTCCACTATATCTGGAGAAGCTGTAATAAAAGTTTTTGTTTCAGTACAAATACACTGAAGTCACCTAAAGTGAGTTCTCACAAGTTTCCTCATCAACTCTGAAACTACCAAGTGAACCAGTTTTTCTGCCTCCTGTTCTTCAATACCCTCCTGCCTCTTCACAAGTATATCTCTAGATCTGTGGTTTTGATCTTCCCCTTTTGCATGGGGTTGTATACACTATATACAGTTTATGATGACTTACTGTCCCACCACTTCATGTTTTCTATTTGCTTAAGAGCAGTATCTTACAGCTATACTTTTATTTCTTCACCTGTTTCCCTCTGACTAGAAACATGTTCAGAAATAAAAACAAACTAGTGCTTTTCCTTGATCCTGTTGTATCTTGAATTATCTAGTGCTCTTTTTCCAGAATTCTCTAAGTTCTCTAAGTTCCCTGGCAACTTAGAACACGGTCTGAGGACCCCAACACTGGCCTCACCCAAGAGCCTGTTAGAAATGCAGACACCCATCCCCACCACTCACAATGTGTACTTTGAACAAATTACCCAAGTGATGCATTAAAATTTGAGAAACTGTAATCTATACTGTTTATTTTAACTTTAACCATCCTTCTAAAATCTACTTCCAAGTTCCTCACTATCACTTACTCAAAACTGAAGAATGAACTTTCCAATAGATTTTTTTTTTTTTAATCAGGCTATTGCTTCCTTAATCTTCTCATAACTGCCCCTGCCCTCCTCTCTTCAGTTCTCTTATTTTGGCCTATATGAAGCTATTCCATGAGGTAGCAATGTTTTACTTAACATTTAAGTATATACATTTATAAGTGGCCACATTCACTATGCTCACCCATGGTAGATAAAATACAGCTTTAAGTGATCTATCTTTAATGTCTTCCCAACAATGAGAGACAGAGTAAGAAAGGGGAATTTTATCCTGCTTCTTCAATGAGTTTTGCTGCTAGGAGCACACCTTATATTCTTCTCAAGTTGGAACGCTCTGCTTTTCCTTTTTCGAAGGAATTTTTCTGCCACCTCTCCCTTTATATACACCCAATTCTCTTCCTTTATTTACCCCCATATGCCACTCTCTGCCTTTCTCATTCATTCTTCGCTCCCACTTTTCCTCTTCTGTATTTCCTGATTTTCCTCACTCTTAGGAGTACCTGAAAGTACACTAACACTCCTTTAGGAAAAAAGCACTGTCAATCTGTTGTTGACACCTAATAAGAAAACAACTTATTTCCTTTTCTTTTTCCTTAGTATGTATTTAATAGGTGATTGTCTCTGGCTGTCAGAATATTCCGTATTCTTGTTTTAATTCAACACTTTAAAAATAAATTTCTTACCATCTACTTGTCCATTTAATGTATTTTTTCCTCTTTGGTCTGCAGCTCCAGATAAATGATCAACATATTTCTGTGGAAGACTCTCAGAAATACTCTGTTAAATTTGATAATAAATAATGAGCTGAAGAAAGATTTCCTAACCTCTAAGAAAATATTTTAATTTCCTAGCTTCAGCATTATTAAACTTAAAAAATAAAGAGAAGCATGTATTCAAAGCCAAAATATTTAAATTGAAAAATTTCATACATGCTTTCTAGGTCAATTCGGTCTTTTATCTCTATCTGGAAACTGACTTTGTAAACTGAGCATAGAAGACAGGAAGGTTTTCACTGAAAAAATACTGATTTACCTGCATATTTCTACAAGGAACTAACTTTAAAATACCTAACTCTATTTTTCATTCCTCAACAAGATAAAAGAACACTAAAAAAAGTATTTAAAATTTGAGAAATTTATATAAAGTATACTAAATATAAATTTTAAATATCTGTAACAATAGAAATTCTTTCAGTGTTAAAAGATACTTGGCATAAAAAACTTTAGTGCACGTTTTATTCACTATAAAAAGAACACTGTAGAAGTTACTTCACTTTGGAAAACAAAATGATTTGGAAGAATGTAACTTTTAAAAATATGTTGCAAGCACTTATTTTAGCTCAATATGGAAATAAAGTAATCCTTTTCCTCTAGTTTGGCGATGTTTTGAAAATTTATTTGTATTGAGGTAACAGTGGTTATTTGTGTAATTGATCTAACAACTAAAGCTTAAAATGAAATTACTTCCACATTTTAAATACATTTCTTTTTACAGGTAAATAGCAAACGATTTCTGTGCTTATTTTCACCACTGTTTAGTTGTGTTAATCTTCCAACAGATTAATTAACCTATTCTGTTACAAACCTATCATGTTCCATAATGGAAAATAATCTGTGTTCTGCACTGCCACGGCTTCTAATTGCTCCTTATACACAAGTACAAACTTTTCCCCATGGCAAACCCAGATGTAAAATCCCAGGTTGTACAGAATGCAGATACTCCGCCTATCGAGACTATGCTCAATGGCTTTCCACAATGATGTTATCAATCTTTTCCATGGAGTCTGATTGTGAGCTACAGGTAGAGTGTGAGTTAACGGTAGTGCAGGTGAGCTGGAATGAAAGAGAAAACACAGGAGAAAAGAAGACATCGAAGGACAAACGTCAGTGTAAGCAGATGCTCAGCAGTGGACAAATGTGATGTTCCTGATGGAAGCAGGCAGCGTAACATCACAGACACAGAGCTGATGTCAGAGCCTGAAATGTTCCAGTCTGGGGGACTGCTCAGTGGCGCCACTTCCAGTGGAGTGTTGGACAGAAGTGGTGACATTAGGCATTGTTCTCACATTCTCAACTGTAGGGCAAATGCTTTTATAGTTTATCATAAAACATGGATTTATTTTAAAGTAAACAATATATATTGCATGTTATCAAGTGTTTTTTCTGCATCTATCAAGATTACTGTATTTCCCCAATTTGTGCTATTCCTCTAGAAGAAAACATTATTGACATATCCAAGCCACACTGCAATCCTTCATAGAATAAACCAAAATTTTGGAGGCTATTCTCTTAAGGATTTTTGCACTCAGCATATGAGACAAATTGAACTTTCAGTTTTCTTTTTTGAAATGTCCTGAAGATTTTATAACAGTGTCATGCTGGACTCATAAGAGGAATAGTAAATTTTCCCATTTTCTCTATTTGAAGTAAGATTTTGTTTGAGATCTCAGTGAGTCTAACTGAAATGCTTGGGAGGTTTTATTTTTGATCCTTCTGGACCTGGAACTTTCTTTGTGGGGAGATTTTTGTTGATCCTGTTTTATTACAGTTTAAAACATCTTTAACAGAAAATAGACTCCTCAGGTTTCCTATTTTCCCCTATATTGGTTTGTGCATTTCATCAAATTTTCAAATTTAATGTCACAAAGTCACACCTTATATCCTTTTAAAATGTCTGTGGGAACTAGATGCTTATGATTTTTATCTTCTCTTGCTTTTTTAAAGATCAGTTTTGCTAGGTATTTAACAATAAGTAATTTTTTTTCTGGTACATATTTTTTAACTTCTTTTCTTAATATATGTTTTCCTCCCATATCCTTCATGTTTAATTTGCTACTTTTATTCCACTTAGTAGATTCCTACATGATAAATTTCACTCTTACCAATTGGCAGAATTATACTATGAAAAAGTATTAAATATGGCATGTAATTACTTTACTAATTATATATTAAATCTACAATGAAGCAATTAAATGGGCAAGCACAGAGATGAGAAAATAATATCAAATCAGAGTCTTTTACATTTTAATATCATTCAGTGCTTACACTGGGAACAAAAAATTAATAGAAGACAGTACCTCAGAATCCCAAGGTGATTCTATATCTTCCTCTTCTCCTAATCCTAATGCTGACATCATATCTATAAAATATAGACACAGATACATCAATGACCACATCTATTACTATGAATTATTTCAAGAAGTCTACCTTCATTTATTAATATTTCAATAAAACATTATAGCAGAAAGGAATTTTAGAAGGTTTGAGACATTTCACAAGAAAAACCTGGTATCAGAGCACAGTTTGGTAAGCAGTATTGTTTGGACCATCTTTCATACTTAAGAAGAAAGAGAGCAAAGAAAAATACTTAAAGGAAATAGCTATTGACTGGCTTACTCGGAAGGGGTGACATGTCTTTACGGGTTATGGACAAGTGGAGGTGCTGTGAGGCAACACAGACATAAGCCCAGCCAACTTTCACTAGTGACAGTCTCCTTCTGGGCCCTCCTCCTCACTAATGAGCCAGGTACAGATAAATTCTCCCTGACATACAGTGCCTCCTACTGGAAAAGTGGAAGCTCTAGACCCCTAATATTTAGAAAGCAAATAATGGGGAGATGAATAAACACTACAAGCAGCAACCTATGTTCTCAGAGGAACACTATACCACAGAGAAAGAACATTTGAGAGCCTAACCAAAGGCATGCAAGATCAGTTCTTCTTGCCAGATATAGATCTCAAAAAGGTACAGAGTGACTGGCTGGATCAAAAAACAGAATCTAACTTCTGCTGTCTCCAGGAAATGTACCTAAGCTCCCCTATGGCTCAGAGTCAAGAGTTGGAAGGGAAACAATCTTACAAGCAAACAAGACAATCATACTTTTATCAGATAAAATAGACCTCCAGCTAAAATCATAACAAGAGACAGGGATGAACACTATAAAGGGAAAAACACATCAGGAAGTCATAACACTCATCAGTATATACTCATCAAACTAAGAAGCATTGAAATATATGATAATCACTATCAAATCTAAAGACAGACATTGGAAAAAATACATTCACGGTTGGGGCTTCAACACTGCCTTTTACCAATGGGAAGATTAACCACACAGAAAATAAGGACACAGTAGCCTTAGATAAAGAATTAGACCATATAGGCTTAAAAGACTTTTATAGGGTGGTACACCCCCACACCCAGCTCAATACATAATCTTCTCAAGTGCACATGGGACATTCTCCAGGACTGATCACATGAGAAATATCAACAAATTCACGAAAAAGAATTATACCAAGCTTCTTCTCTGACCATATGGTATCAAACTAGAAATCAACCACAAACTAAATGAAGGAAAACCTTCTAATATGTGGATATGGAGACTTAATAATATACTACTGTATGACTATTAGATCAAAGAAGAAATCAAACATAAAATAAAAAATATCTTGAGACAGAAATGAGGACACAGCCTTCCAGAATTTACAGCAAAGCAGTATGAAGTAGGAAATATATAGCACATAGCAACACAGGACCAAATATATATAACACACCAGAGACCAAGTAATCTTATCTCTCATGTAAAGGAACTAGAAAAAAAGGAAACAAAAGCCAGTTGAAAGAAGGAAGTAACAAAAATTAAGGCAGAAATAAGTCAAAATGACAGTCCAAAAGATTAAAAATTTGCTATGTTGAAACAATAAAATAGACAAACTTTTAACTAGGTTCACAAGAGAAAGAAGGGAGAATTCAAATAGAACAAGAAATGAAAGAAGAGAATTCATAACAGACATCTTGGAAATTCAGAGGATGGTGTTCATGTACTATAAACATTTTGTATGCTGGTAAGCTCAATAACCTAGAAGAGATGGAAAAATTCTTAGAAATATGCAACCATCCTACGTTGAACAGAGAAGAAACAAGAAAATCAATGCAGATGAATTACAAGCAATATATATATATTTCCTTGCTTGTAATATATATATCCAAAACCCAGAAACAAGCATTGGTAAGGATGTGGAGAAAAAGGAACCCATTCACACTGCTGGTGGGTACATAAACTGGCCCATCCCCTATGGATACCAGTTTGGAAGTTTCTCAAAATATTAAAAATGGACCTACCATATGACCCAGTAATTCCACTTTAGGTGATTGCCCACAGAGTACAAAAACACTGATTTGAAGGGACACACGCACTCCTTGCAGGACTATTGACAATAGCCAGGCTATAGACTCTACTGAAGCTCCCCAAAGCAGGTGAGTATAGTATCCGTGTGCAATAGCATCCTACTCAGCTATTTAAAAAGAGAAACACTTGCCATTTGAGATAACATGGATGGAGCTGGAGAGCATTAGCTAAGCAAAATAAGACAGAAGGACAAAGAAAAATACTGAATGGCATCACTCGTAGGTATGAGAGAGAGAAACAAACCAAAGGGTCAGATAAAGTCAAGCTAAAAATAAACCCTAAAAAGCTGAGGCCTTAGAACTCAGGCCACTAGAGGGGAGAGGGGAAAGGGTAAGACCAAAGTGATGAAGCAGCACAGAGGACTATGGGAGTTTGCTGGTGGGTGCTGTGTAGAAACAAGAGGTGAAGGGGGAGATACAAAGGCTCTGAAATACAAACAGTGCTTAAGCCAATGTCACTTCAAAAAAATAGAAAGAAATGGATATCACATTTGGATCTGGACACTTTAGGTTTGTTTAGAACCGTTTTTTAAAAAAAGATTTATTTATTTATGCACACAGAACTGGGGTACAGGCCAGAGGTGCAGAGGTGGCAAGAGGATTCACCAGAGACAGAGTGGGGAGCAGAACAGGCAGATCTACGAAGTACACTGATGAGGGGAGCAGCGGGAGGGTCAGGAGAGGTCTGCTATGCCATGTGGGTCACCTCCAGGGCAGGCGGGGATCGAACTCACCATGAAGCAGCTGCAGCTAGTTTGCAATGCTGCACTTCAACCCGCTGCGCCACCAGGGAGGGCCTTATACCACCATTTAAGAATAAAAAAATATGAATAACTCTTCACTAACTTACCACTTCTATTATTTTTGTGTGCTCCATCAACAAAAGCCAAGTTGTAATTATTTGTGTGCTCTTGTGGAGCACTTCCATTGATATCATTATCCTTTTCTTCATGTCCAACTGCTGTCTTTGTTGCTTCTTCCTAGAAATTTAATTTCTAATTAATGGATGGAGATTAAGAACCTCATTTCCATAAATTTCAGAAATTTTAAATACTTTCAGACCAAAATAAATGGGTAACTTATTTCTTCTCTTTATTCTCAAAAAGATCAAACACCTCTACCAAGATTATACCAAACAGTAAGCTAAAATAGTTAAATTGTGAACTATTGATGGTTAATCTTCATAAATCTCAATCCTTTGCACATCTCTTTTGTTATTCTGTGCTCTACTATAATCTCCAGGAATTAAAAATTTTTTCTAGGATTCTTTCCATCATGGTAAGAATCAGAAGAATGGCATGTATACAAGCATGGAGGCCATAAATTTTAAAAACAGAACAAAAATAACTTACTTTTGTATGATCAAGAACTGCTAAAGACGTGAGAGGCTCAGTTGATGGAAAAACAGGATGAGAAAATTCCTGGGCTTTAATGGGTGGTTTAGGAAGGGTTTCAACTATATCTTCATTTTCACTGTCAGAATTATTGTCCTCAGATAAGGATCTACTTTCTGGTCTCATTGTGCCACATTTGGCTTCTACTATGGTAAGAACAAAGTAAAGAGTAAATAAGACTGTCTATATTTTCAAATCAGTGAATAACACAACATAGCCTTCAGATCGCTTACTGCTTTTCCTGCACTGCTGAGAAGCAGTCATTAGCTTTGCAAAGTTTAGCTTCGGGACAGTCTAGGAAAAAAAAACAACAACACAGCTTTAAGAATGGCAAGTAATCAAATTGTATAAAGTAACTATAATAGCACATAAGTAGTTTCCAAATGTTATTTCCTTTCTCATAACTGATTATTAAACAAATACAATGATGTCCATTTGAATATTTTCTTTACCAGAGTAATCTAAAATAAAAAACTATCTCTAAGTAGCTTAAAAGTATTACTGAAAAAAAATTAACACTACAAAATATAAATTATTATATTTTGACATTTGCTTCTCTGATTTATACTTGCATGAATTTTTACTTGTAGGGGAAAATGAGAATTTACTTCTAAGCAGTACTGTGTATAGATGGACTAGAAGGCGAACAATCTAAGTAGTTTTTATTTTGTTTGTCAAAAGATGAAGACAAATGGTTGTATATATTCAGTTGAGAAAAATGGGGGAAAAAATGAGAGGAACATTTAGATAATAAAAAGAAACTAAATTAAGAGCAAGAAAATTACTTTCACAAAAGAGCACTTTACCTTGGTTTCAAAATCTAAATCTTCATCATCTGATGTAGGCCATGAATCATCAATGCCAGGTTTGCTGGAAAGCCTTGAGAGATAAAGTACAGACTAAAAGTGAGTGATTTAATTTCCGTATTAACAAAAAAAAAAATAAGTAAAAGGTAGGCTATTTAAATATTAAGTTTCTTGATATAATTTAAATTTGACTTCTGTTTTTAAGAAAATTTTCAGTTTTCTATTTATTTCACTGCTCGAAGCATGTAAAATATTCAATAAAAACGTAATCTTACTTCCCACAATAAAAAGTGACAGCCTGTATCTTGGTCAGGTCTGAGAATGCTTTGTTTTCACCAAAAGTCCTGACCTATGTAATTCAGTAATACTGAGTCTCCTACTTTTTGACAGGATCTAAGCTACCCTCTATAGTCAGGGTGGAGGGAGATACCACATTCTATTTACTGTAACAAGTGGCTCAAATTATATATTTAGATAGAGACCTTAAAGTTTGCTGGCTCCTTCAATTAAAAAAACAAGCAGCAGCCTGTTGAGGGGTCCCTTGAGCCCTCCATTTAATATGCCCTTCTACATAGTTCCCAACATCCTGTGTCCATTGTTCCTGTAATTTATCTGAGTTGGTACAAACCCTAATATTACGATCTCTTTTCTAAGACCCTTATACCTGTCCAACCCAGTGTTATTCCTCCTGAAACAAACACTTCCCTGTGTATTCCATTCCAGAGACCATGGATAGCCCACAGCTATTATTCATTTACAGTAAAACAATCCATCTGAAGCAGTATAAGTTGTTATTCGTTATACCTAAGAAGACATGGTTGATTAGGGCTTGCTTATATAGAGCTAAAGTTCTGGCCATAGCTTCAGAGATCTACCTTAAAACCATTTTTTGACTCTGTAACCGTCAAATTATTAAGGTCAAATGCTTGGACAAACCAAGCTTCTTGGAAGAACTGTAAAGCAAAGTTAACATAAACTAAAGTTAACTTTCTCCACTGATCTGATTTTGATTCTCTCATCACCAGTGCCACACAAGTACACATCGGTCTACACTGAAACGTAGATGGATGTGGGAGCAGGCCTGGATGACTGTCAACTTTTCGGTCAGTCACCTTGATAATAATGGAATCATGAGTCCATTAATCAACATTCCTGAACCACAGTCACCTAATTACTTTTTTAAAAAAAAAGAGCTATAGCAGCACAGCTACTTTGCAAAACTATTGAGATGACTATATGAAATAAGCTGGTAAGCACATAATATTGTGTGTAGTTGAGGGTAAACACTCAACAAATATTAGCTCCTTTTCTCTGCACCTAGTTAGCAAATAATTATTTTAATTAGTAAAATCATCCCATCGTACCTGCTTAAAGAATATTCTTCAGAACTCTCATCCTCTAGTAAAGACAAAAGTAAAATACATTTTAAATCAACAGAAAAATACAGAGTGTAAAAATACAAGTGTAAATCTGACGTTTTGCTAAAACGCTTTTCTCTGGAGCCACACCTGGAGTCTGTACTAGCGTGAGCTTTCTACTACGAGTATAGTATTAATGCATTCAGAACTCTTTATGTCCTTGACCCTTTATATTTATCAAATGCAAGATGACTGAAATCATTTAGCAAATTTGGTACCTACATATGAACTGTTGTTAACAATGAAATGAAACTAACATGAAATGGTATCATTAGCAGAACCAGCACCATAAATTGTCAATGTCAAACTTAAATAATATGATTTTTGTGGATGCCCACCATTAGTAGTTAGAGGGAGTATAAAAATCTTGCTGCAACACAACACAACTTCACCTGTTTAGTAGAGACTGTTCAGTTTGGGATGAAACACCCTGTCACAAGAAGTTTGGTTTACAGTCACTTATTTTGCAGAAAGGCAAAAGAGGAAACAGACTTCATCGAGTTTTATTTCCAAGTGCAAGATGGGTATAGACTTTGTGATTTTAGTTTTATAAACTGCAACCTGTTGAAATTGCCTCCTTCCATTAGCGAACTCTTTCTCTGTACCCACCTCTGAGCAGGATGGGCCAAACAGTTAATGCTGTGCAGTAGTACATGATGTCATTTTTTTCAACCTTCCTCACTATGTGGCACATATCAACAGAAAGCATGCTTTTCCAGCTTATAAGGCATATTTCATCAGATATTATGCCGATGAACAACAACAAAAACCATAAAAGACAAAAAACACTTAAAAACTATTTTCAACCATCTTAGATCTTAACTTGTAAACATTCAAAAAGACAGTCACTATATGATTCCACCATATTCTGCAAAAGGCAAAGCAATGGAGAGAATAAAAAAGATCAGTGGCTGCCAGAGATTAGGATAACGGTTAGATGAATAGGCAGAGCACAGAGGATTTTAGGGCTGTGAAGCTCTTCTGCATGACACTACAATTCTTGGATACCGTCATTATGCATGTGTCATGGATTTAGGCACATACTCATAAAATTCACACCACCAAGAGTGAACCCTACAGTCAACAGGGATTCTGAGTGCTAATCATGAATGAGGGTAGGCTCAGGACTTACAACAAATGTGCCATTGTGGTGCAGGACATCAGCAATGGGGGTGCCTGTGCATTATGGGGACCTGGAAAATGTGGGAACTTTGCACTTGATGCCCAATTTTGCTATAAACACAGAACTGCTATGAAAATGAGTTATTTTTTTAACTATATCCTCTGACCCTGCTACTACCAAAGAGCGATGATATTATCAGGACACAGTCACCCTGAAAATTAAGATAAAGATTAAAACAACAGGGCCCTCCCTGGTGGCACAGCAGGTTAAAGCACTGCACTGAGAAGCTAAAGCCACTTCACATGAGTTTGATTCCCGCCTGCCCCGGAGGTGACCACATGACGTGGCAGACCTCTCCTGACCCGCCCGCTGCTCCCCTCAGCAGTGTACTTCGTCGATCTGCCTGTTCTGCACCCCACTTTGTCTCTGGTGAAGCCTCTCACCGCCCCTGAGCCTCTGGCCTGTACCCCAGTTCTGTATGTACAAATAAAATAAATTTTAAGAAAAAAAAAAAAGATTAAAACAACAGACTGTGGATATTATCTCCCTAACTGAAGTATACAAAGATACTTAAAGCAAATAAGGCTGATCATATACTTAGAGAGCACAATAACTGATAAATATGACTGAATTTCTTACTTTATAATTATTAACAGGATTTAGCATAATAGGAATCAAAACTGGATCAATTTTTATTCTAATTTAACATCAGTATCAGTTGGCTAGGCAGAAATTCGATCAAGATGGTGTTATAAAAGGTTTGTTGCATTGTTCCCAGGAGGATAATTTGAAAGTTATCCAGAGGGACAATAAACCTGGAGGGTCCATGACTTGGGGTGAAGCTGGAGCAGCTCTTGGATATTGGAGACCAGCATGGACTGCACCTGAAGAGACTCATGTTTCATTAAATAAGAGGTGCAAGGAGGGAGTCTCCTGGGGTTGTTCATCTGGGGCAGAGAGACCTGAATGGTGGGGAGGTGCACACCCCTGACTAAGGACACATGGGAGGAAGAGCCGGGCTACTCCTGCCAAACCAGGGGCCCAGTGGCAAGATCATAGTGCCCTGAGCAGCCCTCACCCTTGCCCACCCCTCAGGACTGGTACTGACCTCTCAGAGCACACTGACAGTGCGCAGACTGCAGGCTCAGGTCTGCAGCCCCAGAGAGGAGGGACATGGGCAGCGCCACAGGAACAACCAGCATCTCCCCCACAGCACATTTCAAACAACACTTGGTCCCCTCTAGGGTATTAGTGCAGTGTGGGAACACTCTGAAAAGGTGTGACTCTATACCTGATAATGTGAGCCACATTACATGAATTTAAAAGAGTGTAGTATACTCATTTTATCTAAGAATTATAAGGTTAAAGAAATAAAAAGGCTAGATTATACTGATCTAATAGTGTCACAGTAATGTATGCAAAATATATGTTAAATATTCATCAAAATTCAAAAAGTAAGGGGCACCAGAATTAATACAGATGATGCCAATGAAACTAGTACCATGTTAATCACCATAGTATCTGCTACTAAAGAGGACTTTAAGACAACAGCAAAAACTAAGGCAAGATTATAGTTGCTATGCAGAGATTTCAAGAAGCAGGCCTGAGATTTCCATCTTTACCAAGTCCTGTTTGAACAGCTGACCCATGGTTGGTGCTGGGAACTTGGACTTAGAAGGAGCCCCGACCATTCCCTTACTGATCGATAAGGGTGGCTCACCACGTCTCGGCAGTGTGTGCAAACAGTGTGGTTTGTGCTGAACACTTGGCTTTCCTTCAGGGACTGTGGGAGTTTGGCACATGCTAGTGACTAGATTGCAGATGAAACCTCAGGTATCCAGACTCTGGCACTAGTAGACAATAACTCACACGTGCTGCCCTATTTTCATGTTGGAGAAATTAAGCAGCTCTTGGCAATGTCACAGGAAATGACTCTTGGAAACTTGAGTCTGGTTTCCTCCGGACTGCCCCGGCATTTCTCTCTTTGCTGATTTTGCCTTGCACCCTGTCACTGTAACAGATGGCAGGCATGATGACAAAGATAGGCTGAGTCCTGTCAGTTCCAACCAAATAACCAAGGGAGTGTGACTTGGGGAGCCTCTAACATGAGTGCGTTTTATGAAATTCTTACTATTTGGGTTGATGTAATACATAATTATCATCAGAAGGTTATTTCACAGAATACCTTTCCTTGATTCTCTTTTCCTTGATATCTGTCTTGCAGGTTCCTGTACTTCTGTCAATTTGATGAAAGGCATTAAAAAAATAGAGGAAACAATGATGTCAGAAGAGAATGTGAAACAAGCAGCACTTCTATTTTAATTAGAATTTTTAAAAAGCACCAATAATTGGCAAGATGGCCTATATCACAAAAACTATGAAGAAAAGACAACACAGTCAATGGTCTACAACTAAATGGTTTAATTCCTTTTTAAGATAGTTATGAATCAAATAGGTCACTATTTGTGTAATAATTATGTAAAATAATTATGTAAAGTGTATAACTATCACAGGTAAGTATAGTAATATACTACTCATTAGTTTTTGTTTCTAAACTTTTTTTAATCCTTATGAAACAAAAAAACACCACTTTCTTATTAAAGGCAGTTGTTGAATGAGACAAAATGAAAAAGAAAAATGCACCCAAAATGTAAGATGAGTTGTTATTCCACCCTGTGCAGAGCGGATTTGGTCACTTACAATCAATAATTGCAATCATTGCAATGATTGAGGAAGAGTGAGTTATTTTATATGTGGATGACTGGAAAGTTTGGTAATCTAATTGAGTACATAATCTAGTTAAGCCACAGATTATCAATTTCTGAAAAAAAAATATACTATCAGAAAAGCACTTCACACTAAAACTATGCCAGATAAAACTGTGTCTGAAAACCCAGAAGGCACTTCACTCTTGGCAGAACAGCATCGGTAATTCTGTGGCGGTGATACAGATCCAAAGAAATTCAGCATTGGAAACTGACAGAATGTGAGATAAACTTCAGGTTAGGTAACCAGTGATCTTAAAAGGAAATGTGCCCATTTGTCAAACATGCATATGTCAGATATGTGTTCTGACTGTAGTAGATTCCAAGACAACTTTCCACAGGATGACATTTAGAAGGGAACACTAACAAGCAGAGGTAATAGAAGTAGGCAAATGCAAGAGAATCCTGAGATGGCATGAAAACAGTCTGGGCCTGACTTTTACTGGCATCATGAGAATTCCCAAATTACTGAGAACTAGTAAATTCAAAAACAGCATCTTATATTTTCTCCTAGTATATTAGCTTTCTGCAATAAAATATTTAAAAGACGCCAACCACTGGTCTGTAGAGGAAATCTGATCCAAACATGAAGCTATCAAAAACATGGCTGTGCTATGATTCACCCATCAGCTAGGGTCTGACAAGGGACGGCTGAGTTAGGGTCTAGGCTTGAGGTTGTTGTGGCCAAATTTTTATCTCAGTATGCCTCTAGAAGAGTTCTTCCAGAATGTATTGACATTCTGGATGTAGGTAGGGAAGACAACCATTTTTCTTATGGCATACCCCAAGGCTTTGACAATTCTGGAAAATGCTGGCACATGTACCCAACATCTGACCTAAGGTGCGTATGGATCACCACAATTTCTCACAACACCAAATGTAAACACCACTCAACCACCACCAAAAGATCAACATTTTAAATGGAGTAACTGAGCTTCCTGACTTGACTATTTCAGCATGGATATGTGAAAACTTCAGAATGGACTGACAGTAGCCACCAAAAGCTTATCTCACAGTCCCTTTATGATTTCCTTCAACCTTTACATGAAGGATTAGCAACCTATAACTCATAGACAGATACCAGCCTGCATCTGATTTGAAAGATAAAGCTTTAATGGAGCACAGTAACATCTATTCCCTGTGATTGCTTCCCATCACAATGGCAAAGTTGAGCATACATGACAGAGAACAAATGGATTAAAACATTAAGTAACTGGTCCTTTATAGGAAAAGCTCTCTAATTCCTGCTTTATACTATAATCCATGTGCCTGACCTCTCAAGTCCACTCTTGTTACACTCATGCTGAAAATTGTTCAATGAATCCTTGCAGCAAATATAGCTGGCACTTTCCCTAATAGCCAGCCGTTCCTTAGTCTGTGTGTTCTTACTGAAGAATCACAATTTGGGGCCCCTCCCCACTCCCAAAAAGAGGAATGGTTGTCCTAAGCTAATCAATGTAACCACATTTCCTTTACCAGGGACTGGTCTAAGGGTGTGTGCAATATGCATAATCTACTCTACTGTGATTAACATAACAGGGGACATCTACTACAAGCTTCTGAGTTTACTTCCTATTTAAAAGACGCACATGAAGAAAATCAGCCCTTTCAGCCTCTGGATTTTGTCATGTGGGAATATGATGCTTGGAATCATTGCTAATTTTCTAACAGGGAAAGGAGACAAACACTTCCAATCCCACAACTGAAAGAGGGAAAACTGGAATCCTGATGACATCACTGAACCTCAACCCTGATTTTACCATTTCATCCATGTATTTAGGCCACCTGTTAACTGTAGCTAAAAGCAGTCTACCTGATAAGTCTCCCACGGTGCACAGGGTTCAGGGTAAGAGTCCCTCCTTTTTTATACCACTAACAGGCTGTCATGAGCTTGCCTTCACTAGATAGTCACCACTTTCTCAACCCTGCCCACAGCACTTTTCGTACCAACAGAAGTGAACTGCAAATTAAAATTCTGCAAAGTTCACTCCTGCATTAAAGTCTTTGCATTATTGTTCACTTTTTTGAAAACTAACTCCTTACCAAGAATGTAAAGTCTCTGGCCCTCATTAAATAACAACAAAAAACAACAAGTAATTTTGTTACTACTTTTTTGACTGCTGAGCTATCAGATTATCTTAAGGATGCTTTCTTTCTGGTATTGGTACACACTGACTAAGTTCTGCAGTTTTTTTGTTTGCAACCTACTTATAATACTTGACAGGTAAAATTAATTTTCTAAACAATTCTGAAAACCAGGAGTAGTTTACTAACTAAAGGCTTACCGTGATTGCTAATTGCTGGAGAAGAATTAAGTGTCTTTTCTTCTTTATATTGAGAAATTAGTTGATGATTGCTATGATAAAAAAATGATAATAGTATTACTATTTTAATAGTAGTTTCAGATAATAACAGCGATAATATCAAACAGATAATTAACCTGTATACTTCAATTTTGTATGGTCTATAAACTTTTTATAAAATATAATTTAAAGAAGAAAAAAGAGGAAACTGAGGCACTTGTGAAATACAGGCACTATAACGCAGTAGATAGTTATCTTGACACAAGGGAAGACATCTTGAACTCAGAACAAGTCCTGGGCTCTATAACGGACAGTTATTTCCTCCCAGACAAGTCAATTCTCTTCTCCGTGAAATAGGGACCTGATTACCTTATTTTACAGGACTGTTAGATTTAAAAAACAGCCTACACAAAATGGTAAGACAAATAGTGAAGCAATGGAATAATTTGTTCTTGAACTTCACTATGGAAACAATTTTGGAATCCTCCCCCCACCCCAAAAAAACCCTAATGTGTGTTTTGAAGATGTTAAAAACAAATTTGAAGATATTTTGAAATTTGATATAGATACAAGATACAAGTCATGTAGGGGAATTTTCATTTTTATAGTAAACAGATCACTTGAGAGCTCAATCTTAATTGTGGAATCCCAGGCATGTTGGCGCCCACACCTCTCATGATGACATGGGATTTTCCATAACCAAGAGAAGTTGTCACAGGATGTAAACCAGCAGTAGCATATAGATCTGGTAACACAGTAGAAGGGAAAGTCTGGTCTTTTTCCGCAGCACTGTTTGAATCTCTCTGGCAGCTTAGAATGGCCCCAACTAATATCTTGCTAGCAGGAAAATCAAAGAAGTTCCTAGAAGGATAACTTACTGTGAAGATCTGGGCAAAGACAGGGACTGTACATAGGGCTTTGAAGAAGGAGGGAGGTTCTCTTTGACTAAAGCTGGGAGGCCCACCTGTCAGAATAGGGTGCTAGTGCTTTGAAGCAGTGTCTGACATATATGTAGAGAATTTTTAAGAACTGCAACTTTGAAGTCTAAATGCAGATCACTATGCAGGCTGAGGAATCTGAACCAGCAAGGTTATCCTGGGAACAAAGGTCAATCATTACCAGACCAGCAGGTATGCTGCCTGGTAATAGCTATGCTGCCATGGTAGGGTCAGTGGAAGTCAAATCAACTCCTAGTGATGTATAAAATGCAGCTTTAAAGAAAAATATATTAGCAGAGTTTAAAGAAATACCATAAGAATTAATAAAGTCAATTGTGCCATAAACTAAGCTAGTTCACAATTTACAAAACTACTATGAAACCCCACTAGCAAATCCTCTATTAATCACATGACTAAAAGGATCAGATTGTAAATGATGTCAGCAACATTAAAAAGGAATAAATTTTGCTATATACTTTCATATACTGCTCATCAGAATAGTTGCTTTTTCTCCTGATGACTTGTTGATTTTGCTCAAAATATGTCAGGATTATAAATTATTCTCTTAATGATTTAATCCTCCTTATTTGAGTGATTTTTACCATTCTAAAACAATACTAAAGTTCAAAAAAAATTACTGTACCTTTTTATCTTATCTACAGCATGTATATTTGCTTCCTTCCTTCCTAACAATTCTACCATTTGCTGTTTGTTTTCACTTAGAGCAAGTAAAAGCGGTGTGAGGTCATCCTGTAAAACAGTAAAAATAGTTAAAATTTTTTTTTTAAGTTACACATTCTTAAACTGAATTGTAATACTTATAGGAGATCATATGAATTAAAACATGCAATATAAAAGTGAACAAACAGTGGCCCATGTGTTCTCACACCTCTGCAATTTCACGTGCTCCTCCCCGCCTCTGCCTTTTCAAAAGATGCAAACTCCAAATATCTACTTGCTTCCAAGAGTCATGCTTTATCATAGCCTTTACCATGGTATGTTATAGTTTTAACTTATTATTCCCCATGTAAAGCCAGAGATTATTGAGGGCGCAGGCTAATATTGTTTTTCTATCTCCAAACTCTAAACATACTGTAATGCTTTCATTACTTATTAATATGGATTAATAATCAAGCTGATTATCTCTTGTGTAGTGTTTCTTAAATTGTATTTCCAGGAATATATACCCTTACCAGAAATGAATACACCCCAATGGAAACATCCCACAATCATCTGTTATTTGGAAATATTTTTATACATTATACGTTTAAGGATAATGAAATCTGCTTAACTTTGCTTAATCCCTATTTGATAATACTTTTTTTGTGGCAAACACAAACATTGCAGTGATAGTTCTGAGAATTTTTCACCAAAAGTAAATAAAGCTTTTCTCCAGATATGAACTCATGTGGGTCTCTTCTCTCAATGGATCAGGATCCCAGATGTCAACATCAGGCACTCTTACTCCAAGTGGGTCACTAGAGAAATGGGCTCTGAATTAAAGATACAGGTTTCAAGTGAACTTTGATTGCTTATTATTCAATGATCCAATAAGGATTTCCCTTATTACAAGATGATAAATTGTTATCGTAGCTGTCAAAAAGCTCAGTATGTAATTTTATTCTCAATTATAGTGACAATTATAATTGAGAAACCCTAATGCAAAAGTACTTTTTCAAATATCCATTTTTATTCTGATCTCCATTTCCTACGTAAAATCACTTTATATTTTAGGTGAAATATTAATTAGGAATAAGAATATATTGGCTCACCAATAAAAGTTCTAATAGTGAAATTTTAACCAAATTAAACACATTTTAAGAAAGAATACTGAGGAGAAAGATGTAATATTGTGTGCAATATGCATAATCTACTGTGATTAACATAACAAGATTAGATAGACAGTTGATACATATAAGCACATTTTTTTAAAAAAAGATACTGAGAAATTTTAATTTGAAAAACTCATTTAGAAGAGATTAACAAATATATGAAAGATATTATAAACTGATAGGCTGTCTTCAAATCTGGAAATCTTCATCAAAATACACAACAAAACAAGAATCGTAATCTCAGTGTTTATACAGGCAAAGTAGGTGGCCCAGTAAGTGAAGAACCTAAGTAGGGACAGATCAAGCTGGAGAACACAACCCTCACATGGCTTAAGAGTGGTTTCCATGGTGATAGGGCCTGATGTATGTAATATTCAGTAGGTATGCATGAAATGTTTTGTGACTAAAAACAAAAACAAAACAAACAAAAAAAAACATGTATTTTGTAGGTCTGCTAGACTTAAAAGGCCTGTCAGCCACCATGTTGGTTACATACAGTTCTGCATTCAAATGCAAGGTGAGTCCAGACCAGCCAATTAGTCATCTAAAAGAAGGCAGGATGCCAGACCCTACAAGACTCTTTATATTTATTTATTTTTAAAGATTTATTTATTTGTGCATACAATAATGGGGCTATAGGCCAGGGGTGTGGGGGCAGGGGTAAGAAGATTCACCACAGACAGAATGGGGAGTAGAACAGGAAGATTGACTGAAATACACTGCAGGCAGCTCAGGAGAGGTTTGCCTCTCCATGTGGGTCAGCTCCCCGGCTGTGAATCGAACTCAAGCTGCAGTGGCTACGGATAGCTTCATAGAGCTACACATTAACCTGTTGTGCCACCAAGAAGTACCAAGACTTCTCATATTTAAAAGGAGCCTGTCGCTTGATCACCCTGAAACGAGAGGTATGCATCACCAGGTGTGACCGGGATGCATGGGGACCACTGATGGATGCATAACCCTGCCCTTCCAGAGACTGATGAGCTGAAGGCCTTATCACTAAGATAGGACCAGGCATAGAGAGACTGGGGTATGGCTACCATCTCAATATCAAGTCATCAAACAGATTAAAAAAAAAAATACCTTGGTAGCAGACTCACCTTCCTCCGGAAACCCTGGATACATATGCACACTTGTTCAGTTTCACTCACCCTTTTTCTTTGTTCCCCTGTTCCACACAATTGATGCTGTATTATCATTCTATCAATAAAACGCCAAGAGCTTGCTCTTTCAACACTGTACAGCATTGTACAACTTGCTCCACAACTCCCTTTGGTGAGGTGTTGCCAACACAACAGTACTTCAAATAATTTATAAATAGAGTTGGTTGATCTGTACCTTGTTTCTGACTTCAACATCTGCATTGTGGGCCAGCAGCTTGGCTACGATGGCTGCACTCTGGCCCCCCACAGCATAGTGCAGAGCAGTATTGCCATAGACATCCACGAGATCTGGGTCAGCGCCGTGGTCCAGCAGGATGGCCACACACGCCTCTTGCTGGCATTGTACTGCCTATCAGTGTCGTAACAAGAAACAGGTAGTAAATTCTAGGATCAAAGTAAACGTTCACCATTTAGTGTTATTTAAATGAGATAAATGCATGTTTATTGTAATTAATCACATCCATCTCATACTGACACAGTTGGCTACTACCTACCTTCATCAGGGGTGTTCTGTTTTCGCCGTCACAGAGGTTAAGCTGGCATTTTCTCTCTACGAGGAGAGTTACCACCTCTTGATGGCCATTGGCACAGGCCAGATGGAGCGCAGTCCTGTGAAAGTGAGAGGACTTTTGAGGAAATTATAGTGTACTAACTCAAAACATACATATCATGGAACAGTGAACATTACATGGCAAATTCCCATGTCTCTAAACCTACACTGGAAAGACACAACATTTACCAGCACTTATTGCTCACCATAAGCAAAGAGCACTTCACTTGACTGGTAAGAGAGTAGATTCAGCTCAGCTTGGATTTGAATCTTACTTTGTCACTTATTAGCTATTGCTTAGCCACTTGATGCCTCATTTTCTCATGAATAAAATGGGGATGAAAAGGAATTGTGTGATGCTTAAGTGACAATCTTTGCAAAGTGTTCTAAATACTCCCTGCATAAAGAGCAGCTCAGTACTGTCAGGTAGTACTATTTATTGCCATTACTACCAATTTATAGACATTTAAACTAAGAAATATGATACAAATATACCTTCTTTGCAGTTATGTTTTTAAGATTAAACAGAGCAGTGCATTTAATGATTCTAAGATGCATACTTTCTCACGGGATTCATGTTCTAGTTATATGGTTGGCACTTAACGAAATTACAGTTATTTTTTAAATTCTGGAGAAAGAGGACTAAACAATAAAATGAAACATATTTTTAAAAAATTGATCTTACTTTAATTTTCAGGAAACATTAAGTCAAAGGAAATTGAAGATTATGTGACTATGATAGCTCATTTATTCAATTATTTTGAGTCAGAGATCGTGTGAAAATTAGCTCTTTCCAATGATAAATATTAGTACTTAATACTATTATAAATTTTCAAAAAAGCAAGTAAAAGTCTTCTTTTACAACTTCCTACCCTCCAAAAAACTTTTGTTTGAAAGGATGGAGAAAACTTCAAATGAGATTAGGTCCTAATACACATTTTAGTTTTAAAGTTCATAACTTTGGTAGGGCAACATTAATTTTCTACGGATAAAAGAGTACGGGAAGGTAGAATATACCTGTTACTTCATAGGTATCCAAGCTATATCTGATGAACAAAAATGGATTGAAAGAATGGATAAATATAGATGGAGAATTCAAAATACATCATACACACACACACACACACACACACACAAGTATATATTAACCTGTATATAATCTCCATTAACAGCTCTAATAAAGTTCCCCAATAGCTTTAATACACTATATACTCTCAAGTTATCGAGGCAAAGTCTACCTGTGTCTTCACATTATAAGCTGGGAATTCAGAACAGTAGGTTAAAGAATGTACAGCTTAAGTGTGTAAAAGAGCTGAGGGTGCCATTTGTTCAAAATTTTCAAAGAAAATTTTACAAAGTAAAGCACTGATAATGGTAATTCTCATCATTTATTCCTACTATTTTTAAATTCATATATGACTAAAATTGTTAACAAACTGAAATAAAGCTACATATATAAATGTATGCAATTAAGTGTATACAGATTAAATCTATCAGCACATATAAAAATTCTTCTGAAAGGCCAAAAGTTATCAGAAGGGACAAGTCCTCAAGAAAAATTTTTCAAAAGTGAAATCTCTGCAAAATTCATATTCTTGCTCTTCCCCAGGGATATTTCATTAATAATAAATGCATTAGAATTTTTATACATGTTCCGTGTAGAAATAGTAGATTTTTTTAAACAAGAAAAATTCACTTAAAATACAAATGCTCAAAAACAACAAATTTTATCACATTTTATACAGACTTTTGGCTAACATTACACTACAGTCTAAGTGTATGTGAAATCAAAGAACAAAATGATCTGCTAAAGTACTAAAATTTTTAGCAAATTAAAATAAATTTGATTCTGAACCCACATCTATATGGATGTTTATGGTTGCAGAGTTAATTATAAATTCCGTTGAGTTTTAATACATTGCTTTTTAAAGCAGTCTAGATAATAGTTCTAAAATTCCTAAAGATATTTTAGGGAATATATATATATATATATATACATACACACACACATATATATATATATATTTTAAGTGTGCTAGGTATAACCAAGGTGCCTCTTAAGCAGCTTAAACTTTAATAAATAGTATAAATACCACTACTCCTCATCATCACAGTCTCTGTGGATGGAAAACGTGATTTCGCTTATCTATTAACTTAAATTCATTTCCTACCTGGGACACTAAATATTTTTTCCCATGTCCACTGGTCACCAGATATGCAACAATTTATCTGTGCAATCTTCAAATTAGTCTAGTTTCCTTCTTGTTGATTTCAAAGAATTCTCTTTTAAATGAAGACATTTTTCATCTGATATAAATATGCTGTAGATATTTTTATTTTGTTAATATGATTTGATATACAAAGAGCTTTAATTTTTTTATGTTACTGAATCAACCTTCTTCCTCTTGAAGTCATTCTTAGGAAGGCCCTGGACAACACAAGAAAGGAACAAATAGACATTTGTGTTTCCTTCTGGTGCTTTTCTCATTCTGTATATTTAACATCTCATCTGAAACCTATTTTTATCAGATTAAAAAAATCTAGTTAGTTTCTTCCAAACATAATTAGCTGGTATTTCACCATTGTAAGATTTCACCAATAAATCTTACATGCATTTGGATGTCTGGGTATTTACTATCCTGTTCCATTTATTTAACTGTTTTAATTCAGTTGTGAGTTAATGACTAGTTATTGGAAAATTTTATCACATTTTAATATCCAAAAGGCAAGCCTTTGTCTACCATACAAAAATTTTCTAAGTTTCACCATAGTAAAAGGTAGCATATGTAACTCAAGATTTTTAAAGCCTTCGTTTGTTTCTTGGTTTATGTAAAACTGATAAATACAAGAACTCACACTTAGAGAAAATGAGATTTTCTGTTCAAGAACCCAGAACCATCTTCCCACTTCAAAATTTCCTTTTAAGGTCGCTCACATAAGAATATATACAAATAGGTATAAACTGATATAAAGTGGGTACTAGAGTTCATTCGAAGAATTTCCAGCCTAGGAGTTGTTCTCTTATGGGAACTATCATTCTCATTACGTACTTTTCTATACTATGCAATGCTACGGTATAAAAATGCATACATCAAAAATAAATAAAATGTATATGATTTTAAAAAAATTGATACTAATTGAATCTTTTTTAAATGGCCAATAAAGTGTTCTGTAAGGTTAACTGTGAGTGGACGCAAAACGGGAACGTTTATGGGGGGCTTGTTCTCGATGACAGCCGGGGCGCTAGACCCCACTGACAGTTTCCAGGACCCAGAGGCTGCCGAGTGTCAGAGGGATGACAGCTCCGCGCCGTCCGCGACTGGAGGGCCGGGGGCCACCAGGCTGAGCCCAGAAAAGTGTGCGCCCGCCCCAGGTCCTCCCGCCTCCTCCGTCGGCCTCGCGGTCCCCATTACCTGGACATCTTGTCTCGATCATTCAAGCCATTTTTCCCCAGCAGAAGAATCTGCTGCACTGTCGCTACGTTGCCTGCGCTTGCAGCTTTGTGAATCTTTCCGAGATCTTTGTCGCGGAGGCAGTACCCAGGCGAACTTGAGGTGACGGTGGGGACGCCCGCGTCAGTCTGCGGGCTGGTGGGAGAGCCCCAACGCCACGCGCCCTTTCCACTCTTAAAGCCGAAAATCTTCTTCATAGCGGAGCCTATGGGCTTCACAAACACCTCACTTCCCCTTTGGCTTTTCTCCGCCTCCAGAGTACAACACTAGGGCCACAAGTAAGCCAATCGATGGTCGCCACAACGGTATCAGCAGTCCAGGCGGTTGCGGTTTTAAATCTTTTGGACTAGGCTAACTGTAGCCAAGCAACGACGCTACACGCAAGTGCGCGTGCGCGCCTCAGAAAATGGCGTCACTGCGCCTGCGCACAGAGATGTAGCAGCCAACAGGTGTCCAGTGCGCATGTGCGACGGAGGAAACGCGTCTCAAATCTCAGCGACTGTAGGCGGGCTGTGCTGGGTTAACTTCTGGAGTTGCAAGTCAGTGAAAATTTCCGGATGTTTGTGAAAGTTAAACTCGACCCTGTGGAAAGCAGTACGGCTGAGCCTGGAATGGCGTGGAACTTAAAAGATGCTAAAGACCTCCTTCCCCAGAAAACTCCCCTAAAATCACTAAATCTACTTACTCCTCAATCTTTTCCTCTTCTCCATCACCCAGCGCCCAGGATACCTTCGTGGAATTTAACAAATGCAACGACAGAAAACGGAAAGGTGCTTTCATGGTTCCAGAGATTGTGGCAGTGTGTGCCATCATGTGCAAATATAGGAGAAATCAGCGCACGTATTTCAGATGACGTGAAAACACATTTCTGAACGTCTCAATCTCCCATTCCACTCAGGCTTTTTTTTTTTTTTACTTTATCGCTTTGCATTTTTTAATAAATTAAATCTCTGATACTTTCAGAACATAATGTACCACTTTAAACTTTAAAAAATGGCTATTCACTTGTCCCAAACAATCCATGTTTTCACACCTGGATTAAAATACTTTATCTTACATTACATTCTGAGGTACACTTTTCTGCTTCTGGGTTTTCTATTCTTTTCCACTAAGTGATCTATTGCTTTTTGCATCCCTACCCTACTATTTTAATTCTCTTATAAAACGTAAATATCCATTATTGTTTTCATTTTGTTAACTGTCATTGCTTTTGTTGTCAAACCTCTCCCCCCAAAAAAAAATCATTACCAAGTCTGACGTCAAGGAGTTTACTACTTATTTTACTTCTGGGAGGTTTATGGTTTCAGGTTTATGATTTTGTATCCTGCACTTTTATTAAAATCATGTCATTAGTTCTAGCAGTTCTTTTGTGTCGTTTTAAACATCTTCTATGTATAATATAATGTCTACTGCAAATAGTGATTCTTACTTCTTCCTTTATGGTATGCCTTTTGTTTCTTTTTCTTCCCTAATTGTTCTGGGTGAGAAAACCAACACCAGATGAATGAAAATGATGAGAGTGAGCATCCTTATGTTTCCAATCTTTCAGCTTTTCACCACTGAGGATAAAATTGGTTATGGCCTGTCTTATATGACCTTTATTATATTAAAGTATGTTCTGTCCATACCTGCTTTGTTTGAGAGTTTTTCTCAGTAATCTACATCTATTGAGATGAAAATTTTGTTAAGAAAACATGATTTGAGGCAAAAATATTTCCAAGTTGAATTCAAACCGACATGAGTAAAAATAAAATTATGCTTAAAATACGTTAAAAGCTACTGAAAGAATAATAAATGAGATTCAGCACATTTCAGTCATCTGGGAAATCTGGATTCCATAACAGTCATTTTAGCTATAAGTATTTACATTTATCTACTTCACCATTGTAGACAAATAAAATGGTTATGTTAGCACAATATTAAATGACTAATATCAGCCTAATATGTTAACAATTTATAACTTACTCTCTTAAAATTTCAAAGGTAACACAGGTCTTTACAAAGCATAAAACACAACTCAATTCTTACTTTGTTGTTCCTGGAAACAAAGTATGCTTTTAAACTTCATAGAGCAGATACAATTGTAGTCTATATAATTTTTAAAATATTCAACTGGATACAGCATTTAGTCATAATCAAATATTTTGAATTTTCTTTCAAGAAGATTGAAAAATATTTCCCTTTCTGGATAATTCTGTTGCTGCTTTCTCATTTTCATACTGATACATCCTTTCTTTTAAATGATTGCATTCATTGATTAGCTCCTTACTCCTTTCTTCTGCATAAGACCTTGTTTTCCACTTTCAGCCTGAAGTCTTTTTATCACATCCTGAAATTGGTCCTGGATATTCATTACCCAGCTTTTCTTTAATATCAGTTTTGTGGTGAGCATCATCCAGCTGCTGTCGAAGCAACATATTTTCACTTTGTAGCTAAGACAATCTCTCCTCTAAAAAATCCTGCTTTCCAATGTATTTATTCACTTTACCTTGTTCACTTTGATACATCTATTCAATCTCTTTCTGACTGTGTGTTTGGTGTAGGTCTCTTTGTGCCCTTTCTAAAAAATACCAAAGTCTTTTCTCTGAGGGCATCTCTTATGTGATGGAGTTCATTTTCAAGGCTATTGAGTTTACTCTCGGCTTTTGAAAATTTCTGAGAAAGAATCTCATTGTTATCTTTTAGGTTAGAAAAATCAAAACTCATGTTGTCCTGTGAGTGAAGCCATTCATCTTTTGCCCTCTGGAAAGTGAGTTCTAGGATGCCTGATTGATCGTGACCGTGTATGGCTGAAGCCAGTCTAGAGGGGAAGAATTCGATTTGTTTCCAGTCTGTCTTTGTTTTGTTTTTCACTCTCCAGTTTAGAGTTTAGCACTGAATTCTCAGTCTTCAGAACGTTAAGTTGTCTACAATGGTGGGATAACGTTTTTTGTTAACGTTTCCTCATTCAATTTTATTGTCTTAAGATCATCATTCTTTTATAATTTCGATGTCCTCAAAATATTTATTTCATTTTCCTAGTTCTGATTTCTTATTGTATCTATTGCCAATTCTAGCATGGCGACTTCTAATTCCTGACTTGACAGGAAGACCTGCCAGGGCTCCGAGCGGGCGGTGGGGGCGGGG
>NW_004567136.1:1514023-1538947 GCF_000260355.1 Condylura cristata | reverse complement strand
TGGTGGGCTGACGTCTTGCTTCTCTTGCTTGACGATCCACTTGGGGGATCAGAGCTGGTGTGGAGGGCAGTGGCATTGGGGGGGGGAGGGGAGGGGGGGGGATTGCTGCTCGGCCAGTGCAGATGCTGATGCAATGCCTTCGCCTCCAGGTCTGATCTGCATTCTGAGTGTGGTTCAGGCCAGTCCTACTGCTCCAGCCTCCGAGCCCCTGAAACCTCGAGCTTGGACTCCCCCTTTGGGAGCAACCTTGGAAAGGAGGAAAGGAGGAAAGGCCACTTTGTTATACAGGAGAGCAGACTAGAAAGCAGTGACTGGATGGAGCGTTCAGTCCCTCCCCCTCCCCCACCCTCCCCCAGAGGTTTCCTAGGACTTTGGAAAGTAGGATGTTGGAAGTGGGGTGTGTTTGCCTGGGTGCTGGAGGCATTGAAGGGCAGCATATGATTTAACGGTAGCCTAACTAGCTCCAAATGTATTGTGGGGTGCCTGTCTTCTCAGGAGTTCAGGTAAACAAGCAACATCTGATGAGAATGAAATGCATGCCCTATCCAATTACTGGGAGAATTTGTCTTGTTCACGGTGTACACACACACACACACACACACGCACGCACATAAATACTGCATGTACTCCATTTTTATCTTTCTTGGAATCATTAGGTAGCAAAGTTCTCACTTGTGGTCTTCGTGAATCAGGGAAACATAATTTAATTATTATTTTTACTAGTAATTACAAAGTTGTTAAAGACTGTTCTGGTTTTTGCATGATGAAATGAAGTGGGGAGCAACTAGTCAATTTTAAAAATGTGGAGTTGACCAGAAGAGGGCAGCGTTATCCCACAGAATCAAAACCTGTGCCAGTGACATGATTAAGAGGTTCTGATGTGCATATATTCTTTTGCCAAGATTTGAAAAGTGATGTATTAGTTTAATGAGAATACTACATGACAAATGTTGTTTTACCCTTATTTTACAAATAAGAAAGCTGAAGCTCAGAATGGTTAAGTGATTTACAAGGTCACATAATTAGAAAGTGCAGGCCATTATTTTTTGGTTTTTTTCTTTTTTGGATTCCAGAACTTGTATTTTATTTAGTATATAAATGATTGCAAAGCGCTCACTCTATGCCGTTCATCATTAAACACTGTGTGCCTTCTAACCTCTTTATTTCTACAGTAGTCTCAGAATTTAGCCATCGTTACCATCATCTCCATGTAATAGGTGTGGAAACTTCCATGCGGAGAAGTTAGCAGCTTGTCTTAGATGACTTCACCAGTAAATGGCAGAACCAGGATCTGTGCTGATCTCATCTGGCTACAGTCCCTGGCACCCCTCAGTGTCCTGGCCCCTGCTCATCCTTACAATAGGCCAGGGCTTCTCAAAATGGGGTATCACCTAGGAACTTCCTAGATTGCAATTTGGGGGCTCCACCCCAGAATTCTTGAGTCAGAAATTTTAGATAGAGCCCAGCAATTTGAGTGTACAAGATCTTGGGGTGTCTCTAAGGCATACTGTAGTCAGAAACCAGAGTTATCCCTTCCTTCCTGGTCTTTGGTGCAATATAGAGCCAAGGGTCAATGTAAGCTTCTGTCCAGGAGCACCGGCCACTTGGGAGGCCATCGGGAGGACATTGGCAAGAGACTGAACATTTGGGATTGATAGTAGCAGTGGAAAAGGAGAGAGGCCAGGACTTACATGGTAGGAAATCTTACAGTTCTCATATACACCTGTGGACCTGGTGTGATTAGTTGTCCCCCTTATAATTCTCAAAAATGTCCACATGTGAATGCTGTGACCCTCTAGATTGGGAAAACCCAGCATTGAAGTGATAAGAGATGAAGTGTCAAGGACGATTTTGGCCTGCAGACCACCAGAATGGATGGTATTGTCAGTTGCTGTGCACTGTGAGTGAGGGACAGGGTTGGCAAATGTCACCAAATGAGACAGAAGATACACAGAGCTGCAGCTCAGCGTGGAAACCCAGACTGAGGAGAGGAAGTTATGAGTGAGCGACTGATGAAAAGTTGGTAACTGGAACTATGAGTGAGAAAGACATTGTCTAGAAAGAGTGCAAATGCTGCAGAGGAAAGATCTCAGTGTCTCCTTGGAAATGCAAACTGGCATCAACCACCTGCTAGTCCAAGGGCGAGTCGAAGTATTTCTGTCGAAAATTAACATGGGAATTCCTTGACAGTGTCCAGTGGAGGGTGAAATTGTTCTGAGAATTTACCTGAGGAATTTGAGTGTTAAAAGATAATACAAAGTATCTAGAGACTCATGCAACAACTGTATCTTTATCCTCCACTTAAAAATCCATATACGTGAAACAATCTTATTTTAATCAAATTTAATCTTTTCAACTTATGTTCTAATTTAAAAACAGCACTTTGTTCTCCTTTTGAAACCTATAATTAGTAGTGTTTGACATTTAGGGTTCTTTCTCTACCCTTTCTTTTCTCTTCAAGAGTTAAACTAGCACAACCCTTAATTACTCCCTAAAGCTATTATTAAAAGAATCTGTAAATGGAAACATTTAAAAACCAAGTGTTTTAGTGTTCAGAGTATGTAAGACTGGAAATTTTATATTTTGGCATTTTATAGTACAAAGATGAAATGTAACCAAGGAAAACAAAATATAACTTAGTAGTCAAACTTTCGTAATAAGTACTTGACCCTCCAAATCTTACCTGCTTACAGATTTGTAAGACTGTATCTAAGTCTGAATTATTTTTCTACTATCTATTACATTTAGAGGAATTTGTTGTCACCAATAACACAACAGTACCTACCTTATGAGTTTCCTGTAGTATTTAAATGAGATTATATTTATTTAATACTTAGTATTTCCTACTCAATGTATTTTATTAGTTATAATACAGAGTTCTTGTTTGGGATGACAAAATATTCTGGAAATAGTTATGATGGTGGCACAATATTATGAATGTACTTACTGCCACTGAAACGTACATTTATAATGACAAAAGTGGTAACCTTTATGTTATATTTATATTTAATAATATGTAAACAATAAAACATCTAAAATACAATAAATTCATATTTGCAGTTTATAGCCCATTATGTTTACCAACGTATTCCTAAATTTCAGCTTTGGAGTTCCAGTGTAAGTTCCAATGGACTCTTGTCTGCTCTGACAGTAATCCCGCCACTCTGAGCGCAGATGGAGCCAGTGGACATGAGAGTAGTGCCCCCTAATGGCTAGAATGTGCCATAGCAACCAATGCTGAGTTACCAGTGAAGCATTTGGCAGTTGAATCTGACAGATCTGCTCTGCCCACCCTAACCCCAAGTTCTTAATCTTCAAAGCCTTGGACATCACAATCAAAAGGCGAAGAATTCGAGAAATGATAATATGCTCACTAGTGGGAGAGCAGGCATATGACTCATTTTTCATTATTTTAAGTGAGCTATTTGCTGTCAGGAATCAGGGAAGCACAGGTGGCAGGGATGGCTGGTGGAGGTCAAATACAATGCAGAGAGGATTGACTTCAATCCTGTAAAAGTTTGGTCATGAAGTAAATTCACTGTGAGAATTCAGGCTATACTTTTTATACTTTTGGATCCAGGCTAGACTTTCTATGAAGGGCAACTTTTAGAATCCTAGTAAAATTGAGCAATAAGTACACAGCACCCACACACCCGCTGCCCTCCTGCCACGCCTGCCCCACTATCAACACCTCCCACCAGAGGGGTGCATTTATGACAAACTGTGAGCCTACACTAATATAGCATCAGCACCCAAGTCCATGTTTACACTATGTTCACTCTTGGTGCTATACAGCTGTGACCTTGAACATGTATAAGGCCGTCTTATCACCATTATCTTATAGACTAGCTTCAGTGCTGCAGATATCCTCTGTGCTCTGCTCCCCTTAACCTTTTAACCTCTAACAACTGTTGACATAAATTTGCCTTTTCCATAGATTTGTATAGACCCATACAGAATATGACATTTTTTACACGGGCTTCTTTTACTTGCTATTATGTGGTTGAGGTTCTGTCATGCTGTTCATGAATCAAGAGATCATTCCTTTTTAGTGCTGAGTAATATTCCACTGTCTGGATATACCATAATGCATTTGTCCATTCATTCACCTACTGAAGGATATCTCAACTTGCTTCCAAGACTTGGCAATTTTGAATAAAGTTGCTATGAACTTCCATTTACAGATTACCATGTGTTCGTGTTATCTAGCCCACAATTTTTCACCTTTAGTGCTTAGTATCTGAGAACAGTGGCTGGTACAACTTGACCCAGGCAGTATAGCTATAAATTTACTTCCTGTTATGCCTCCTCACCAAGGCAACCATTCAAAATATTAGCGTAGTCAATACAAAGGTTGAAAGAACCATGGCAGAAGTATTTTATCATATTGTCCAGAGTTATTGTTCTTGAGCATAATTAGATTAGGAGTCTGCAGAAAGTACAAACTAAATGTAATCACAAACTTCCTTTTGATTGCATAAGATCTTCAAACCATAAATAGTTTAGGCTGTAATTCTAGGAGAAGCAGGTTGTAAATGGCCTCCACGAGACTTCTGTAAAGATCACAACAACTAGACTAGATGTTGGTGTCAAGATAACCTTAACTCAGATCTCAGTGGTAAGACCTGAGGTTACTAGACTAGTGGAATTGAAGCACACAGAGACCTGAAGAAAATTAAGTGTGTATTTCAATGAAACATATGATTTCTTTTTTTTTTACAAAATACTGCAAGGATCACTATTAAAATGTAAACAATTGAAGGGCTTTATAGAGTTTTATTTTTTAATCATCCACATGTTCTCTTACCTGCTGCCATGTCCTCGCCCCCCATTCTACTCCAGCTCAAAGTATAACAATAACAGAACACTCTGCTTTTCCACTTGCCACACATCCTGTCCCCTGCCCCAGTGCCTGTGGGCCACAGTGACCACTGACAAGACAGAAGTACTTAAAAGAAGAACCTCGCTGGGCACAGAGGTTAGTGATTTGGGTTTCTTGATCAGACTTTGGTTTCTTATGTTGCTGCTCTTGGTGTTTTTTTCCTGATGATTCTGAAATCAATTTGCTTGTTTTAGAAAATAATCAGATTTTTCCCCTGGAGAATGGGCCCCTTCTTTCAATCGTAGGATGCTATGCACCCCAGAGGATGTATGCACACTCTGCAGGCAGTGGACATGCAGAGGTGGTGGTAGTATCTCTACTACCACAGTGGATATTTGCAAGTCCAGCTCCCCTGCTGTGGTCCCTGTTAAGCCAGCCCTGTGCCTCCCAGCCCATGCTACTGGGGAAAGTCTGCCTTTAGCTAGAGTATGGCCAGGATCTAGGCCACTCTGTGGCATACAGAAAGCTGTCCCCCCAGGAATTATAGGCATTGAGGATATCAGGGTCTTCTTCCTGCACACAGATACTAATCCATGTGAAGGATATCTCGACTGCTTCCAAGACTTGGCACTTCTGAATAAAGTTGCTATGAACTTCCACATACAGATTACCATGTGGATTTATAGCCAAAATTAGACACCTGGATTTATAGCCAAAATTGAAAGCAAAGACTCCAATGGTTGTCTATATACCAGTGTATACTATAGTATAATAACCAAAAGGTGGGAAGAATCCAAATGTGATCTAGCCATGCAGTGGAATATTATTCAGCCTTGAAAAGGGGTGGAAATTCTGACACATGATACTATATGAAGGAGCCTTGAAGACTCTATGCTATGGGGAATAATGCAGTCACAAATTGACAAATACTATGTGACTTCACTTATGTGAGGTACCTGGAAAAACAAATTCATAGAGACACAAAGTAGACAATGTTTTCTAGGTATTAGAAAAGGGTAAAATGGAAGCTAATGTTTAATGGGTACAGAGATTCTTTTGGGGAACATGGATAGTGGTCGTTACATGACAATGTAATACATTTAATGCCATTGAACTGTACAATTAAAAATTATTTAAATGATAAATTCTGTTATGTATATTTTACTGCCATTAAAAAAAAAAACTACCTATAGACCTATACCTATATGAGAGACAATGATTAACCATTGTTTGAATCTACTAAATTTGGAATGATTTGTAAGAAGACCCCATTTCTTGCTATTATTTGGATCAGGAATAGACTGCCCCCCCCATTCATCTCTAAGGACACTGTCACCCGTTGACCATCCTCAAACATCAAGGAGTTCTAATACCCAAAAAGTCATGTGCCCAAAAGGCCTTTTTATGGTTTCACACACAGCCATCAAACCTCACCAGTTAAGGTCTCCCTCTTCTCCTCCTGGAGTCCTACCTGCTCACTGAGGTCATATCCTCCTCCTTAAGCTCCTCCCTCTTTCCTGGGCTCTGCCCCTTTTCCCAAGGCCCAGCCCTTCACCAGGGACCCTGTCTTTCTCCCAGGACCCTGCCTTCTCCAGGCTCTTGCCCTTCTCCCTGGGTTCCTATTTTCTTCTCTGAAGTTAGGAAGCACATCTCAATGTCAGTATCTCCCAGTAACCTGGTGTCTAGAGGACAGGAACTGCAGGGCTTTTCAGGATGTTGGTGTCTCCCTCACACCTGTCTTAACATCAAAAATGAAAGGTCCCCTCTGGACCCTGGGGGAATGCAGCAAAGGGGTGCCAGTGATACGATGAGCCTGTCTCAGCATTTCTGTCTCCTGTCTCTCACGTTCCTTGCTCTTGCAGTACCAGGGAAATCTGGGCACCTCAGCCTGTTGGCTTGGTCCACCAAGCAAATAGTTGCTGAACATCCTGCTGACCGTCCAACTGCACAGTCCGTCCAGGCTCTGCCCCAGTTTTAGAGGCTGATTCTCTGGGACCTCTGTGCTCAGATGAAACAATGGGAGAGAAAACTGGGGATTTTGTACCTTACACAGGATGAAATTTCATTACAGGATTTATATCTTGTTTTTCCAGAGGGAGAACTAAATCTTAAAGTCAATATGAAGGTGTTGACACATCTCTGTTTTAAGCAGACTTGATCAAAGTTCTGTGCCTTTGGAAAGACAGGAACAGAGTGTTCAGCATGCAGAAGACTGTGCAAGGTTTAATTATATTGCATCTATGCTGCGGTTTCAGTGATGCTAGCAGTTCTGTGGCCTGGCAATGTGACCCTGAGTCACATTGGGGTCACAAGGCCATCTAGAAAGATAAAGTGGGGCTCCCAGAACCAGGGACATGCAGAACTCAAAAGGGAGACTTGTGCTGTCTCCTCATTTCTTAAGAATTATTATGTTAATTATTATTATTTTGTATTAATATTTCTTATTAATATTTAACTATTTGTACTATCAATCACTACTTTTAGATATTGTGAAAATGTTCTAAGATAAAAATCTAAAACTCTGAAAAAAATCTAAAAACACACATGTCAGACAATACACTATTAAGAGTAGGAAGACAAATTAATGAAAACAAAGGAAAGAAACAGAAAACAAGCCAAATTAAAGTGAGCTTCCACATGTAGACAAATAATGAATCATACAGCACCTTCCTTCCAAAGGCAAAAAAAAAGAAATAGAACTTTCCTTATCTTCTTTTCCCCTAACAAACACAATTCAGTTCTATCTCTAATGAATAAGATATGGAAGGAGAAATTTAAAAAAAGACACAGGATCTAAGATGTGGAGCCCTTTATTAAGCATGAGTTCATTTCCTTAGATGTGGAAACCTTTCAGAGTGAAAATTTCTAAGGGATTGTGCTTTTAAAAAAATATGTCTGTATTGTTTTCATAAAATACAGGCAATAAGATAGAAACTTTGAAAAGAGGGAAAACATAACCCCAATGGCAACTAAAAAAAACATGGGTAGCTTTTTCAAAATGGGCTTTTATTTCTTTCTTATTTCTTAAATTCCAGAAGACTGCTCTCTGCACACTCACTGGCTTTTTGTTGATTACAGCTTCTCTTCCTCCTATTGCTTCTATACATATTTTGAAAAACTGAAGGAAAATAATTATCACAATGCTGCACCAGCAAAGGAGACCAGAAAACAAAGTTACTCTCTGATTCCTAAGACAGATCAGTAATAACATGGTCTACTTTTTCACATTTGGATCCAGAAATCTTGGTTTAGTTACTAAGGCAGCTAATTATAACTGTCTCTACTCAGTGTCGAACACCAGTGTGAGCGGAGCTCTGCAAGGAGATAACATGACTCACAGCTGAAACAATAGCTGATTAAACACTTTATGGAAAAATAGGTCTATCCTTAGCAATTTGAAAAGCATGTGGGCTGGTGGAAAACATTGGACTTCCCATTCTGAGCACTGGTCTGACTCTGAGTGGATTTATGATCTAGCCTAAGCCGATTTGTAGAACAGAGACAACTGTATAGAACAAACCTTTGAACTTCCTTCTGGGAAAAGTTGGCTCCTTCTTGCTCTGAAACCCTATTACTCTAAGGCTTTCATTTCGATCATCACCTGCCCTTGGTGATGGGAGGGGATCACAGGGGGAAATATTACCTTAGCAATAGGTGATACTAATTTTTTTTTTTTTAAAGATTTATTTATTTATTCATACAGAACTGGGGTACAGGCCAGAGGCTCAGGGGCGGCGAGAGGCTTCACCAGAGACAGAGTGGGGAGCAGAACAGGCAGATCGACGAAGTACACTGCTGAGGGGAGCAGCGGGCGGGTCAGGAGAGGTCTGGCTCGCCATGTGGTCTCCTCCGGGGCAGGCGGCAGGCGGGAATCGAACTCATGCGGAAGTGGCTTCAGATTCTCAGTGCTGTGCTTTAACCCGCTGCGCCACCAGGGAGGGCCGGTGATACTAATTTTAAAAAACAATTTTGTTTACCTTTGGGCCTCTCTGATGGCACAGTGGTTAAAGTTTCAGCACTATCAAGCTATGCCAGCTGTGGTACAAGTTCGATCCCTGGCCAAGGAGCTGACCCACATGGCGCAGCAGACCTCTCCTGTCTCCCCTGAAGCTCCCCTTAGCAGTGAATTTCTGTCAAGTCACCCATTCTTCTCCCTACTCTGTCTCTGGTAAATCCATGTACCCCCCTCCAAACACTGACCTACACCCCAGTTCTTGTATGCATAAATAAAATAAAAATAAATCTTTAAAATAAACAAAACAATTTTGTATATCTTCACAGTTGTGAATGAGGTTAAATTTTATTATTAACTTGAAGTAGTGATGTAATTTCTATGCTTGAACTGGGTATCAATTTTTTTGGTTTTCTTTGAATGTGATTCAAGGAATATGATCTTCCCTACCACACTCTGAACCAAAGGAATCTTTTTTTGGGGGGGGGGGTTGGGGGGGGCAACTAAAATTCTGAAATGCTCTGTGTTTACCGAGCTGGAACCCACTACTGAGCGCAGTTAGAGCGGGAGAGACAGGTTCACAGAGCTGGCTGCGGGGTCCAAGCTGCATTCAGCTGTGCGGGCTCGCTTGCACTGCAGCGTTTTTTTTCCACAGCAGCTGCACAGCTTACAATCCTTCCAGCAATGCCCCGGGGTTCCGTTTCTCTACATCCTTGTCAAAGCTTGTAATTTTCTGGTTTATGTGTGTTTTCCACGGTGCTCATCCTGGTGGGGGTGGACCGGGTGGTTCTTGCTGCTTCTCAGGTAGCTGTAGTTAAGTCCCTGGGCTGTGCTCAGCCGCTGCCTCCTTCAGTGGCCTCACAGAGCACTGTGGTGTCTACAGCAGCCGGGACTGGTGGGTAAGACCCTCCTCACGCAGCCCCATCCATTTGCTTACTTCTGGCTTCTCCACAGCAGGCAGATCTCAGGGTAGTTACACATTCTTTGGTTTCTGGCTTTCCTCAGAGTACCCCAACAGCCAGGAAGTAAGAGCTGCCAGTGTCTTGGGACCAGGCGGAGACTGGGTGTCCCTTTCACTGTGTTTTTCAGCCAACGCTCACAGGCAAGAGCCAAGAGGAGGGGAAAGATCCTCCCTCCCCAGGTGAGACTACCCAGAGACGCGTGGCCGGGGATACCGGCTGGCACCACGCAGCTCTCCAGGCGAACAGTGCTCTGTCAGTCAGTTCACAGACCTGAGCGGCCTTGGAGGAAGAGGAACCCAGACCCCCTTGAAGAGATGGCCTGTGTCGTGTCCTCAGGTGAGTGCCGTAGTCTCCTTCCTGGGCTCTCTACAAGGCTGGAGATCACTTGCTTGGGAGACTGCACCTTGTTCATTCTTTAAAATCCGGGAATTTATTAATCAGAACTACTTGTTTCCTGTCTACCTCACTAACTTCTTTCTTTACTTTTTCCTTCCTTGCAATTTCTTTTTCTTTTCTTTTTTTCCCTCTAGCTTTTTGAGGTAGGAAATTAATTCATTTATTTAAAATCGTTTTTGTTAATAAAAAGGTTTAAGGCTGAATCTTCCCGTGGTCCTTGTTTAAAACGTATCTCACATATTCTGATATACTTTAGAAATTTTGTAGTTTTGGTTTATATTTCTTCCCTCATCCATTGAGTCCTTAGTAGAAGCTTTTACATTACCAGGTGGAACCGCTTTTTTGTTGTTGTTGTTTGTTTTTGTTGTTAATAATTTCTGCTCATTACATTGAGCAGAGACTTTCTGCAATACTTCCACTTTATGGAACTTACTGATATTTTCTTTATGACCTGATATATGATCAGGTTTTTTGAATGACCTTTACACCTTGAGAAGGGGTTGCATTTTCTATTATTAGAGTAAACTTGTGGATAAAAATTACATAAATAATAACTTGTTGAGTATTTTCTTTAGCATTTTTATATATTACTTCTTCTAGAGTGTTTTACTATGCCTCTTTGCATTTTATAATTATCCCTTTGTCATCATGGGGTTTTGTTGAATAATGTGATATATGAAATGATGGAAATAGCTTCACTGTGATTTGTGACTTTTAGTTTTAAAGGAAGTATAGACTTTTTAAAGCCTATTTAATCTTCTTCCTAGAATACATTTCTGCACTCCAACCACTTCATGTAGATCATTCCTGTTTATCTTTTCCATTGAGATTTATATATCATATCTTCTCTGAATTCCAGTACCTTGTCACTATTATAACTTCTCATAATACTTATACAAATTCGTCAAATCATTCTACACATGTGAAGTTCCTACAATGTGCCAGGTGAGACTCCGGGTCTTGGGGAAGCAGCTGTGAATAATAAATCAAGGAACTGCCTTCAAGCAGCTCACAGTTGCTATTTATTTTTTGTTCCTAACATTTAACACAATTTGAAGTTTAATATTGTCTGTCTGTTCATTGTCTATAAAGCTTCATAAAAAAAGAACCATGTATGCTTTCTTCACTATTAAACTCCCAGCACCTAGACAGTGGGCACCAGATGGTTGACATTCAATATGTAGTAATGAACCTATAGATCTGTCTATACTTAATCTCGTATTTTATATATTTAATTCTCCAGACCAGGGGGGTATAGTCACAACTGCACCAACCAAATGCTTTTTAGTTCAGTTATAAATTTTCTCTTACATGTGCATTCTGAAACCATCTTGAAGGAATATCATTGGGAAGGAAATAGGAACAGTTCATTTTCAATTCAAGAAACATTCCAGTCCTTATTTTCATGTTTGAATAAATGATTTCGTTTTTAATTTCCTCTCCAGGAATCAAAAAGCCTGGCACCAGCTGGCACTCCCTCAGGCATCCTGAGGCAGATTGGGCTATGGTCGGCTAGGACTGAGATGTTCTGCACTACCAGGTAGAGAAAGAGCTGGAAGGAACTGAAGGCCATAATAAATTTTTTCATGCTGCTGAAACAAAAGCATTGTCTCTTCCAGAAGTTTATTCAGAGCCAGAAGAAGATGTAAGAGAAAAGTTCAAGAAAATCTCATGTTCTTCATTAGTACATTTCACTACCAGGGTATGCCTTGTCTGAATATAATGTAGGATATATACTGATCATTGCACCTGAGTTAAGGTCCTCTGTAAAAATGATGTCTGTTTTATGCCAGACATAGATAATAGACTTACTCTCTAAAGAAAAAAAAATCCTGAATTTTTAATTCATAAAGTTGTGAGTTTTTCAAAAATCATGACCATAATATTCTGTCACTGCACTTATCGAAAAGGGAAGTAATATTTGTTGAGGGTGAGAGTTACATAATGAACAAATGGCAAAACTAACATTAAGTCTGTGTCCTTTCTATTCGCCTTGTAAGTCTCCTAAAAATGATTTCTTTAACTTTTTTCTTCACTCAGTAACTATCTCCTGACCTTCATTATTCATTGCTTCATTTGAGAAGAGTCTAATTGCTCCCAAGAATACCTGAAATGGCCCCAAAGAAAATCACATTAAAATATTTCTTCCTTAAAAATGTTAGATGTTTTAAGTATTCTTTTGCAATCACATATATATTGATCTCATGTTAAATCACAAATATGACTATTTGATTATAGACACTAAAGCCAAATAGTTTTTTATAGACACTAACATTTCAATTAAACAGAACTTTGTTATTGCAGAAGTATTTACAATAGCCAGGTTATGGAAAAAAACTAAATGTCCCAAAGTAGATGAGTAGATCAAGAAGATGTGAAATATGTACACATTGGAATAGTACTCAGCAGATAAAAAGATAAATGCATGCCTTCTGTGGCAACATGGATGGAGCTGAGAGGGATTATGCTAATAGAAATAAGTCAGGAGGAGAAAGACAAATACTAGATGGTGTTATATATATATTTTGGATATAAAGAAACAAAACAAAAGGTCAGATAGGAAAAACTTAAAATTAAACCTTGAAAGTTGACCATAAAACTGAGACATCCAGAGGGAGAGAAGGAGGGAGTGTTGAGAACAAACTGGGAAGCACAATGGACTATGGTGAGGGATTATAGGTATTTGGTGGTAGTTTATGGTTAAGTACAACAGAAAGGGGAGATCATATACTTCCAAAATACTAACAATGTAAACTGATGGTACTTCAAAAAGCAATTAAAAACCAAACAAACAAAAATATAAATTATAAGTTATAATTCTCATATATATATATATGCATAGTACATACTCAATACATAACATACTACTCTTCAAGTAGTATTAACAACATCATTAAGGTCTAAATTGTATCCCCTAAATTTCATGTTCTGAAGTCCTAACATCCAATAGTTCAGAATGTGCCTGTATTTGGAGGCAAGGTCCTTAAAAAGGTAGATGTGAGGTCATTAAGATTGGTACCCAACCCAATATGTCTAGTGCCCTTATAAGAAGAGAGATTGGTCACAGACTGAAGATTATGGGGGAATGGAGGGAGAAATAGCCATGTACAACTCAAGGAAGAAACTTGCTCTTGTACTTCCGGAAATTCTTCACAACTGTGAGAAAACAAGTGTCTATTGTTTTAGTGGCCCAGTGTGTGGTACTTTGCTATAAGTGCCCTAGCAAACTAATGCATAGGGTGGCAGGAATAGACAACCTGCAAATATTTGTGTTACTATCAGGCTCAGATATGGGTTCTTCTGACTAGGAACAACTTCCCACCCCAAACCCAACAGAACCTGCTCCAGGGGAATGCTAAAAACTGACCAGTGCTTTCCTCTCATGAAGTCACTTTGCATTACCCTCTCACCCATCACTATCCTTCTTCTCAGACATCTCGGCTCCAGACTCCCACCATAGAATTTCAGTTGTCACCTTCAAACAATAACTATCTCATCTTCAAAACAATAACTGTCTGAGCATCACACAGAACTCAGAGGCCCCAAGACACATTTTTCTTCCTAAGACACAGGTGTCATAAGCAAGATATCTCAATACTTTAAGAGGAAATCCATGGCTGGAGTTCCATTATTAGCTAAGGCAGAGCCCAACATCCTCTCTGGCTGTCCCTTCAGTTCTAGTAAGCCCGGGGCATGCTTGGGCTTTGTCGGGCAATACGAACACGGGCAGGTGTGTTTACTGATGCCATCAGATCATTGGTCAGACCCAGAGGGTGTGCTGGACAGGGACAACCGGACTGTTGGGTTCCAGGCTGTGTGCCGAGTGCAAACCCACAGCGACCTGAACTTTTCTGTTTCAACCTCAGTTATCTCTTCCTTCACTGGAGCTCAATCAGAAAGCAATGAAACGATAAGTTTGTGCTAGGGTGGCGACAGTGCCATATCAGTGTATCACTGGCCACCTTGGATGTAAAGAAGACAGAGGTTGCTTTACATTTCATAAAGGTTGCTTTACACTGCAGCAGGGGAGAGAGGCTGTGTTGAGAAGCTCTTACCCAGGTGTGTGGTCCTCAGTCTACTTTTCCACTTTTTCTCTTCCCAGCTTCTGACATTTGATGGGATTTCTATGTCTAGCTTTTGAAATGCTGGTGACCCTGGGATTTATATATAATAAGCATTTAGTCATTCAGATGATCAAAATATATTTCTCATACACATTCATCCACAGCTCCTGGCTCTGTTTGCTAAACCAAAGTCATAAAGTAGAAGCCTCTGAGGGTAGGGCTGCTGCCTCATGAAGCAGCCAGTCCTGTCCTTAGCCCACCAGGGAGGAGAGAGGCTGGAGATTGAGGCCAGTCACCAGTGGCCAATGGGCTAATCATCATGCCTATGAAATGAAGCCTTCCTAAGTGCCCAAAGGAATGGGCTGGGGGAAGCTTCTAGGTTACAAGCTTTGTGAAAATGTAGGGAGACCGGCACACCTGGAAACTCTGTGCCTTCTCCTGAACCTCACTCTATGCCTTTTTCCCACCCAGCTGTTTCTGAGTTATATCCTTTGTAATAACTTCATGATCTATGGAGTAAATGGATTTCCTGAGTTCTGTGAACCACTCTAGCAAATTAATCAAACCTGAGGAGGGAGTCACAGGAATCTCTGATTTACCGTCAATTGGTTAGAAACACAGGTAATGCTACAGGCCAATCCCAAAGGAAAATGGGATGCCTGGGTGTGAGTCCTCATCTCTGTGCTTAAAAAAAGAATCTCAGACCAAGACCCAATGGCAGGCACACATAGGAAGGCTAATAAAATGTATTTACAAGGGAAATGAAAAGAGAAGGAAAGCAGAGGGAGGGTGTGTGGGAGGGAGTGAGAGAGAGAGATATGAATTGGTCAATGCATCCTACCGGTAATGTTGTCTGAGCTGGGACCCCAGATGCACACTGAAGGTGGGCAAAACCGAGAGAGCAGCGAAGTGTGACTGCTTAACTCCACCCTTAGTTCCCAGTAATCCCTTCAAGAAGTCAAGGGACATGGCAGAGCCATAGCATGATGGGAGTTGTAGTCCTCAGCACCTGGGACCTCTTTAGTGTGGAGCTGGGGGCAGAGTCCTTAAGACATCAGTGGGTACAGTTCTCTTGGGGCATACTGGCCCTCCAACAGTAACAGTCTGGACTTGCAACTTGTGTCTGTAGTAGAGGGTGGCAGTGGGATACTGAAGCCGTCACTCGTGGCATCTGATGATGCTTGCTTCCAGCTAAGCAGGGATGAACTGAGTCAAAATCTTAGACCCCCCACTGATGCCTGTGAATAGTTTGTTGGTGTGGAGAAATCTCCACCCATTCACAATAGAACTGGATCCAGGAACCGCCACACACGTACCTTTTCATTTAATAGTGGAGTCCCCAAGCTTAGCCCTGGGGCCTTTCCTCCTCTGTCTACACTCCTTTCTCAATGATATTACACCCTCTCAGCCTTCACATGCTGATGAAACTCTACCATACGTCTCCAGGCAAGCCCCTCTCTGAACTCCAGACTTATAAATAATAACCAGTATACTCAGTTGTCATCTTGGTCACGTATTAGCAACTTAAACTTCAGATGCCAAGCTGCATTCCTAAAGTTTCTTCCTGAAACTGCTCCTTTCTGGAGTTTCCTTAGTGCTTTAAATGACATGTTCGGTTTTACAGACCATCATCCTTGCAGTGGTCTCATCTCCTGTGTACCCCCAAATCCAGGGCCCATTCAGTATGGATGCACAGGTCCTTGCAGCAAGACATGTCCAAAACCTTACTTCTTCCTGCCACCACCTCTGCCACTTCTGGTCAAGAACTCACCTGCTCCAGCCTGGAATCTTCCTCTCCCAACTGATCTGCCTGCTGCCCGTAGCCCCTCAAGCCCTTTTAATGTCTTAAAAAACTTAAAAATTACCTAGTAAAAGGAAAAATTACCAGTCTTTCAAAAACTTTCAAATTATTGTGGGCCTGAATTTTCTTTTTTTCTAATTCTTAGATAGTTTTAGATTTTAGTGTTTTATGCACATATGTGTTGTTATCTCCTGCCTGGATATAGCCATCACAGGCCACTTGAAGCCCACCTGTCTCCTGGTCTTCCTGCCAATCTCGGTTTCCTCATGTGATGTGTGTGTACCTCATAGTTAACCAGGCAGCCACATCCCTGCTCTGTCCTTTGACCGCCTGCTAGAGGTCTGACAATCATATTGTCATTAAAATACCCTCATCTTCATTGCTCTGTTGTCTTGTGCATACACCATGGGCTTGTTATAGGGCAGGGTGAGGAATACCCCAGGTCCCCCAAAACTACCTACTCTAAATGGCTCTGCCATCTGTTCTATCAAGAGAAAATATACCCTAGTGCATAACAGCTTCAATAGAAAATAAACTTTAATGCAATTAGTGTGTGATAGACAATTAGTTTGCCAAAAGGAAAAGAGAAAGACTACAGTTAAAATAGTTTCCCCAAAAAACCTTCAAAGTGGCCCATCCCCTCGTGGGTAAATGCCCAGTCAAGCAGGGATGGCCTGAAGCAGGGCCACTGTGGGCCCCAAAGCCTGCTTCAAGTCTAAGGCACCTCCTGGTGGGGACCCACAGGAAAGAGGCAGGAGGGCCAGGCCAGTCTGGGAGGAAAAGAGCAAAGTCAAGCAAAAGTCTGCCACTGTTAACCTCCCCAGGGGTCTCTCACCCACTCTTTCAAGAATCTCCATCCATGTCCCCCAAGTCCCCGGGGAAAATCGAAGGCTGAGAAGCACAGCTCCTTCATGTATCTCCCCCTCCATGTACCTCCTCCAGACCCTGGCCTTTCTTGCTGCTTCTTTCTTCTATCTGCTTTGCTTCTGCTTCTCCTAGCTTCACCTCCTGCCCAGCTCCAGCCTTCCTTAGAGTGGGGCAGGAAAACTGAAGCCCCCCTTTCCCTGGGGATCATCACACTGTAAGCCAATGGTGAGGTTCCAGGGTGTGGTAGTAGCACTAGCTGGGCAATCTTGAGAAACTCGGTCTCCCTGAGTGACCATTTTCTAATCTGAAAACTTGGGACATAAGAGAATCTATCTAGATTTTGTAATATATGACCATGCATCATAAGCCTAATCACATGGCTATAGTTTTGAGAAATTTTATGATTACTGGGAAGTTGGGGGCAGGGGATACATTCTTAGGACACAAGGTTGATAGTGTGCTCATGTGTTTTAGAAGAAAGGCGCTCGATTTTCCTATCCAGAAATGTGTCCTCAGGCATCTTCTGTACTTTGCCTTCCCCTGCTCCCCCCATCCTTTCTTGCCTTGCAGTAATTTTACAGATATTTTTTCTCCAACTAGAATTGTAAATACCTTGCTGCCCAGAGTGTGCCCTAAGGCGTGGCTATGGGGTCCCCTTCTCAACTGGTCACACTAAGCTCAGTGCTGGATCTCTCCAGCCAATAATGTAGCTAGTAGTCTCATGCCTTCCCTTCCCAAATCGAATCAAATATCAAGATTCCATTAAACAGAAGCAGGAGCCACCACTAGTGCATTCTAGAAGACACAGGGCAGAGAAAACTGGCTTTCTGAGATACAGTTTCTCCTCGAAGTTGGATGTAGGCAGGTTTACGAGACATTTGGGGATTTACACATTAATACAATGTGTTAACAATACATTGCAAACTCAGCAATGGATTTTTTTTTAAGAATTTATTTATTTATGCATACAGAACTAGGGTATAGGCCAGAGGTGCAGGGGCTGTGAGAGGATTCACCGGAGACAGAGTGGGGAGCAGAACAGGCAGATGGACTAAGTCCACTGCTGAGGGGAGCAGCGGGCGGGTCAGGAGAGGTCTGCTGTGCCATGTGGGTCACCTCTGGAGCTAGGATCGAACTCGTGCTGAAGTGGCTTTAGCTTCTTAGTGCTGTGTTTACCCTCTGCACCACCAAGGAGGGCCCAGCAACGGATTTTAACAACTATCACTATATATAAAGACTCCTTTCTCTTCTCTGCTGCAGGATTGTGGGTGTATTCTTGTCCTCTATGGGAAGCTCTAGAGAGGAGAAATGATTGCAGTTGCTGGAAGGGAGTAGGACTGTCCTGCAATTGTTGGCCAGGGTGATTACAGTTGTTGGGAAATGATGACATGGTCAGTTCTTATCTCCAGGGTGCCTGAAAAATTAGAGGAGTTCAAGGTTTTGCAATAGTTAAGAGCAGTTTCTAAAGAGTTCTTATCATCTGTGAGGATTTGGGCAGCTGGAAAATGTTTGGCCTGGGGAGTTGCTGTGATGTGTGTTTGGCGAGGGAAGTTGGAGGCATATCAGTTGCTACAAAGGTCTGGGAAGGAGGTTCTTCTATCAGAAGGGTCAAAAACAGCTGGGAGGGCGAATCAGGAATGCTGAGGTAACTCTGCGGGAATGAAAAAGGCGTTTTCCATCAAGGCGGGGAAAGCAGGGTTGCAACAGCTGGGAAGACCCAGCCCAGGAGATTTAGAAGCAAATAAAGACTGAGGGAAAATGGTGCTTCCAGTGTGACCAGCCTAACCTGAAAGTGTCTGTGTTCACATTAGCAGTGATTCCAGCCTGGCCTCTCCTGTGAAGATCCTGTGTCTGCTCGCCTGCCACAGCAGCCCTCAGGTGACTATATTTTCCTCCAGGAACTTATGTATATAAGTTCTGATTCACCTCTTTTGTTATAATCCTGCAGGACTATTTTAGTTAAAAATATGAAAATACAGGGCCCTCCCTAATGGTACAATCAGTTAAAGCACAGCATTATGAAGGTGTCAGCAGCCACTGCAGCATGAGTTTGATCCCTGGCCACGGAGCTGACCCACATGGTGTGGCAGACCTCCCCTGACCCGCCCACTGCTTCCCTTCGCAGTGTATTTCTGTTGATCAGCCTGTTCTGCTCTCCACTCTGTCTCTGGTGAATCCTCTCACACCCCGCACCTCTGGACTGTACCCCAGTTCTGTAAGCATAAATAAATCTTTAAAAAAATTTGTATGAAAATGTCTAAAAACACTACTTGTGGAAGATGATACCCATGGTGAAAAAGAAATATTAGAAATCTGAATAAATCTAAATGCATAAGTACTTCACAGAGCTGTTTCCAGAAAAGTTGTTATACAAATAGGATTTTGGTCAATCAAATCACACTTCAGTTTTATTGTAAGAACTCATGATTTAATTTGAAAGTATACAATATACAATTAACACTCTGCTAGGGTAAAGCAAATCGTCTGTAAAATTCTAATAGCCATGAGTTCTACTGAATACCCACATTTAATTTTTTAAGCATTATACTTTTGAAATATAATGCAACTCATAAAAGAGGGCATAGAGGCATACTTAGTGGATATAAAGTGAATACCAACACACCCACATCTCAGCCAAGACACAGGACATCTCGGAATATTGGAACCCCCATGAGACCCTGGCCCCATATGTGACAACTATCCTCAATTACTGTGATATCACATGCTGTTTAGTTTTTCCCATTTCTAAACTCTATATATGTATATGTGTATATCTGTATATATTTATCAAATCAGGTAGTTTATGCTCTTTGTGTGCCTGGCTTCATTTAGTTTGTGAGATTCACTATTGTACTTTACAGTTCATTCATTTTCTTGATTGGAGTATAACACACATGTCAAAATTAACTTACCCATTTTACTGTTTTAGACATTGAGATCATTTTCATTTTTGAGCTCTTAAAAAACCATTATCATATGCATAATTATCTGCACAAAAATACAAAGGTACACACACACATCCATGGTACATACAAAGAGCTATAAGTAAAATCACTTCCAAGATGAAACATTTAATGCTCGGCCCATGACCCTCCATTCGCTCCTTTCTAGAAACCATGTGTCCCAGATGACAAGATGAAAGTAGTTAAGATCCCCGAGTCACTGCTTGGAAGAGAACTGCCTTAGGGAGCCTCTAGATCTGCAATGGATTTTGCTTGGCCAAAAAATTAGTTCCTATGTTTCTAGACATTAAGATGCTGAGTCTATTACTGTAGCACAGCCCAGCCTTATATAATCAGTAGAAAGAAAAATGTAAACTTTTGATTCTCAGAAATATTTTTACAATCAAGTTAATAACTGATTTCCATTTCTGAAAATTTCATCATGCCAATGGGAGCTCTTAAGTTACCTGCAAGGTGATGGCCAATGACAAGATGATTTCTGAAGATATGTGCACCAATGTCACATATTGAACCATACCTCCAATTCATCACCATAACACCAACTGATGGAAGAGTTCAGGGGTTTGCAGTTAGACAAGGACCCACTGGTAGGTCAGCTGGTGGTGGGTGACATTTCTATGATGTCTCCCCTCTATATGGAGAAAGGCCAAGATTATTATCTTTGTCAATTTTTTCCCCCTAGGATGACATCCCTAGTGGAAAAAGGGAACTGAAGAAGGGTGTGGTCAGGGCTCAGTCATGAAAAAAAAAAAAAGCCATTGTAAGGTGCAGGGGTGAGGAAAGAGAGCTTTCTCAAGTTCAGCAGTAGTTGGGAAAGGAAGACGGTCACCATCCAGCTGAAGCATGGTGAAGGGGAGCAGCAGAAGCTGCAGATGTGGCCACCGGTGTGCATAAAAGGGGCATCCATGGTGCATAGGGTGGGAGCTGAAGCCTCTTGGCTCCAGGGCCTGGGGCTGCTGTGAGGATGACAAGGGTGATAAGAATGGAAGGAGCCTGAGGGCACCCTGGGCCCCTCTGTGTGGGTCCATCACACAGAGGCTGATCCCTTCCACCCTTCTGCACTCCCAAGACTCAGGGAGCCTCTCACTGGGCATCTTTAGTCACCAACCACATGGACAGGTGCATTCTGGGAAATGTGATCCAGCTCTGGATGGAAGCCAAAGTGCCCTTTTGGCAACAGACAACCCAGTTCAGACTCTTCACTTTGTGAGGAGCAATTTCCTAACAGATGGTCTCTTACAGGAGGTTTAAAACTAGGGCGTTCCTGAAGGGAAGAGGCAAGATGAGGTTGTCCATGGAAGGGGTTGTGGCTTGAACAAAGTAACACATCTAGCCAGATGACCTCCAAGTGAGCGTGAGAGATCCATGAGCCAGGGCCTCTAATGCAGTTCTCTGATGTTATGTATGAAAGGAAGACAGGTAAGCAGTGAAGTGTGATGATTTGCAAAAAAAATAACTTTATATTGAATTTGATTTTGGGAATTATGCTCTGACAAGGAAAGTATTCATTAAAATTTTACTTTAGTGAAATAAAAGCAAAAATTAAAAATAAACAGTGGAAAATCTATTAGGCTAATTTATACTTTATTACAAATTCCCTTAAATGCACAAATTTGTGAAAATGAGTGCATTTGAACATTTGAGTGAACACTATTGCAATGGGTGAAAAAAAATCCTTATAAAATGTGCTAGAAGCTGTACTGGGGATAGAGTGTGATGAAACAAGGACCCTGCCTTTTAGGAGAGTGACTGCAGTGGTGGCTACTTCAGGGAAGTGCTAGACTATTCACAATATGTAAAACCTGGAAACAACCCAAATGCCCAAAAATCAAGGACTGGATCAAGAAGATGTGGCATACACACACACACACACACACACACACAGACACACACACACAGTGGAATACTATTCAGCAATCAAAAGATAAACTAACACCATTCACAGCAACATGAACGGAGCTAGAAGAAATTATGCTCGGTGCAATAAGCCAGAAGGAAAAGGAAAACTATTGGGTGGTTTCACTTATAGGAGGAATATAGGGGAACCAAATATGGCATAGAGGGAAAATAACAATAACAACATCAACACAATACAGCAAAAGAAAAACAGACAGACAACTATAATCCGGAGACTTTCTACAGGGGAGGGGGAGGAAGAGGGATCTGAATGGGGGGGGGTGAGGTATGCATGGAGTAGTGAGGTGATGGTGCACTGGCGAGTTGGGGGTGGGCATTCTATGGGGACTATGCCTGAGAACAGAAAACAAACACCGTTAAAAAATGAACAGTGATGTAAATATATATATAAGCTAAAAAAAAAAAAAAAGGAAGCACTAGAACAGGGGCCCACACAGGTCCTCCATGTAAGGGGTTGGGGAACACTTCCTGGCAGAGTGACATCTGAGCTGAGACCTCTGTGATGAACAGGAATGAATCAGATGAACAAGGTGGGGGTGCCGGCTCTGTTCAGTCTGTAGGGCTTCGGAGCTGAGAAAGCGGGGTCTCTGGGTCACCATGGAGGGGTGGTGGGTGGGGTGCTGGAAGGTGGAGAGGAGGCTCTTGGGGTGGAGCAGGGGATGTGCACAGCTGGGCTGGGCTGGGCCATATAGGGCCATGTAGGGGGCAGATCTTAAGGGTAGCAAGTCTGTGCCCAGGAAAGTGCCAGAACTCCCCCAAATTTACCAGAGCCCTGGGAGAATGAAGATATAGCATCGTTTATGTTGACCTGATGGAAAACATGTGGGGGAGATAAGGTGTGATATAGTCTTGGAAGATAGCAAACCAATTGGGTTTTTCATGTGACTTCTTGCAAAAAGTAGTCAAAATTGTTGTAAAATAGTTTGTAAATGTATGAACGATAGAAACAGTCACCAGCTGTTGCCCCACATGACTGCAGGCACAGAGACTCCTCCTCAGTGCACTCTGTGCTCTTCCAGGGCTTCCCTTTGCTCTAGACTAGCGTGAGACCCCATGCAGAGCAGCCTGGGCCCTCTGGCCTGTGTTCCTGCTCAAGATCCATTTAAAGAAGGGACAAATTAGTTGTGGATTGCAGGGGTAAAGCTGCATCTACAAAGATGGAGCAAAACATGCAAGGAGCCACTTCACATTGGGAGTACAGCAAATGGCCAGGGCTGCAGGACAGACTTCTAACATCTGGGCAGGTGTAGGGGGGGAGGGTCTGAAACTTATCAGACTTTGGATCCTTCTGGCAGAGACAGAACAAAAATTGAAACATAGAACATTAGGTCCAAAAATAAATATTTAATTAAAATGAGAAATGGGTCATAACAATTATGAATCTTAAAAGATTGACACACACCTTACGCTTCAAAATAACCCACCAGTAAGAAGCTTAGTAAACTGCCTGTTACCCCAGGATAATGCTATTTCTTCCTACATTTTTAGTTAGATACCTTTCCCTCCAGTTTTACTGAGTCATGGTTGAGATATATAAGTGATATACACCTTAATGACTCGAGATATATATTATATATACACTGGCATACACTGGCTATATGTGTACAATATACAAGACATATTGAGACATATCTCAATGCATGTGTGTTTGTTTGTTTTGTTGCTGTTGTTGTTTTAAGATTTATTTATTTGTGCATACAGAACTAGGGTACAGGCCAGAGGCTCAGGGGCAGCGAGAGGCTTCACCAGAGACAGAGAGGGGAGCAGAACAGGAAGATTGACGAAATACACTGCTGAGGGGAGCAGCGGGCGGGTCAGGAGAGGTCTGCCACGCCATGTGGTCACCTCCGGGGCAGGCGGGGATCGAACTCATGCAGAAGTGGCTTTAGCTTCTTAGTGCTGTGCTTTAACCGACTGCACCACCAGGGAGGGCCCACATGTGTGTTTTTTTATATCCCAGTCAAGGTAATAACACCATCAATTCATGTTTTGTTACATATGTATAGTGGGACCACACTAAATCTACCCTCTTAGCAAAGTTCAAGTGTTCAGTATAATTTTGCCAACACATATAACCATGTGTTCATTGCTAGGGTACCCAATGCCTTGGGGGGAGGGGATTCTTGGCAAATGAAGGACCCTGGATTAGCCTCTTAATAAACCTACTTCTGCATTCCACCATGGCCTTGTTTCCAAGTTAAGTTTATCCTTCCTGGCATAATTTTTGCTTTCAGGATATTGGTTAAGAATTTGGGCTCTGGAGCTAGATGATTTGGGTTTGGAGTCTGGTGCTTCCACTTTCGACCTTATGGAACCTGAGGTTTTATTTAGTATCCTTGTCCCCCCCCACCCCCAGATTCTCTTATCTGTGAAATGGGTATGATTGGTGTCAAGATGAAAGGAATTAGTTCATAAAGCATGCTTTGTACTAGCATATAATAAAAGCCCAGTATTTCTTAGCTATTGTGATTTTTGTCATTAGTAACAGCACTATCAGTATTTGTATAAACTCAAGATTGTGAATACAATCCTCTCACTGCACCTTGTAAACCCCAGGGGCCTTTGCGTCCTGACAGCCTGGGCAAGCTGTCCTGCTTTCTGAATGGGCTGTTGGCTAAATTTAGGAGGAGGGTAGAAAGGAAGTAGTTAGAGATAAATGGAAGCTTTTGTAAAAGATAATATAAATTACATTCAAGTAAATGAAGGAATTGTGGCTATAAAGAAATTTACTGGACCATAAATGTGTAAAGATTCACGGCATGCCAAAGAGAACATCCAATGTCCATTGACAATGGGCCTGACAACCCTTGGCTTCCAAATGATAGAAAAGAAATTATTTTAGGGGGAAAAAAATACTCGATAGGCATTGCTAGACACCCCCCACCTTCACCCCCTCCACCCCTAACCCCACCCCAACAGGTCACCTCTTCTTTCAGTCTCCTTCAGAGCACATGTCCTGAACACATCATTGCCCCAGGGCAGAGGTGAGGGCGAGAGGAGGAAGCGCCAGCTGCCAGCCCTCCCGCGCGGACGCAATAAGGCTGAACCCCGGGGCTCATCAGAGGGCGGTGTCCTTCTCCGGCGCCAGGGCGGAAGCTCCCTGGGCCAGCCCGGCTCCTGAGGGCCTGGGGAGCCAGAGCCGGGTCCGCGGTCCCTGGCGGCCGGGTGCGGCCGGGGCTG
>NW_004567136.1:1472193-1513281 GCF_000260355.1 Condylura cristata | reverse complement strand
GGCCGGAGGAGGTGCCCGGAGCAGGACTGCGCGAGGGGTGCGGGCCCCCAAGGGGGCTGCAGGGCCTCGAGCCGAGCTACAGCCGCTACGCGGACCAAGGTCCGAATGCAAGGCGTTGCCCAAACTGGGGTGCGGGCTAGCAGGGGACACACTGAGGGTTCGAGGGGGACTGGGGAGCCCTGGAAACTGCAAGGGGGAGGCGATCGGGTGCGGTAGTCAGAGCCTCGCCAAAAAGAAAGAAACGCTCACGCAGTTTGGCAGTAGAGGAGCGGGAATCTAACAGGTCAGTGTGCTGCGTGGAAGTTGGGTCAGGCCGACGTCGCTGGCGCCAGTGCTGCGTTTCAGTGGGATGATGACGCGCAGGTGCCATTTACCTGTGGCCTTTGGGTGACTCAGCTCACAAGGGACATCTCCTCTTTAAAGAGTGAACATAGTTGATTTAGAGAAAACAACGCTAGAGTCTCCGGTGAAGGATTAGGGTTGGATCCAACCTGGGGAAAGTAAACAGGGTTTCTTTCTTCTGATCCCCACCGCCTTCCCCGTGGGCTGTGCTGATTCTTAGTATCTTTTCAGTATCTCTTTAAGCTGCTTACAGCCCTTGTGTTTGGGATGCTATGATACAAAGATAAAGTCATCCTTTATCTACCTTGTTTTTATTTCCCGGCTCTTTTTAAAAACAATGTTAAGAAAAAAGTGAAAATTCGAAGACACTAGTGTGAAACAATTCTTTTGCTGAAAAAAAGAATTGGCTCTTTTTCTCTGAGAAAGTCATGATGGCAAGAGCCAGCTTTTTTATATCTCAGAAGTACCCTGAATAAAAGTGTTCTGTGCTGGTGGGTTTCCTGTCTAAATATCCTTTTCCCCTTTTCCCCCTCTCCTCTCCGACTACTATAAACACCTGTTAACAATATAGAAAGTTGTATTGAACTGAAACTCAGCCCTTCATTCAAATAGCCATCTGTAGCAGTGCCCCCTTGTCGGGGCCTCCCCTCCCAGTACCCTGCAGCAGTGGGAGGGTGGTCACCCCACTTCTGCCTGACCCTCCCTTTGAGCTGCCGCAGAAATGTAACTGGTGCTGTCCTTTAGACCCAGGACCACAAGGGCGGCCGTCTGCACACGCTCTCAAAACAAGCTACAGTTTTATGATAAGCCTTGACGTTTCCAAACATTTCCCAAGGGAATGTAGACTTTGGGGTGAGCTTTTCCACTGATTTAAAACTACCCGGTTGGTTCCCATTCACCCCCCAGTGTTGTTCTTTAGACTCTTTTCAACACGTGTGACAGGAATATATATCTTCCAGATCTGGGAGAAAAGCGCAGGCCCTTCTGGGGTGCCCTTAAAGGGCTCGGGGATTTGCTGCCTCTTCAGTGGTGATGGTGACTGCGACATTGGAGGGTTTACTTGCAAAGATGCCCCCAAGTGGCCTCCTTGTTTTAGGGGAGGCTTTCATTCATTAGGGGCCCAGAACAGGGGTTCAGGGGCTTGGCGTGAGAATGCAATCACAAGTTGAGATGTATTCTGCCCGGGGTGGAGAATACGTCCTGATTGGGCCTTTGGTCTGTTTTTAAGCCGTGGTGTCCGTGGATGGGCGGCCGGTGAGACTCCAGCTGTGTGACACCGCGGGACAGGTCAGTACCACCCCTCGCTGCTCAACCCTGGGTGGAAACACCCTCCCCAAGTCGTCCCGTGACTCCCCGTCCAGAACTGCCTGTGCACCCATAAAACAGGGTTTGACCGGCTCTGCGCAGGCAGGGAAGGGGAAGACAGGCAAGCACAGGTCTTATCTTACAGGAGTTTCTGCTCTGGTTCACTTCCTGGTTTTGATTAAATTATCAAAGATACTTTGTAATCATAGCTCATAGTTACTTGGGGAAAGCTTCTGGTGGTTATTAAAGAAATTTACTCTGGGAATAAAGATGGGCTGATGTCAGTAAATGTTACTGTTTCCTTTCCTCAGCCTCAGCTTCATTCACTGGGGCTACCTCCCAGCCCCAGTCTCTGGAAGCTGCCGCCCAGGGGTGGAAGCTGTCGTAGTTGTGGGGAGTGAGTGGAGTGAGACTTAGTCTTTCTAATTTGGGAACATGCGGTTCTTGTCTCAAGGGCCATGTACTGGAAGAGAGCCAGGGAGTGATGGAGAGGATATGGGTTGGAGGGACATTCTCCTGAAGAGCCAGGGTGGTGGGGAGGGGGGTCATCTTCACCCCACCTTCCCTCCACACAGTGCTCCAGTCTCCGAAGTCACCTGGTGCCATGCAACCCCCGGGTCCAGTATCATATTTGTTGAACTGACAGTCTTTCCAATACTTGCTGGAATTTGAGAAAGTGCTGGGGTTACCTTGCAGGCACATACAAGCACCTGCTTCGCTTTCTGAGGTGTTAGCAAACCGTCCACCTTGAAGAAGTTGGCTTCCACCTTGAAGAGGTGTCCAGGTCAGCCAAGTGGCTGGCTACTCTTGGACACCCAGCTCAGAGCTTTAGCTCTCAGACCTCACGGTGCCATGAACGGGGCAGCCTGGATCCCTGCTGGATACTAGTTTGGTGGTGGCCATGAGGGCTTGAGCTGAAGCCTTATTCTATTCTGTTCTCTCCTTGTCCCACCCCTGAGGCGTCCTCTTCCCTGTGAGTAGGAGAACTAAACAGAGTCTGTGTGCTGTTGCCTACAGGGAAGCAAAGTCACAGACCACAGGTCTTTCTAATAGTTGGTGTTTTGGAATGCACTACTTTGGTGGTTATAACTAAAGCTTAATTACTTTGTATTAAGTGAGAATGTTTTTCTTACCATAGGTCAGATTTTCTGATCTTCAAAATGAGGTCAGAGTAGCACCTGTGTAAATGTGGGCATCCCTATGGAAGCGTGAATGGCACCTTACCAGCCTCAAAATAAGATACACAAGCACCAGAAACTAAGAAGCCTGGTTCTTGGGGACTCTGGGAGATGTGGGTAGAGGGGTGGGTGTCTCGCAGCCAGTGCATGGTCCTGCCCACCACTGCACCTCTCCTGTCGTGTGTCACTTGCACAACTTCCTGATCCAGGGGTTTGCAGGGTGCCCACATGGTACCTGGCACTAGGGACTAGGGCCTCCCTGGTGGCACAATGGGTTAAGGGTCAGCACTATAATGGAGCTCCTGGCCCCAGAGTGTGCAAACTTAAGTCACATCCTGCCCCTTAACAAACCTACAGTGAGCAGGGGAGATGCACCAGTCAGCAGAACTGGTGGAGGAAACTGGTGAGTCACACAGAGGAAGGCGGTGTTGGCTAAGGTGTTTGAAAGTGAAATGGGATTTTTACCAGAAAAGCCTTGTGGAAATGATCCTGCCTCTCAAGAAGAATGCCGCTTCTTCTTAGTGTTGTAGGTTTAAAAGTCAGGGAGAGCATGAAAGTCATTTCAGAAATATTTTCATGGGAAAAGTCTATAAAGAGGGGAGAAAAAATGGCCTGGGTACTAAATGGGTGAGCCTTGGTTGATTTGAAAATCATCCATCTGGCCTCCCAGCAGTGTTTTCATTGAGATTGACTGTATTTCTGAACTGATGTACTGGTTTGTAAAGCAGTAAGAACTGCCTTATTATGTAATGAATGAGGCTGAAGTTTCGTAGAAAGCTAACTTCCAAAACAAAGAAAAGCAGACCACTGGTAAGACCAAGTCACTCCCCCCCACCCCTTCTCGAGTATCTGTCAGTATTTGTTGCGGCTGTTAGGAGGGCTGGGGAGGGTGGGGGTTCCGAGCTATCCTCTCAGTCCAGATATCCTAACCGGCCTCTCAATGGACTGCACTTGACATTGCTCCCATTTCCTTTATGTTGACCCAGGCCATAGAACCCCCTTTTCCTCTGCTGTGGGTGGTCCTTGTGCCAGCCTGGAGTGTTACAGGGAGCCCAGGGACCACCACCTCCCCCCAATTGGAGGAGAATGAGAACACATCTCTGTACCTTGGAACCCTTAGCGAAGGAGAGCAAGAATGTAGTAACTGGGTGGATGAACATCCAGATACTACTGCTGGTGCCTTTGGCTCTTCCCACTGGGCGGGGGGTGGGACCCATAGGTCAAACTGGAAGATGTTAAGGGGACTGTTTTAGCACTGGACCATACTCAAGTGGAAACTGACCAGAGGCTGAGAACTTGAAGAAATGCAACTTTGGTGTGTATGAGAGGATCGCTGAAATGGAGTAACTCCCTGTAGCCAAGCCAGCTCTGAGGCCTTCTGACCCATGAGGCACTTGGAAAAATCTTTAGACTATGGGGGAAAGCCAGGTTTCAGTTTGCTCAGGGTTCCTCCACCTGCCTGTGTGTGCGCTGGCTCTGCCCTTGGGCCAGGTCTGGGCGACAGCATTGCCACAGGCCTGGCACAGGCCTGGCATACTCACGCTGATCCCTGGGCCCAGAGGCATTTCCTGGAGGTGTGTTCCTTTGCTCCCCTGGCTGCTCTGTGTGTTTCACTTATTTCAGCAAATAGCTAGGGTTTCTGGCCAGGCAATAAGCAGGAGGGTTTAATTTCTGCTGTGCTTCCTAAGCCTCGTAGCCAGAATCTCAAGAGGCGGGGGAGCCCAACTTCCAAAGCCCTGTCACGGGGCCTGGCTCCTGTGCTTGCCTTCCTTTTTATGGGTAATGCAACCCCAGATTCCAGGGCACAGCCCAGGGGACTGCCTTCCAGCAGCAAGGCGCAGCTGCCTCAGGGGCTGCCTTGACACTGTCCTCAGGGCCCCCTTGAGGCCCCTGAGAACAGGGGAGCATGTCACTAAATGATCTTTGGAGCTGGGCTGGTTGAGATTTGCCTGGTCAAGATCTGTGTTTATTATTTGAACACAAAGTTAGCACCAAGAAACACAGACCTATTTTTTTAAACTTTCCTGTTTAGAATAGACAGACCGGTGGAAGTAATGGCCTGAAATGCTGTGTCCGTTCCTGATGGTTCTAGCTGGTCAGCTTTAATATTTTTAGTGAGTTGTTGCTTCATAACTCAGCGCAGTCAAATGCACAGATCTGGGTTTCCTTCATACCTCAAAAAGGCCACGAGGCCAAGTGACATACATGTAAATCATCAGAGTTTGTCAATGGGGTAACAGAATCCTGGATGGCATTTAGCTTTTCCTTGCCACTGGGATATAACATGTTACATTACACCTGAGGATGGTTGGTGGTCAGAGATAGACCTTTTCAATGTGAGTGAGATGGTGTCAATATTTTAGGAAGTGGACTTTGAGCGAAAGCTTCCAGTTTGCAGTCTGCCTGGGCAGGGTACGATAGGGCACTTGAGAAACAGCAATCCCGATTTCCACACGTGTGTCTCCATGAGGGCCAAGGTCATGTCTGTCTGCTCCCCAGCAAGCCATCTGGCCCTGACAGTGACTGGCACCCGGCAGGCATCTCAGTGGGTCGCTGCCACAGAGCACTCGGCACGGTGCTGGCACATAGACACAGCTCTCCTTTACCCATCCACTTCTCTGTACCTTAAGAGTAGGTGGGCAGCTCCTTCATCTCGTCCTTTATCTTCCCCAAGCTTGCAGGAGGCCTCTGGGATTGGCAGAGAGAAACGGGGACAGGGAATAATAGAGTGGAGGGGAGGAGGTGGGAGGGAAGGTAAAGCAAGAGGCAAAGGCTTATCAAGCCAGAGTAAGAATGCGTTAACCAGTGTAATAATAGGTGGGTTGTCCGGGAGGGTGCCCACCCGGCGCACACAGGTCCGTTTCTAGGCCTGTCCTTGCGGTGATCACCCACTGTCTGTGCTGTGTGTCCTGGGGTTGCCCCAGGTATGCTCAGGGCAGGTGGGAGGAGATGGCGCTGCTCGTAGCCATCCTGAGGATGTGCAGAACTAGACGTTTAGAGAGCAAAGCTGTGCTGATAGACTGGGTTTCCCTGGGGACAGGCATCTTGGGGATCAGCCTGATGCCAGCTACAGCAAAATTCCGAGGACCTACGTACCAATGTTGAGCGCAAGTCTAGATTACTCTGGGTGGAATGCTAAAAGCACGTTGTATTCCTTCAAGCCCATTTCATTGAGATCCCTTTTCTATAGTAAGTTGCAAGTAGGTCACGGTGCTGACAGAAACTTTGGCAGCTTTTGGGGGGCCAGGAGCACAGGCGGGATCCTGCCTGAGACGTGGGCTGATGGACTCATACCTCCCACACCCTTCCAGGGAAAATGTTAAAATCGTTGCTTTTGCTGAGGAGAATGGATTTTAAAAATAACTTTGGGATGCTCTGATTGTTTGCAGGATGAGTTTGACAAGCTCAGGCCTCTCTGCTACACCAACACGGACATCTTCCTGCTGTGCTTCAGTGTGGTCAGCCCCTCATCTTTCCAGAACGTCAGCGAGAAATGGGTGCCGGAGATCCGATGCCACTGTCCCAAAGCGCCCATCATTCTTGTTGGAACTCAGTCAGATCTCAGAGAAGATGTCAAAGTCCTCATTGAGTTGGACAAATGCAAAGAGAAGCCGGTGCCTGAAGACGCAGCGAGGCTGTGTGCAGAGGAAATCAAAGCCGCCTCCTACATTGAGTGTTCAGCCTTGACTCAGAAAAACCTCAAAGAGGTCTTTGACGCAGCCATTGTTGCTGGCATTCAGTTCTCAGACACTCAGCAGCAGCCAAAGAAGTGCAAAAGCAGGACTCCGGACAAAGTGAAAAACCTCTCCAAGTCCTGGTGGAGGAAGTACTGCTGCTTCGTATGATGCTGGCGAGGGCCCAGAGGATATTTTCAGATGCAATCAATATTAGAGGCTATATTAGCTGAAATGACTCCTTTTACTGTGTAGAAACTGTATAGACTGTGTGTGTATATGGATTATAGGGGACTTTCTCAGTGTATGTCTTCTGTCCGCCTTTGGTCTTGGCTGTTTGTTTGAGCTTAGGGATCAGATACTTATGCAAGATACACTAGATAAAAGCTAAGCATCCTTCCTAACCCTAGACCTCTGATATAGCGTATGAAGATGAAAGAGACACCTCAGACCTGGGAGTCAAGGTGAAGCTTTGCTCTAGGACAGTGTGAAAAGAACGAAAGAGGAGCTGTGGTGGTTGAGCTCCTCACTGAGGGCTACTTGATGCACCGTGTGTTATAGACGGACCAGCTAGGCAAGCACACTTCACTCTGAAACGCCTCCCTTTTCACTTTCTTTTCTTACGGAGAAACCTCATCTATGAAACCTCAGACCAGTCAGTTTTGCCCCACTGAAATTTTTTGATGAAATTTTTAAAACAACCGACAAAGACATCCCACTAACTCTATGGCACCGTGAAGCCTAAAAAGGAAAATTTGCTGGTTGGGATCTTTCATCCTTAGACCTGTTATGTTGACATAGCCCAGACGCCACGCGGGATAAAGGAAGGGCTGGGCAAAAGCTTTTCTCTCTTCTTTAGGGAGAGTTTCAGCTGAGCGCAGAATGTGATGTCCACACACTTGCCCATACTGCCCGGGTCTGCAGGTGGGCACGCTGGGCCCCACCTACCAGAATTGCCTGTAACGTTCTGTGCTGAAAGCAGCTCATCTGTGAGGCAGCAAAACCTCTTAAAAGGCTGCAGGTGTGTGTGTGGGACCCCAAATGTGCTTTCCTTTCTGACACCCACAAATGTGTGTGCCCATGTGTGTATGCCTACATTTGCTGCTGACTCAGACTTTTGAAGAGTTCATGAAAAAACATGGCCACAAAAGCAGTGAGGGAAAGTTGGCTTCCTCTTTTCATCACCATGTTTTAGAACAGATCTTTTTACTTATAGCCGAGATATGGTTTTAAGTATATCTTCAATAACACATTTTGGAGACCATCTTAAAAGAAAACACAAGTATCTCTTAAAATTGACTTTAAAATGAATGTCTTTTAAAACCTGTTCACCAGTGCAATCCACAGATGCCTTTTAGGGAAATGATTGCAGAGACCAAGAGGTCTGGGGGCCCACTGTGGCCAGCCAGGGGTAGGGAGTATGCCGGGACCACAGCTCCCCAATCAGCTGCTTCCTGACTGTGGAACAGTCCAGAAATCACTTATTTGTGAAACATTCATGTGCTACAGATAACAGTTTTTAGGGCTTAGTCTTCTGGAAAAAAAAATGCCATATTGGGAGAGTAGCTTTGTTCTGTGATGGGTATGTATCAAGAGGCCAAAAGGTGGCCTGAGGCCTTGAGTCACAATGACGAGCTTGCAGGTATACCAAAACCCGGTCAGTCATTAATGAGGGAACTCTCTGTTGAGCCAACCAATAGAAGGGTTTGATCTTTTGTAGGTCTTGTGTTGGCTTTTTTTATATTTAAAAAATCCAATTTGTGTTTTTCTATAGAAATAAAAGACCAGTTTATACTTTAGGTTAGGGGCTCCTTTTATTTCTTAGTAAATAAAATTCATTTCTTGGTTTAAAAACAAAAATACAGCAACTGTTTCCTGTTTGTTTTGCAATACATGGAAATGTATATCAACTTCCTAAAGGGTTCTGTTACAACCCGAGTGAATAAAATGCCTCCATTGGGGGACATGCACCCCACAGACCTGGTGAAAGGCATTCTCAACTCATATGCCAGGACACCCCTCTGCGAGAAGTAGCTTCCCAGGCTGGACTCTGCCTGCCATGGGGTACAGAGGAGAGGGCCAGAAAAGGGTCATCTGACTGGTAGGTCAACGGTATCTTTGTTTCAGCAGAGGTCATGGGGTACAACGCAAATTTACTGTGAAGGCAGAACTTGAAACTTGGGCACAGGGCCTCAAGAGCCTTCTCCCTTCAGGGGCCCCACCAAGCAGGGCCCAGAGACTGCTGGTGTGGCTGCTTCTGAGCACTTTCCTCATGAGGCTTATTTCTGACCCAGCCTGGTGCCACACGGACCATTAGATCCCAAAGCCAGAGGGCTGACAATGAAATGCAAGTTTTTAACATGTTGTTCCACTTTATAGACCAGTGAATGTTACTTCTTGCAACTTCCCTCCACTTTATAATTTTTCTGTGAAAAGATAGACTTAGGTGCATTTCTTTTTTAAGTTTGTGCTTGGGTTAAATATGAAGATGATTCACATCCAAGGGCAAACATTGTTAAACGTACAGCTCAGTCTCACACAGACGTTTCTACGCCCCCTCCCGCGCCCCCCCCCCCACCTTCTCTCTCTCCTAGCTAGGGAAGCCTTTCTTTGAGCTTTCATAGTTTTGTTGATTTTTCTGAATTGCTGGCTTCTCAATTTCGACAATGCCACTTCACCTAACTGCCTCAGTGGAAGCCTGTCATCACATGAAAACACAATATACTACACCAACCATTTACACAATATACTCCAACACCATTTTAGTATCTCATTTCGTCATGGAACCTTTGGGAATGTTGTTCTCTGGGCTTGACAGACTTAAGAGAAACCACCCAGGGATCAGCCAGACCAAAAGAGGACCCCAGAGACCTGTGGTCTGGTGCCTTCCTGAATTGTGCTTTTCTGTGTTGGAGTATATTGTGTTTTCCCGTGACAATAGGCCTCCACTGAGGCAGTTAGGTGAAGTGGCATTGTCAAAATTGAGAAGCCAGCAATTCAGAAAAATCAGCAAAAGTAGACTATGAAAACTCAAAAGTCTTCCTGAGCTGTGAGAGAAGCCTGTGGTGCAAATGGTGTTGAGCAGAATGTTGTCCTTGAAAGTGCTATACATGAAGTGGAATGAAATAAATTCTGACTACAGATGGTGTTGCCTTTTCTATCGAAGAATCTCACTGGACGTGAAAGTTCAGCCAAAATGCAAAGCAGGCTGGTGGGCAAGGGTCAGAGTGGCATGGCCCCAGGGGCACTTCAGGGTGGCGTTCCCACAAAACATTAAATGTTTATTCAGTGTAGGGCTTTGGGAATCCTGGTGTCACCGTCTGAGACATTCCCCTCTGCTGTGTGGTGAGCAGTGGACAGCCTTGGGCCTGGGTGAGGAAGCACTGTGCTTGGAGCTGTAAGTCCAGGTTCAGAGGGGATTTAGTACATGAGAAAGCAGGGAGGGGACAAGATCTGAGCTGTCACCTCCGCAAGTGAAAACACTCTGGCTTTGTTACCAGGTTCTTGGTGTCCTGAACAGGAACCCACATGTGCTTGCAGGGTAAACTCTGAGGTTTGTCATCACCAAGGGAGGAGGGGTGAGAAATCAAGGGTGGCCTGAGTCACTTTGGTGTGACAGTGACCGTGGTTCAGGTTCCCTCTCTGAGGGGTCCTTGTGCTGTGTGGGAATGCCTCGGGTTCTCCTGGCTGGTGTTAGGCCGCCAGGCGCAGCCCTCAGCCTAGAGCCTCTCAGGAACTCGCCCCCTAGACCAGGAACATTCTGAGGAGCCAGTTAACATATCTGCTCCACCTTCCAGTGTCAAGGGGGTAGACGGGGCTCCAGTGGACAGGATAGGCCTGCCCATTTTGTTCTCCACAGTGCCTCTGAGCCCAGGCTTTGACTTCCAGGTCCACTGAACATTCAGTCACAGTGAACTGGAACACCGTGCAGACAGCAGGTGACTCTAGTGCTCCTCTGTAGCCAGGGCTTGCTTCCTGGCCTGCCCTGGCCTTCAAGGGGCAGCACAATCATAGCCTAGGAGGAGCTGGAAGTTTTCCTCACCTGACTCCCACCCTTCCTTCCATATCTGGGACACAGCACCCAGTCCCTTTAGAGGAGGTCAGGGAGTGTATCTCAGAGCCTCAGAGATGTTTACCTGAAGAGGAATGGGAATAAGAAGTACCTGGGAGAAAAGGTGGGCTTTTTTCTTCTTCTTCTTCTTATTTTCTTTAAGGAATAGCAGGTACAAAAGCCCTGAGGTGGAGGAATGTCTGGCATGTCCTAAAGGCCAGTGTGGACAGGATAGAAGAATTACAGGGCTGTGAGGATCAGGAGATGATGGCAGGCAGGGGATGTGTCAGGGAGGGGAGGGAAGGGAGAGATGGGAAAATTGGGAGAAGAGGGCTGAGCCCTGGCATCAGGCTGTCTGGGCTTTCATCCAGCCCTGCCACATACCAGGGGTCATTTCTGAAGTAGCTTGACTTCTTAACTTTCCTTAACTAAAGTTTTGAACCTATAAAGAGGATATGCGGAGCAGCTACCCCAAGGGGCTGAGGTGGTAATGAATACACAGCACCAGTGCACCCCAAGTGCCTGGTGAGTGCCTACTCTGTGGGGTCTGGACAGGCTAGTTAATTCCCTCCACAGCCAGCCACTCAATGGATCAATTTAACATTCATCCCTGATGACTTTCATATTGTCCCTACCAAATGTTATGGGGTTTATGCTTGTAAGTGGGTAATAGAAGTGACATTTTTTCATTGTCTTTGAAAAGAGCAAAGTAATATAAATTGGTCCAGCCAGTAGTTGCACAACTTGTCTCTGGACCATAAATTTTTCTGCTGAGTCAGTGGACGTATTGGGGCCCAAGCCACTGGCACCCTCATGTGCTATTTCTACAAATGGGAGGGTTGCACCCAGTATACAAAGGTGGTTGGGGAGTCGGGGTGAGGAAGCAAAGCAGGGGTGCAAAGTTCTCGTGCCAGAGTAACTCACACTCGGTCTTGTGAGTCCAAAGCTAGTTTTATAGTCATTGTTTATCAGCTTGAGTCACCCAACTAGTGTCCCATAGGGCCTGTCATCCCATATGATGTGCGGCGCTGACAGTCAGGCTAAGTCTTAACAGGGGACAGGCCACAGAAGGCAAAGGCAAGCGGAGAGGAACCTGCCATTTTTCTCTAAAAAGAGGACACATCTGGGAACAGAATAATCCAATTTCCACCATTTACCTCCTGGATGTCCCACCAGTGCGTTCAAATTTAACTCACCACATTAGTTTACTACGAACTCAGTGGCTTCATATGACACAAGTTTCAGGCCTCGCTGGTGGCCTAGGGGTTAAGTCTCAGTTCTATCACCTCAAAGGCCTGAATTTGACACCCACCCACCCCCAGGGGAATTAACTCACATGGCAAAGCAAACCTCTCTCCTCTCATCTGCTGCTCCCCTCAGCAGTGTATTTCAGTCAATCTGCCCGTTCTGTGCCCCACTCTGTTTCTGGTGAATCATCTCACCCCCACCCCACACTCCTGTAGGCCTCCACCCCACTTCTCCACACACACACACACACACACACACACAAATGATACAAGTTTCTTACCTTAAGTTCTGAAGGTGAGAAATCAGGAGTGGGTCTCACTGGACCAATGCCAATGTAGCGACAGGGCTCTGGCGGCCCTTCCTCTGGCCTCTTCCTGTTCTAGAGCACACCCACCTGGATGCCTGATCTTCCTCCACCTTCTAAGTCAGCAACTGCCATCAAATCTTTCTCACAAGGATTCCCCCTCACACTGTCTCTTCTGCCTCCTCTTCCACAACTAAGCACCTTGATACGATACAGGGCCCACCTGGAGTGCCCCCACCTCACAGCCGGGAGATTAATGAACTTAATTCCACCTGTGGGTTTAGGTTCTCTTTGCCCTGTAAACTTACAGTCACGGGGCCCCAGGCTTAGGGCAAGCACCTTTTTGGAGACTAGTCTTTGGCTGGATACTCATCTGCAACTCATTACTCCTCAACACTCATCCTGTCTTCATTTTAGGAAATGCCCGGAATGAACCACAAAGCTTTGTTCCTTCTCTTGTCCTAACCAGAAATCTGTCACCAGCCCAGACTCTCTTTCCCATGGGTGTTAGCTCTAATTGTTCCTATCATTTGGGCATCACCTTTATTGTCCTTCACCCTTCACCCCCACCGTGACACGAATCCCCACGCACCCCACCTCCCTCTGACCGTCTTTGCCTCTCCCTCCAGTCCAGCTCTTCGGCCTCTCCAGCCTCCTGCTGCGTGGTGGCTGGCAGGATATTTTTTTCCAAACCAAGCTTTTCATGTCATTTCACTCTAAGAGGTATTTGGTAGCTCTCCATGGCCTGTAGCATTAATTCATAAACAAATTTTGCAGATGCCACGCGATAGCAATTACACTTTTATTATTCTTAGCATCACATGTAATAATAGAAAGCCACATGTGAAAAAATAAGTTAAAAATGTAAAAAGCAGCCCTCCCTGGTGGCACAGTGGGTTACAAGCTAGCTGCAGCCTCTTCAGTGCGAGTTCAATCCCCGGACCCAGAGGTGATCACATGGCACGGCAGACCTCTCCTGACATGCCTGCTGCCCCCCTCAGCAGTGTAGTTCATCAGTCTGCCTATTCTGCTCCCCACTCTGTCTCTGCTGAATCTTCTCACTGCCCCTGTGCCTCTGGCCTGTACCCCAGTTCTGTATGAGTAAATAAATATTTTAAAATGTAAAAAGCCACATGCAATTATAATTTCACATGAATTGAGAGAGCACTTAATAAAAAAAGCCTTGTGAATTTAAAAACATTTCATTTTCTTTTATATTCAGTAAGACTTGAGTTGGCAGGGTGCTCATCACAGAAGCATCTACAGGTAACTGAAACACAGGGAGCGCGTGTGTGACATTATTCTGCAGGCCTCCCTAGGGCCCCTGGGAGTCTCCCATGTCCTGACGTTAGTTCTATCGCTTCCCAGGGTTTCTTGCCCTAAGCTGAGGAATCATAGACCTGTTAAAAATAGTCTTAGTTTCTTTTTGCAAGGCTTGCAAGGACTTTCTTGCTCTGGCTCTCACCTCCAACTGCATTAAATGTCCTCCTGGGTTCTACCTGGCTCGTGCCCCTTACTTTCTCAAATCCCCAGACTTGGGGGATATTTATTTCCGGAGCCTGAAGGTCCTCCCATCCACGTGTGTGCACCAAAGCCCCCACTCAGGTCTCAGGGTGGTGTCCCCTTCTCTGTGAAGTGATGCCTGCTTCTACTCTCTCTTTGCAAAGTGGACATACTTCTTTTTTAAAAGAGCAATCATTTGCAGATTGCTTCAGTTTTCTCTGCCTACCTTCCCCTAAAAAAGTCCACTCTGCCTGCTCTGGTAAGGCAGAGAGGGAACCCAAAGCATGCATATGCTGATCCTTTTCCTTTGACCTCTTCTCTCCATGAGTTTGTGCATGGTGGACATCTGCTTTCCTTCTGCCAAAGAGGTAACAAGAGCAAAACAAAACAGAAAACAAATAAAGGGCTGGCATGTGTGTGTTTGGACATCAGGGATAGTGTGATCTCCTGCCAATGATAGCTGAAGGCTAAGGTAAAGACGGTCTCCCAGAATATGAAGGTCAGGGAATTCCGGGCGTCCCCTTCCCACTCAAGGTGAATTATTCAATAAGCACAGAGTGGAGTGAGGCCACATTGTCCAATGAGACTGGGTCCAAAGCCAGCAGGGTGATCATCTGCCTGGATTCTGGATCTTGCTGAGAGGTTGTTAGGCAGCAGATGTTGCCACAGAGCTATGGGGTGTCCCACACCAGATGAAGGCAGGGACCCCCTTGGGTTAGCTGGCTGACAAAATAGATGTGTCACCCTGATGGCGTGACACTACTGAGTGTAGCCACAATGAATTTGAATATTTCTGGTCCCATTGGTAAAACACACCTTCATTGTGGGAGATTAGATAACATCTTATCTTGTTATCATGAAACCGTCCTTATTCTCCTATTACTCCTATTCTTCAATATGATTTGGCATCTCATGGAAGTCCCCAAAGAAACAGGTGTCAGTTGTATCAACTACCTGGATTTCCCATCCCAAGACAGTGCTTTCTCATGTTGCAGATCAGGATTTGATTTCAACTGGAGAGAAAGTATACTGAAAATGTCAATGTGAATATTTTACATCTTGCCTGGTTTTTCATGGAGAAACATTCTCCATAAGGCTGTTTCTAGTATCAGGAGTATTTTCTCTCAGTCAAATAACTGGTGTTGTAATACTAATTCGGCAGATGGTGGTTGTCATTGTGGAAGCGTTTCCATAAAGACATGTGTTCTCATCATCCAAGTATACTGATTTGGAATGTTTAAATTTAAAGTACAAATAGATCTTAGACATTCTAGTGTATCTCTTAGCACACAAGCTTTTGGAAGTAGCACTTGCCTCAATCACACTTTATCAGATGTTGGATAAAAATTGCTCAAGGTTTAGTCTTAAGACAGGTGCCAATATTGTAGATGGCTGTTAGACAAGAGAATGCTGTGCATTAAGAACAAATATAAAATTGCCATTTTACCATGAAAATCAGTAAGCTTGGCTACTATTTACACTCCAAGTTGTTGTGAATTTAGACTACATCAGACCCAGCCAGCTGGGCATGAAATTCATTTTGAATCTGTTCGAGTGTCTCAAGAGATCCTTGATAGGGACTTAGAACTCTCATTTCTAAAATGTTATCAGGCACAGCATGAGTAGCAAAAATAGTTAGACTTGAATCATTTATTTATCAAAAGTTTTCTTGGCAAAAACAGAAAATTCACACACATACTCAGCATTCAGCACTTCAAGCTTCTTCCTCAACTCGGATCCTCAACCCCGCCATGTCCTTGTTCTCTTCTGGTTCTTCCTGAGTTTCTCATTTTCATTTCTGGAATGAGATCTCAGATCAGAGCACAAAGCTAGGACTGTAATGGGCTATTGCTGCTCAGTAATGACCTAAACCAGATGAACATTGATTAGCACATTTTCAATGCATTTTTTTTAAGACTAGACAGGAAAAGGCAGAAGGAAGTAAGAAAAGGTGAGCAAAGAAGTGAAAAAGAAAGAGTAAAAGACAGGGAGCATAAAAGAGATATAGAAAAGGGAGGGGGATAAAAAAGGAAGAGTGTTAGGAAGTACTAAGAACAAGCTATTATTCTTATTTCTTAGAGAGAGAAACAGAAAGACAAAGTAAGTATATGAGTTTATGGTAGAATCACTACACAGTGAGATTATACTAGGTATAACTTTCTCTTTCTGCTCCTACTTAGAAAATATTGTATCTTTAAAAACACCTTTATTTGGTACACATGATTTGCTCCTTTTGTTATTATATTTCAGGATATAAAGAATGAAAATGGGAGTTGGGACTATTATTTGAGTAACTGTGATAAACTTCAGAAAGTTTTAAGATTGATCCTTGTGTTGCTGAGAACTCATCCAAAATGAGACAGTCTCTTCTGTCACAAGCCACCTGGCCTCAAACACATGCTGAAAGTCAAGTGCTTCTATTTCAAAATGGAAAAAGTCAAAGAGGACCAGCTATTGATTTTGTAGACAATTGTTTGACAAAGCGAACAAATGTTTTTCTTATTAAGGTGTTGATAGAGAATACCAAAAAACAGAGAGGATACATAAGAGGAAAATTTTTTGGTAAGTATCATAGTATCTGAAAATTATGAACCAGATTTGTTTAGTGAGCCTGAAAGATATTTCATGTACTGCCCAATCTATCAAAATCTGTTCTTGATCAAGTTATGATACTAATCAATAGATAAACACAACATCTCTTCTAACCACACAATACCCATGTTGGGTATGTATTAGAGTGATTGCTTTCGCTTTCTCTCTCTCTGTTTCTTAGAGAAAGAAAAAGACAAGGTGAGAGTCTCTAAGTGAGTTTATGGTAGAATCACTACACAGTGAGATTATACTAGTATGAACTTTCTCTTTCTGCTCCTACTTAGAAAATACTGTATCTTTAAAAACCCAAAGAGCAATCAATGTCTTAGTTAAATGATCTATGTCTATTTAGAAGTAAAATTCTAATCCCAATCACTCTATCTATTTTGATATAGATCACCCTATCATTTAGTGGCTTAACACATTCCCCATCCTGTGGGTTGATGGGGCTCAGCTGTGTGGTTCTTCTGCTGAGATCACATTCATTTAGGAGTTTGATTGCACTGAGTTGTCTAAAGAAACCTGAGTCTCTTTCCCTGTGCCCTCTCATCTTCAGTAGTCTAGTATGAGATTCTTTACAGACTGGAGACTAACTCCCAAGAGTGAGCATGCAATGGAGAAAGCTTGACAACACCAAGAGCTTAGAATTCTGCTTGTGCCATGCTTTTTAATGCCTGTGGATCAAGGTTAGTCCTAAGCCAAGACCCGAGCCATGAAGACAGGGAGGGGAAGGAGTTACACAAGAACTCAAACACTGGGAGGATGTTTTCCAGGGGCCCACAAAGTGGGCAGGAAAGAAATGCTCTGAGGCTACAAGGAACAGTGTTATCAGTCCCTCATTAATTTCTTTCTTAGATGAATAGAGGTGGATCTTACATATTATCACGTAGGTGAAAAATACAACTGGACTAGCATCCGGGTTTTCTGGAGATAAAGGGTTTATTTGCCACTATGTTATTCTAGTTAGAACCTAGCTACGTACATGGGTGCTACAGTATGCTGCCTAGACTCTCCACTGAGTCTTCTTCCTTTGCAGGGAGAGGACATGTTTAAAATGAATTGGCCCCTTGTTGAGTGTGCAGGCAGCTAGATAGGACAGACTTCGTCCCCTCTCTCTAGAATTTAAAACAGTCACACTTATTTTCAGCCTTGATCTCCACAGGATCAAGTAAAATCAATACCAAGTTAAGAAATAAGTAGCCCTCACCAGCTCCAAGAACAAAAGATTGTGGAGTTTGGGGCTCTGTTGACCTTGGGCAGAGGTCACTCAGCAGCATCTGCCCAGAGACACGGGTGGAGGAGGCAGCATGCTTCTAAGAAGCATGTCAGGTCAAGTCCTAGACAAAGAATTTTTTCCGGGAAGGCAGAAATTCTCTTACTTTCTGACGCCTGGGCTTATCAGGGAATGGACTCCTCACTAATCAAGACTTGTTAAAGATTAAAGGAAAAGGAGAAAAAGGAAGATTTACAAATTAGAGAAAATAATGAAACTGATTACAGTGACCTTATGCGATGAGAGTCTGTTGGTTGTTATCTCTATTAAAAAAAGAATTTATTATGCACCTATGTGTAAATGCCAATGTGATACTCAGTGCCTAGAATCCTAGTCCTTCAAGAATTTACTATGCCGGATATGGAAAGTCATCTAGAGATAAATATTTTCCCTCTTTGATCTTGCTGAGATTACCCAAGTTAATTAGTCTCTCATGGAGACAGAGTTATCTCTTATTGACTCAATAACAATGAACTTTTTAACAATTAACCATAGCCTTCACATGTAAATATGTCACAATTTAAACAATATCACCATGGTCAACCGACAAAGATGTGTCAGCCTTCAGATATTTGTTAAATGGGGACTTTTATTCCCAAAGCACAGTGCTGAGTTCAGATCCCACCCTATCTCAAAGAGTTTGGCGACTTACTGCATAACAACTCTTGGGAAAGTTGTTACACGTGGTGAAGTGCAGTGGTAAATAAAGAATGAGTCATGGGAACTGCAAGTTTAGGAAGAAGTGACATGCAGAAAGAGATTAATGATCGTTTAATACTTTTAGCCATAAATTCATATATTCTTATAAGAATAGAGGAAAAACTGGAAAACGAGAAAGGAGAAAAACAGCCATAGACCCATCATACAATATTTCGGTATTTTTATTCTAGTGTTTTCGCTGAAGCTTCTTCCTCAGTGTCTGCCCTAATCTCTACCCCCTTCCCCCCACCCAGGCCCCTCATCATGATCACTTGCTTCCCGATGACTCATAGTTACTAGTATTCACAAGCTGAGCACAGAGAAACAGTGTATCATGGAGATGGAGAGGGGGAGAAGGAGAAGGTGAGATAGTCAAGTGAAAGAAATTGCAAGCCTGGGCCTAGACAGCCTCCAGCATCTTGCTCTAGCTGCTCCTCACAGCAGTCAGGAGCACTAACCCCAACCCCCACCCTCGCCCCGCCCCCTTCTCTATCTCTGGTGAGTTCTTTCACACCCCTCTTTGCCTCCCCACCTTCAGCCTCGCCCTGATATTAGATGGTCACATTTTGATGGCATGCAACAATCACAGTTTCTCATTAAAATAAAGTTAAAGAAAAGACACTGTGAGCTGGTATTGAACAGTGGACATGGATTGGCAAATCTTGTCCAGTTTGGCCACCACACTGACTGACCACGAGAGTCCATGCTAAAGAAAGAGCGGTAGGTCCTGAGAAAGCTTACTCACAATTTCCTGGAAGGAAAGCCGAGAGTCCACACGCGCTTTAGAACGGAACCCATCAGCGCATGCCCAGTGTAGCCCGAGCCTGAACAACTACGACACCGCTGTATCCCGACTCCCGCCTCCTGCTTCTTGGGCCAACCCTTTAAATAAATTTTCTCCAAGCTCCAAGCGAGGGTAATTTCCCACTCACTGATTTCCTCAGGTGCAAAGCTCTACTAAAGTCTTGCCTGAAGAAAAAAAGTCTTGCCTGGTTCCACTACACCTAGCATTCGCCGGTGAATTCTTTCCCTAGAGGGAAAAGGGCCTCTTCGGGTCAGAGCTTGAAAGAGGGGGTGGCCATAAAGGATTTCCCTTTCTAAAAAAAGCTACATTTTGAAATAAAACTGGCAAAATATAATTACACGAGCAGTTAACAGTGATAAATCAGTTGGTGAGAATTAGAACTCAACTTGATAAAATATTGCTGGACAAAAAAATACCTTCTCCAGATTCCTTATTTAATTTGAATTTGCTAATAAGCTCAATTACCTTTACCCAGCCGGTTGGGACAGCTTTCATGGATACAGAAGAGGGAAACAATCCCTCCCATATGTTGCTGGGACAGACGCCAGCACCTGCCTCTATTGCCAGTCCCAGTTGGGGAAGCCTCTCTCTATCTCCCAAGTGTACCTGGTTTTTCAGAAAGCGATAAGAAATTTATAGTCCAATTTGATTCTGATAAGATCCAGGTAGCATGTTCAGAATTCCAACTCACTAACCTACCCCCGGTTTTCGAGGTTCCCAAAGGCCCTTATCAAACCAGGAACTGGCCCTTCCTTCATCCATTCACAAAGCAAACAGAACCCATTTGCCTTTATGAAAAGTCCACTAAAGAGAGGTGGGAGAGGAACTTCTTTTTCATGGTGTTCAAGGTGGAATTTTGGTAGCTAGAGAGCACAGACGACATACTTGGAATCCCTTCACTCTACCACCCACAACTCATCCTGCTACTCCTATTTCTCCAATATTGAGCTTCTGTGCCAAGCCTTTAAATGAGTGAAAAATGGTTAGGCTATTTCCTTTGTGGTGTCTGTCCCAACATTTCTTCCAGGGGAGTGAGAGTATTGAATCCGGGCACAGGCCATGATTCCTCACTGGGGAAGGAGTTGGAACTGTAAGTGTTGAATTCTGTCATCTCCTTCCTGCTGGGATACTGATTGATAAGTTTCATAATCTTTCCTAGGATTACTGCTTTTCAGACTGTCCATAAAATCGAATTAAAAAGCATTTGAATCCAAGAGAAGAACACTGAAGTGACAGAATGCCCTCAAGAGACGGTAACCCTAAAGTGACATGCCTGCTGATAATGTCCCAAGGTACAAGGAGGCCAGCCTTGTGCTTAGTGCTTGCGTGGCTCTGGCCAGGGTCCAGGGCAAAGCAACTGCATGTGTGCATGACGGTGTAAATGGCACACAGTTGTGTAGCCACCAAGCATGTCCACTGCTAATGTTCTACCCACTGCACACAATGCTGTAATATTTCTAGCTACATCGCCATGCTTCTGTGCCCCATATAAAGATCTCAAATAGCTGCTTAGGTTTAACAAGGAAGCAAAGAAATCACCTGAGATAAATATTAAGAGTTGCTATGCTTACTTAAACATATTTTGAGCTGCCCTAAGTGATCATAAAGGAGTTCTAGAAAGAAACATTTGATGTCTGTGTGGTAACAGCGTGCCATCCAAACAGAATGTACAGTTCATGTAAATAATCTGTTCATAAGAAACACTTGGTTTTGTCTTTCGATCATATCACCTTTTTTTAACACTTAAAAGAATATTCCATGAGTTTAATGGCACGGCATAAGTAGGTTTTTAAGTTTACTAAGTAGTTCCGGATAGTTTCTCTTCATGTAAGGACCACTCTTCCTATATACTAAGGCTAGGTTTTTAAAAAGCCTTCATGGAAAATGGATTCTTCGCAGAAACATCTAGGAAGTAGTAATCTTTTGCATTTAGGTGGGGGGTGCGGGGGCATAGGGGGGATGTAACATCAGAAAACAAAGAAGCTCACCGCGTGCTAAAAGCTCATCGTCAGTGGCATGTAAGTACCTGCTAGTATTCGTGTTAGCATTGAGTTTCACACGTCCCCTCACACTGGAGCGCCGGGTCCAGTAGGCCCGCTTGTTTCTCACCCAGTAATGTGCTCTGCTCTACCTCCAACCATTCAAACCACACCCCCTGCTCTACGGCTTGTTTTGCCTGTCCACACACCCTGGCAAGCTATGTCTGGCCGCGACTTCTATTGAGAACCCCAGGAAGAACGAGACCTTGCTGGAAAGTCTGTGACCAAGGATGAGTTTCAGGGGCCTGGCTGCTGGCTCCCAAATGTTTGGACTGGCTTTCAGTAGCTGCTGGCTGCTCCACCCCCAGCTCACACCGATACACACAGCCCCCAAGGGCCGTGTCCTGTTCTTCCACCGACTCTTCCATGGAAATGGCACCAAAAGGAATTTTTTTTTCACATTTAAAAAAGACAGTCTTATTAGGAGACAGAAAGAAGGTTCTTGCACAGACACAAGTGGGCAGCTATATTTAAAAGGGAAAGTTGTGTTAAAAGACATCCGCATAGACTGGGGCAGGCTGTCTTGGGATGAGAGAGACCAAGGGAAATTTAACATTGGTTTCTGAATAAAAGAAATTGTGACTCTTCATCTAGCAGTTATTGTATATCCTTGAGTTGGTCCAATAGTGGGTTACAAGTAGCCACCAATAATCTAAAAATAGACTGGCATGTTAATGCTATAAATTAGTTGTTTAAACTTAATTGCATAGTAATTACCAAGTAATTACGATGAACAAGTCTCTTTTGTACTTTTTTATTTCCTCAAAATCTTTAGAGTCTTTATCAGATTCTAATTATTTTTATTTGGGGCTCATGTAAAAATATAACTAATATTAACTCATCATTGCAATTATAATTTTTAGGTATGCAACTCTTCACAATGAGAAAGACCTGTGAAATTTCTAGAGGAAATCTCAGTAGATGTTTCTTCCAGATATAAAAAGATTGCCTCTTTTTAGATATGGCTCCATATTTTGATTAATTTAAGAGCAAAATAAAATAATTTCACCCCTATGAGCTGACTTTAACAAGGACATTTTTTCCTTAAATTTGATTTTAAAAATTCATCAAGTAGCAAAAAATACCTGTAAGAGAGAACATATAATACTAATTTTATTTGGATACAGTTTAACAAGCATTTGTTGATATTATGTACCAGGCTTTATTGCCTCTTTTAATGTAGGGACTGCTTTTTTCTGTCCCTGTGTGCTCCCCTCAGAGATGATTCAGGTGACTATGTCCCTAAGAAACTCACAATTCCCCCCTGACAGAGTAACACAGCTGGTACAAAGTGAGGAATTCTACAGCTGGCGCTCAGAAGAGCAGCCTTGACAGAGCACCCCAAGATGACAATGACAATACTTTTGTTATGTGTCTGTCCCTTCTGACAAACTAAAAATCACCAGAGGACAGAGTCATATCTTCTTTGTTGTTTACCACTGCCAAAAAGTACAGGATTCAACTTTTAAAAAAATTTTTTTTAATTGACAGATAATTAGAAAGAAATGAAGTAGCAAAGAAGGGCAGAAGGAAAGAAGAGGGGGAAGAAGAAAAATGTTAATAAGAGAGATAATTCTTGAGTTAAACATTGAAAGACAAGTATGATCTTTCCAAATTGGAAAAGGAAGAAAGAATGCTTAATTCTGCCCAGAGTGGGAAAAGAATTTACAAAGATTTTATCAAAGACATGGCATTTGAGCCAAGTCTTGAAGAATTCTAGAACTTGCCCCATGGAGAAGGAGAGAAGAGGGTAATGCAAAATAGGCAGAGTGATACTTTTTTTTTAAAGATTTATTTATTTATTCATACAGTACTGGGGTACAGGCCAGAGATGCGGAGGGTGAGAGGATTCACCAGAGACAGAGTGGGGAGCAGAACAGGCAGATTAACAAAGTACACTGCTGAGGGGAGCAGCAGGCGGGTCAGTAGAGGTCTGCCGCGCCATGTGGTCACCTCCGGGGCAGGCGGGAATCGAACTCATGCGGAAGTGGCTTAAGCTTCTTAGTGCTGCGCTTTAACCCGCTGCGCCACCAGGGAGGGCCCAAAGTGATACTTTTTTAAAGAAATATAAGTACTTGGGAAATGGATGCATCAGGTATATCTGACATGTAGCTGGACATGAAGAACTAATAAGAGATGAGGCAAGATGGTAGCCTGGGACCAGACTGGACAAGACTGTGAATGGTCCACTGACACTGTCATTTGCAAAGTAGAAATGATAGAGCTGGTTTTTGATTTAGAGACATACCTGGAGAAGAGAAGGAAAGAGTGAAGGAGACCAGGAGATTAACTAGGCTGCATCACAGAGGGATAGGTGAGGAAGGTCTGAGCTAGAGAAGGGGGCTGAAAAGTTAAGGATTCATGTACCATTCTGGGGTAGAATCCCTAGAACTGTTGACCACAGAAAAGGCTCCATTCAACACTAAGATTTCAACCAGGAAAGCTTCAAGGGAAGAGGACGAAGTCATGTGCAGAAGAAAGTTTGGAGGAGGGCTTGATTGTGGCATGGATAGGCAAGGTAATGATGGCATGTGGAATTTAAAGTATGATAAAATAATGCATGTTGAATGAGAAGAGGATATATAGAAAGAAGAGCAGCACCCTGCAGCAAGGGATTTTAGTGCTGTGGGGGCCCCATGAGGTGCTGCATAGACCATATGATAACAGAGCACACCTTCAATGTCCTGGTGCTGTCCCCAGTCTCAGCCTTCATCACTAACCTGGGCACTGTCTCCCTCATCAAGGAGTGGCAAGGAGAGGCTGGTGGTGGTGCCATAACATACCCCCCAAACTTCAGTGATGACAATGAAGTTTCCTTCCTTGCTCACATCACTGTGGCTGCTCTGTGTCATCACATCTTCTCTCTGGCTGGTGAAGCTGCCATCAGGAGCCATGAAGGAAGGAACATGGCAAAGGCTGTACTGGCCCTGAATCTCCCACACCAGTGACATAAGGGACAAGGGACCAACCTCCTGTGTGGAAGAATTCCACATGATGTCTGCAAACACTCCTCCCTCAATGAAGTGTGCTGAGCATATAGAAAAGGAAGAACAAGTATCTGCATGGTGGAGAAGCCACACGCCCTCCTGCCGTCGCTGAGGGGACATCATCAGAGGTAAGTCACTTTGAGGGTGTACAGATTTGCTATGCCCTCCCCAACCTCATAACCTGGGTCCAATTATGAGAAAAGCATCAGACAAGTCCAAACTGAAGCATAACATCCAAAAATCCCTGACCAGGACTCAGCAAAAGTTAAGGTCATCAAAAGTGAGGAAATCCTGGGAACTCACCACAGCTTCGAGGAGCCGAGGGGACAAGATGTGATTTTTGTGGGACGACTCAGGGTCAAAAAAAAAAAAAAAAATGGAAACATTAGGGGAAAGTTAGTGAAATGCAGTAAGATTGAATTCGGTTTAGTTTAGTTGACAGACATTAGTTAGCAGTTATATACAAAGGTGGGCTCCTTAGCTGTGACAAATATGACGTGTTAATGTAAGACACCTAGAACAGAGGAAACCCTGTGTACTGTCTTCGCAACGTTTCTGTGAATTGAAAAGTATTCTAAACTAAAAATGTATTTAAGTTAAACAAAAAGAGGCACAAGCTCTTTCCCCACCCCAAACTGACCCAGAGCCCCCTGAGCACGGCCGAGTCAGCCTGTCAGAGGCTGTCACTCGGTACCACCAAGACCTGACTGAAATAAACGAAGTCTAGATTTTGCTTGTGACGCGAGTGACCATACAACAAGTGAATTTGTCAGCCACCATTAGCGGGAGAAAGAAAATACAATCAGAGGGTAGATGCTTACGGTCTGCAAAGCGAAGCAAAACAGCAGGGAAATAACCCTGCCTGGGTCCTCACTTCCACTTCTCACCACACCACCTTCTCATGGGCTCTCCTCCCTCCCCCACAGGTGGATGTGTGGGGGGAGGGGGAGGGTGATGGCCCCACAGTGCATCCAAGGATGTTCACCCACTTCTGCCCTTCAGATCTGAAGCTGAGTGCCACTGCCCGACTCCTAATGACCTTGGGCCCTTGGCTAGAATTTAGAACCTCTCTGGCCACCCTGACCAACACCTCCTGGATCCCTGGAACACAAAGTCCCTGCTGGTGTGTAGTGTCAGCCTCAGGAGCTCACTGTGCAGAGATAATGATATCTGGGCCGCAACATGAGAGGCCAGCTGAATTCAACAGAATTGAAGAGGTTAGGAGAGTCAAACAGAATAAACCCAGGACAGACGCTGCTGTGCGGGAGAGCCCACCAGGACTCGGAGCTGGACGGCAGGGCGTGCTCAGGGCTGTTGGGCTGTGAAGACTCTAGAGGCTCAGCAAAGGAGCTGGCACCTAAGGGGAGAATGGGGGTGGGGGGGGTTGGTGTTCAGGAAGGATGGGGCACATTGCCCAGGAAGAAGTCACTAAGCATGGAGGGCTATCACCTGTGGTCACGCAAATGGCCATGCACTTGAGATCTGAAAACAATTAAAAGAAGCTCAAAGGTGAAGGATAAAGGGAACCTGTCCCTGGGCTCCCCACGCCGCTGTGGGTGACTCGCAGCACTGGAGATTTGTGAAAAAGCGCTTTCCCAGAGCTGTCCAGAAACCCTGTTTACAATAAAGCTGATTTTTTTTTTTCCTGAGACCCATAGCCCTGACTTCCACCCCTCCTCCTCTCACGGTAACCCACACCTCGGCATGGTTTGCGGCCGCTTCTGCCTTCTGTGAATGAACTACTGGGCTAAACACCGTCACGTGATTTTGTGCTTACAAACGGCCTGGTCGCCTCTGCAGGACTGAATCATGTTTGGGGCCGCCGGCAGGTGACTCCAGCTGAGAGTGGCCTCTTCCAACGTCACTTCTCCAGTGTCATTACCATGTCACTGCTGCTGAGCTGCTGCGGGGGCATTTCCATTGCACCGAAAAGTCTTCGAGTTGGTTTCTCTGCCAGGGTGCCTACAGCAGGCGTGGGGGATGGTGCTCAGTCAGCGGCCTCCTCGCTGCCAAAAAACCGTGCTATTTTCAAGAACTGCTGTTTAGGGAATAACTGTATTGCTGCAGCTCGAGGCACTTGACTTCTTTGCAGAGAGGCCCCGTTGCTCACCAGCGCGAGGCCGTGCGCAGGGCTAGGCACAGCACTCATGGGAGGACAAAAGAGGAAATAATGACCGCTTGCCAGTCAGTTTCTGTATCTCTCGGTTCTTTTTGCTGTGGTTTGGTTTTGCTTTGTTTCAGAAAACATTAGCATATAAAATTCAATTTGACTTTCCTCCTTCCTCGATTAGCATTTAATGAATTTGCTTGGTATTTGATCTGGCCAGAGGCTATTTCATTAGCGCCATAAAAATTTCATTAATTTAAGTGATCTCATCGTTATACCGGCTGGCAGATACTGTGTGCAGGTAGTAAGACTGTTCTCAGTCCGTTTAATTTTTTCCCCTTCTTTCCCTGGCAGTGAACAGACTGGCCCTACTAATTTGAACCTAGCTGCATAGAGAGGGAAAAAAATAGCATTTACACCAGATATTGTTATTGTTCTTCCTCTGTCTTCTGTTAACCAGAGGGTGCTTCTCCGAGGGAGGGTCTCCCTCCAGAAAGAGAGAGCACTCTGGAGATTTGTAATGCAGCAAGAAGACAGTCAGTAGTAAACCATTACGCACCTGGAGAATTTGACGGGCTACGGGGGAAACAGACACGTCATGGTTCCCTTGCCATTTCTCTTTCATAAATGAGGGAATGTGCGGTCCATTATGTGACTATGCTTAAAATACAAATAACTCTTTGCTCCTGCTGGTAGCTTTTAAGGCAAGTGGAAGGAATGATTGTTCTAAATGGCATTTGAATTGTACAGCTAAAACCTAATTTTATCTATTGCTTTGCAGTTTAAAAACATTCAGAATGACAGCTATCCACAACAGCCTGGGTGAATCTCACAAATGTAAACTGAACAAAAGAACCCAGACCTAGAAGATAGCATAATGGTTCTATTTATGTAATAAGTACTTACATTTTTTTTTTTAAAGGTGCAATGAATCTGTGATGTTTAAGACCTGAGACCAGGGAGTGGTCAGCACATGGGCTTGTGATGGGGAGGGGGTAAAAATGGGGGGCAGTTGGGTCCTGGTAAAGCTTCTGTCTCTGGGTGGTGGTCATGTGAATCTGTTCATTCAAATTAGGTCATTAGAAGCTATGTACATTTTGATAAATTTTGTTGTGCCTCAGCAAAACTGTTTTTATAAAAAGAATCTCCTAGAGAGAGAGGAAGAGAAAGACTAGTCACACATATCAGTTCATTTAATTTTCTGTCAACAACTTGTGAAGGAGGCATTGGGGTACTAGAGGCCGACCCCGAGGCGCTGTGGGAGCTGTTCTTGCTGCTGAGCTGAGAGGGCCCAGCTGACCAGTCCTCCCAGGTGAGTCCTGTGAATGTTCTCCCCGAACTCCACCTGCTGACAGGGCTCAGGGAGCGAAAGGTGCAGGCAAATGCAGGGAAGATGGGAGAAGCCTGGAAGCCTTCTCAGTCCTGAGCATGACACAGACATAGCAGAGGGCAGGGACGAGGCTCCTTTGACAAAGGAGGAAAAAACTGAGACGTGAAACTTACAGTTTCCAACTTGATTGGACCCATGATTATCCAGCTCTGTGGACACTCTGTGAGTGTAAGTGGCAGGTTGGGAAGCTGTCAGAGCTGAAGGCGTTCACAGATGTGTGTTTGGGCTGGGGGTGGGAGGGGGGAGATCTGTGAGGACAAGCCACTTCCAGGAGATTGTCTCTTCTCTGGGATGTGTGCTGGGAGTTTTTCTTCCTATGAGAAGCCCATCACATCTCTGTAATGAGTGTGCCTATCTGTCCACATGGGGAGCCCCCTGCTTCTCCTCACTATGAACACCCATGGAGGCCTGTCATTATCTGTCTCTCCACTCACCCCACACCAGCTTACCATGAGCAGAGATGGCTTAATCCATCTGTTTTGAGGACTAAGGATTTTCAGTGACCTCTGAAATACAAGGACAAATTAAAGTGAGAAGGATTATCTTCTCTATTTGTAACTGCATCACTGAAGAGGGTAGCTAGGTCCTTTCCACTTGAGTGCTGCATTTTTATGACTCAAACTATAATGACAACAAATGGCATGCACCCACAGGGGGAAGGGCATAGAACTGGCGAGCGTAGAAGGCAAGAGCTGTCAGCGCTATTTTGGCAGATAAATGATCAGTAACTGATCAGAAGGACAGAAGCAGAGACGTGTGTGTTATAGAGAGGGGATGAATGCAAATAAGATTCAAACAATCCTACTGCAGGACCCAAAGAGATGGAGGCCCCCAGGCCCCCCAAAAGGTGGGGTGACTGGTGAGGTACAAAAAACAGGAGGATTGGTTGAAAATAGGACAGTTAGATAGTTCCTTCCCTACTCCCCACTCTGCCTCTTCCATTAACCCACATAGTCAAGAGAAGGAGGAAATTTTTTTTTAAAGATTTATTTATTTATTCATATAGAACTGGGGTACAGGCCAGAGATGTGGAGGGTGAGAGGATTCACCAGAGACAGAGTGGGGAGCAGAACAGGCAGATCGACGAAGTACACTGCTGAGGGGAGCAGCGGGCGGTCAGGAGAGGTCTGCCACACCATGTGGTCTCCTCCGGGGCAGGCGGGAATCGAACTCATGCCGAAGCGGCTTCAGCTTCACAGTGCTGTGCTTTAACCCGCTGCACCACCAGGGAGGGCCAGAAGGAGGAAATTTTAACTCAACTTTTCTTATTTAATATTTATTTATAACACTATGTAATTGAGGGGGTACAGATTCACACCTCGATACGTGTTTATGTTTTACTAAATATCCACCAAAATTCTAGTGCCATCACAATGACCACTCCCCATTCTTCCTTCCCACCTCCAATGAGAATTTATTCTGCAGAGAAATGAAATCAGAGTGGCACTGGGCTTAGTAGTTTGAGTGGAGATAGAGGAGAGATACCACACTTAAAGGGAAATCAGTAAAATCCTACATTCTGAGTAGGAGTAGAGGTGTAGAGAGGGACCTGGAGGCACAGATATGTTCGATATTTCCCCAGGAAATGAGGGGTGAGACAGCCCCCCACCTCATGGTCCACATACAACATAGAGCTTCCCATCAACCTTTTAATGCTCCTCCAGTAGTAGATAGGTAATATCACCAGACACCTCAGAAAAACTGTTGTGGTGAGAGGCATGAGCCAAAGCAGATTTTTGAAAAGGAAACAGAAGAAAACAGAATTCTGGAAGAGAAACAAAGCTAGTATATAATATCAAGAGATGTTTTTAAATGAATTTTTTGTTTTCATGAAACAAAGTATACTATTTAAAAAAAAAAACTCTGGAGAACAAGAAAGAAGAGCTTTTGAGAATGTTATATAACAGAATGATAAATTTAAAAGAACCTTTTGCTTCTTACCAGAATAAAAGCATGAAACCGTCACGGAATCCAAATGGAAAAAGAACCCACAACATCCAAACCATTGTACCGACGGACTCGGTCAAGTTAGCTTCTGCTGGCCGTCTCTCTCAAAAATAGTAGAATCAGCAAGATGATTACCAGGAAGGTTTCTGATATGCACAGGACTTCTTCAAATACCGCTCAGTCATAAATAACCACAGCGAAGCCAGGACCATAAATCCTTACTGTTCTGTCCTTGTGGGAGTTTGAACCCAGCAAGTACAATATGGCCACTACTGATAACCAGTGTATGCATTTCCTCTCGCTGCTTATCAAAGAATCATAAATTTAGTGGCTTAAAATACACAAGCGGGTTATTTTAAATGTGTCCCATATGAGTATCACTGGGCTAAAATCAAGGTATGGTTGCCTTTCTGAAGGTTCAAGGGAAAATTAATTTCCCTGAATATTCGGGTTGTTGATACAGTTCACTTCCCAGTGATCGCAACACCGAGAATCCCACTTTCTTGTCCTCTGAAGGCCAACACCAGCTTTGAGAGGCTCTCTGAATCCCCTAGCTCATGGACTCCTGTCTCTAGCTTTCCCTCATCTCTAAACCTGTGATAAATCAAGTTCTTCTCATGTGTCAAATCTCTCCTGCTTTTTTCCATTGTCTCATCTCCCCAACACCGCCTTAATTATCTCGTTTGAGAACTCACGTGATTAGTTTGTTCACACCCAGATAACCCAGGGTAATCTCCCCCATCTTGAAATCACATCAGCAAATTCCCCTTTACCTTACAGTCTCACAGATAGGTTCCAGGGATTAAGACATAGACACCTCTGGGGAGATCATGATTCAGCCTGCCACACCTTAGAACACTACCAAAACCTTATCCTATTCACAGCTCCAATGATTGTGGATGGGTCTGCGGCTGGTAACTCAAAGAATAAGTACAGGAGATAGAGGAAGTCACCAGAGAAGCAAAATTGTACATTGGGGAAAAAAAAAAAGCCAAAACCCAGACACACTAACATTTGTGTCCCACTCAGGTGACAGCATGTGGGAGCCAGGTGCCAATGTGCTATGAGATGACACCTGGGGCTAGCTGCTGACCACCTGCTGCCTTGACAGGGTCTCCGCCCATGCCCACAGGGCAGCTGGTATTGACTCCCGGGTCAGGTAAAAGTTTAGAATAGACTTGTTGCTTACTTTTGTTTGATCACAATATTTAATGGCATTATTTTGAATGGATTATTTTGAATTGAATTTCCTGATTTTGGTATTGTCCCTGATCAACTTTGCTAGCCATCTGCTGGAGACTTGTTTCTATCATTTTTTAAAAAGATTTACTTATTTTATACATACAGAACTGGGGTACAGGCCAGAGGTGCAGGGGTTTGAGAGGCTTCACCAGAGACAGAGTGGGGAGCAGAACAGGCAGATTGACGAAGTACACTGCTGAGGGGAGCAGCGGGCGGGTCAGGAGAGGTCTGCCGCGCCAAGTAGGTCACCTGTGGGCTGAGGAGCGAACTCATGCAGAAGTGGCTATGCTTTAACCTACTGCGCCACCAGGAAGAGCCTGGAGATTTATTTCTACCCTCTTGATATTTGAACAGTCATGTGATGGCATCTACCCCTGATCCCTGGCATTTACCCCTGACTTATATATTTCATATGTAGATGACATTGATTCTTTTTTGTTGATGTCAGAACTCACACTGTCTTTGCTCAGTGGCTTTGGCACAAAATGAACATCTTTCCTGAGGCTGTTCTTTGCTTCTCAATAGCTTCCTGCCTTAGGTTCTGTGCTAAAGACTGTGTTAGGTTAGCAATCAGAATTCCATGTATTTAGATGCCAGAGGCTGGTCTCAGCTCCTCTCATTGAACCTTCCTGTGTTCGTGTGCAGTGCTGAGTGATAGATCTTCCAAGCCATGCAGCCAGCAGCCCCTGTGCCCCAGAGAACAAAGGACAATGTATCCCAGGAAGCGGGGCAAGAGGCAGTAGTCTCCTCTGCCTCTGTGGGTTAGGTGGACCTGACATTGACATGGTTACAACTGGACACAGCAATTCAGCTACTAATCTCTCAGCTGATCTCCCAGGGAAAGTTTTTCTGGTTTTCTACAAATGCCAAGTAAAATGGAAAACAGGAGCACCGATTTCTACAGAATCAGCTCAAAGGGTTGTTCTTCATATGGAACATCAAAAACAATGAGATGAAAGAAGGCACCATCCATGACATGATTTTGCATATAGACTCAGGGTCAACTGCTGACGTGGGTCTCCTTTAAACGCTCAGTCTGTCTGAGAGACAGTGACCTTGCTGGTCCGATTTCACGGTAAGCCTGGGGAGCTGGTCTGGTTGGTCTGTGTTAGAGAGATGTACGAGCCATAATCAGTCTGTGAGGTAGTCTGGGCCTGCGCAGACTCAGATAAAGTGCTACATCTAGCGCTGATGGCAAAGTCTCTCTGGATGCCAAGCAGATCTGGAATGACATTGATGGAAGCCCCGATCATCAGTGACGGGGACAACGGGGTTTTGCTCTCACAGACACTTGCTCATTCACTGCCGACTACTCGTGTCCACGGGGCATTTAGTAACCCTGTTGCCGTGTGCAGAAAGTGAGGTATAGAGGATTTAGATGACTCGCCCAAGCTAATAAATGGTCAAGCCTGGTTTTGAACTGTGGTTTCTGTCTCACAGTTTCAAGCATATTTTTAAAGTATGTTTTTTGAGGTAAATTTGGTTTACATTATTGTATCTGCATTAGGGGTTATAGGTTTAAACCTCAACAAATGTCTGTTTTCACACCTTTCCTACCACCAGTGCTTCAATAACCCTCCACCATGTTCCACTGAACTCCCCACTTTTTTATATTATAATAGTTTGTTTTTACTTCATTTTGTGCCTTTTCCCATCTCAGTTGTCATCCCTGTGGACCTTAGCCCTCCACTTTTAAGCTCTCCAGCTTCCCCCTCCTGAAAGCCACAGAACCTGATGAGATACTAGAGATTGTGAATGGGCACAAGTCATTTCCTTTTCTGAACTTCTGACACTTTTTCCTCTATAAAATATGAAGTTTTGATGAGAGAAACACTAGGATTCTTTTATGCTCCAGGACACATCCTGCATTTGGTAGCAGCTTGCTTACGGTAGGCACTCAACAAGTGTTGAGATGAGTGAGTGAATGCTGTATGGGGAAGTAATTCTTTCAGAGCAACATAAAACCACCTATGTGGCAACCAGCTTTTGTTTGGGAGCCAGAAACCATAGAGATCGGCATTCTAGAGCTCCAAAGAGGTCTAGTTTCTCTTGTCAAAACTGTGAGGAAATAGTGGTAACTGCTTTGTATTGAAGTTTCCAAGACTTAGTCTTCACAGCATGTTTTGCTCTGCATATTTTCAAACTTGACCCCATGGGTTGAGACTCAAAAAGTCTGGAATGTGGCTCAGGAATCCGAATTTTCATAAGCACTAAAGAAAATTTGGTGCTTTTTTCTATGGGCTTCAGTATGAAACATTCTACTCTGAGCAAACTAGAAACTGTTACCAGGTTATATCTGGCTATCCTGTGGTGGAAGGTCATGGTAGGGACCAGTCCAGGGTGGTTAGTGTGCAAGGAAGTTTTGAGACCCTGGAGCTGAGTTTCAGGTTGGGAGATCAGCTTTAAGAGCAACACAAAAATTAGGAGCTAAAAGGCAGCGCACCCAAGTAAGCTCAATGGTGAGAGATAGAAAATAACTAGAAAGGCAAGTCGATAAATTTGAATTGGCATGTCAAGTGCGTGTGGAGGGAGGAGATACTTAACAAGTGACCTAGGAGAACAACCGTAAATATCTGCTGTCTGCGTACATCCTGGGATGAGGATAGGGGCTGCTGAATGCCCGGTCAGTCCTATGTCCTCATCACTTGGGGTTTGTGACAAGTGTCTCCTTAATGGGAAAAGTTACAGGTTTTAGCCATGAATCTAATTCTGCATTTCAAAATGGGATGAGGATTCCCAAGGCCAATAAGTAAGGGATTTGCACAAGTAAGCAAAAATAATAACCAAATTAGAGTCAGAGCACAAAAGGCTATCTTCACTTTTGTGTAAAATAATCTGATGAATTTCTTTACTCTCAAGAACATCAGCTCAACCAGGGCACACCCTGCAAGGACTGGGCTGTGTAACCCACAAGCCACTCCCCAGTCCTTCAGCCTGTAATAAGACTTCTTGAGAGGGTGTGGCAAAGTGCCAAGGACCTGCACATGCTTCTCTGTTGGGATTTAAGCAGCACAGACAGGAAGGTAGAGAGATTATGGGAATTTTATTGTTTTATCATTGTTTGTTCTGATAGGAACACATCCCACTTGCTCCCAATGTTGCCTGTTCCCTGAACTTTTGAAGACTGTAGCCACATCTAAATGTTATGTCTCAGATGGTGCCTGGAGACATCTGCTTTGAGGCTGGTGCAACTCATCCAGCAGTGGCCTCCTGACCCAATAACTCCAGGAAGAAGAAAAGAAGGGGCTGGTTAGAGCTGAAGTTTGGACTAAAGCTTAAGTTTCAGAATAAAAACCAGTTCCTCCCAGAGGCAAGGAGGCTTCTTATCCTACTTAATGATGATTCCCAGAATTCTTTGAGAACGTGTGTGTGTGTGTGTGTGTGTGTGTGTGTGTGTGAAGAGACAAAGTGAGAAATTTTCTTATTGAGGTAACGCTGATTTACATTTTTGTTTGCAAATAATTAGAAGTATAGGCTCTCAGACATTACACCCATAGTCCATCATGCCTCCCTGTTCTCACCTCCCCCTCACCCCTCATCTTTCTCCCCTTCTGGTTGCCTCCAGCTCTATAGTCCGTTTTCTAAGGTTAGTTGTTAGTTTGGCTTTATCTGACCAGTGTCTTTATATTCCACATATTAAGTGACACCACCGGGATTTGTCCTAGAGACATAACCTCTATAGGAACGGTATGTGTGTTAGCATTCATTTCAGACCCAAAAGTTCAATGAGTTAGCGTTCAGCACCTTGGACTTTTGACTATCATTCAAGCCCAGGTGAGTCATCCAGTTTGAGAACCCAGTAACACCATCCAATTTTCTGGCCCCTGAAGGATCTAATTCCTTAGTGGTGAAATAATTCAGTCAGACCTGTGCTGCAGATAAAGAATAGAGATGGAACAAAGGGAAGAATTACATTTTCTCCCAATCCTTTTAACCGCCAAGCGGGGAGTGAAGGTGTGTAAAGGTCAACTCATTTGTTTTCCTGCTCCCACATGGAGGGAGTTCTCTCCTCCTTTCTCATGTGCAGTTCTGGTGACTCATACATTGGCACTAATTCCTCTATGGCAGCACAGGGCTAGGAAGGCCGCAGTCACTGGCAACAGAGTATGTGGGTTCAAAGTCCTATTCTGCTACTACTAACCAGAGAAACTGCTAAACTCTTGGTCTTTCACATGAGCTTGATGATACATGAACTTACTCCCTCGTGTGGGAACAGCCACTTACGGGGGCAGATGGCATGTCATGGTGCGACCACCTCTCCAGCTGTTGCTAGACATGCCATTTAATAAATTAGATATTGACTGTGTCTGTAATGGGAAGACCAAATGTGGGACACTGAGGGCCCCTAAAAGCAAGTCAACGTCACTGTGCCCTGTTTCCACCAACTTCGCATCATCCTCTGTTGGGAGGGTGCATTGATGTTGTGATGTTCCAAGCCTGCTGGGCTTTCTGTTCTGTCAACACCTCCATTTTCCTCATCACTCAGGCTCCAAACTCCAAGCCTGCACCCTGGGAAGTATTGTTGGGGGAGGGAAAGATCCAGGTATTTAACCTGTTGACGGCATCTCTCTCCAACCTGTCGCTTGACTCTGCTGTGGATCTGAGTTACTTCAGCCAAGGAAGGCCAGAATCACTCTAATAGTCTTTTCGTCACTGCTATATCCTCTTAGCCCCCCTGACACACTTACCAGGTAACCCTTGCTAAGACATTGCCTTTAACATACCTCTTACTTGCTCCAATTCCTTGCAGGGCTCCTTCTGGTCCCAGCTGGGTATGGTTCGCAAGGGTCTCCACCTGTAGCCCCAAACCACCTTGCCCATTTTGTCTCTAATGATTTCACAAATTAATCTCACATTCAGCTTGGGTTTCATGCACCATTAACCAATCCCCTTTCCCCACCCCACCCCACACACACATTTCTCCAGAAGGTTTTGGCCTACTTCCCACGCACACATCTCAATGGCTCACCTCTGGTCCTGTCCCCTGTCTGCTGCCTGCCCCTCCCTACAGCCATGAGCATGATTTACAGCCACCTGTAAATGATGTTTGTTCCAAATCCAGACTCTGCTCTTCGCTGCCCGGGGTCTGGAGTTGGATCCTGCTCTCTGACCCTGTGAGCTGGGACAGAGCTCCTCCCACTTTATATCCTGGGCTCTTCTTAATGAACCTGAGCCCTCCTGAGTTCATGCACTGCCCTGCTATGAAAATGAGCCCAGTTCCTCTGAACAAGTTCTGACTCCCTAAAAATACCACCATTGAAGTGCTGATAAACTAGGTCTATTGCTGACTGTGTGTGAATACAACCTTGACAGCCAATGGCGGCTCAGAAAGAGGAGTCGAAGTCAGGATATTTATGAAATTTTGGGGTGCATTTAAATTGGTCTTTCAATGCAGTGGGGCAGCGTTTAGCTTAGGTTGGGTAAAGATCATGATATTAGCTTTTAGGGTTGGTGAAGTCAGTGATGGCTACCTGAAGGCTTTGAGGAAAGTGGTTCCCTTGTGCACAAACTCGGACTAAAACCTGTTGGGTCAATCAATGCTCGCTAGAACTCACTGGTAATTCCTTCCCTAGACATAAAAGGACCCACTCTTTGGGTGAGAGTATAAACCACTCTCATCCGGGCCCAAGCACACACAGGACTCCAGCACCGACATTCCCCAAATACCAGTAACACAGACCAAGGCTCTGTGTGGAGGTGGAGGGAGGTACAATTGGACCTCCAAGACTGTGGTGCATTTCTGCTCCTCAACAGCTAGGGAAGGGCCATGGTCCTGTAGTCCATTAGTCTTCTGTCTGTTCATAAGACCAGGGCCTGCTCTAGTGTGGCCTAGACCTCCCTGCTTTATTCTTCCCTCCACAGAAAGGAAAATCTCTGTCTGAAACAACAGAATAAAACAAAGCCTGCTCTGGTAAAGTAGGTTAATCTGCTTTGATTCGGCAGCAGCAAAGCAATTTTAGCTCCCTTCTTCTCATATCTCTAATTGTTTGCATAACCAAATTGCCATTAAGGTATTTTCCCAAGAGGAATTCTATTGTTTTCTTAACAAACAATTCATTTTCCCTCACCTCCATCTGCATACACAGAAATTCCATCAAAGATTGAAGTCTTAGGTTGAACCACAAGAAACTGTCATTTTGTAGATAAGAAATGGCCGACAGCAACAATTTCCTATTTCCAACATAAAAATATATGAAATACTAAGATGATGAATTGATTCAAATGACTATTGGGAATCAATTTTATTCCTGTGACTAAACACAAAGAATTCTAGCAGCAAGGCTGAACATAATTTTTATTGCTGTCACTATTAACCGTAAGGATAAAAAACAATGTCATTATCCAGAAGGCGGGTGTGAGAAGGGAGCAGTTCCCAGCCCCCTGGCAAGCATCTCAGTTCTAGAGAAATGTCAGCGCTAGGAAATCAGACTGGTGCTGAAGACTGCTATCCAATTTCTACTTTACCCAGGGTTCCTTTCTAAGTCGGAAAGGCAGACAGGAACAGAAGTAAAACTGCATTTGCGCAAGAACAGAAAACCCAACTTGGGAACGTTGACCTAGAGAGAGAGCTTCCTCCGTGCCACCCAGCCAGGGCTCCAAGGCTCTGCTGGCGTTATTATCTTGGAAGGAACAGGAAGTGGGGGGGGGGGTTGGAGCTGGGTGGAGGCTTGTCCACAGCAAGCTGGGCACTTCTTCCAGATGCTGGCTCCGCTCTTTCGCCAGCACACTAACATGTGCTTCTGGGGTTAAGAGGCAGAGGGAAATGTGGAAGAAAAAGGGAACCAGGAACAGGGGAAGACACTGTTTTAAAAGTCCCCTCCACCTGACTCTGTCAGATCAACACCCTGGCCAGTGGGTCAACACCGTGCTGGTATGTGGGCCCAGCACAGATCTAGGAATCCTGTTGTACCCTAGAGAGCTGCCTGCCACTCAGCTCTGTCTGGGGTGTCACTCTGAACTCAGATCTGGTCCAGTTTTTCTCAGGGAATTCTGCAGCCTTTCTTCTGCTCGCGGTGTGGTTTATTGCGTGGCATAATCTTACTTCCTGTTAGAGATTGCCCTCCTAGGGCCCATATGTCAAGAACACTTCTTCATCATGGGATGTGGAAAAAAGGTTGCATTTGGGAGCATTCTGATTTGCAGCCACCATGCCGCCACCCCCTCACCCCTTCAGACGCAGAACCATTCCTCGCCAGTATTCTCCATCTCCAGAGACAGAGGAGAGGAGATGGGAGTCTGGCCCAGAAAAGGGGAACATGGGTGAGAGACAAGGAAAGTTCCAGTGGCTGCTTCCAATCAAAAGTTGGGTCACCTTGGCCCATTCCTTTCTCCTGCTCCTCACAGTCTCTTTACCCCCTAAATATTTTTCAGCCAAGTCCTTTCTCTCTCTCACCATGCTCCCCGCCTTCGTGGGCCAGACCTCTCACTTCTTGCCTCCTAACTGATTAAAGTCTTGTTTGCTTCATCCTTCCAATTCATTTTTCAATTATTTGAGTGATGGCTATTTCTTAAAATCTTCCAAATTATCTTCTTGCTTAAAGCTTTGAAATTGTTCACTGTAACGCTTTACCGTGACCTCCAAAGGCTTCCTGCCCAGGGCTGACTGCTGGTCTTGTGTCCCCCAGCAGCACCCCCTCACTGGTCCTGTTGGTCTGGACTTAGTTTCCCTCAAATGCACTCTTGGGTCCCCCTTGACTGCTCTGCTGACGGGAGCAGTTGCTGAGACAGGAGAGGTCTACTGCACTAAGTGGGTCAGCCCTCTGGCTGGGTATGGAACTTGTGCTGCGATGGCTGAAGACAGCTTCATAACACTGAGACTCAACTCCTTGCGTCACCAGGGAGGCCCTTCTCTTGGATGATTCTTTAGACTGAGCCCACCAGCCCCCTGTTTAGGGAGGATTTCCCCACTCTGCTCCCAGGTTCCTGCCAATGGCAGCAGGGTATGGCCCAAGCAGCCTCTCTCAGACTTCACTCCATTTATTTGTCTTCCACTGCTTGGGGAGACTGTCACAATGTTCATCTCGCTTCTAGAGCCACAGTAACAACATCTGTGGCCAGACTCTACTCCTGGCCCTAGTGACTGGAGAAAGCAGGACTGGTTCCTCCTGACACTGGGACTCTTGTCAGATACTGCATCTCATCGACTCACAGATTAGCTCTGGAGGGGTCTTAACATCTTCCAAGAAACTTTGTACCTAGGTCATGCTGTGCCCTCTGTAGGCTTAAAGCAAACCTCATCATTTATGCAGTTGCCCGAATACCAACAGCAGGAGGGTGAGACAAAGAGGAAAATAACCGGCACCCCAGGGTTGCTCTGTGTAGCCTATTTTAGGAAGGCTCTTCCCTGCTCATCCCAGCCCCCATGAGATAACTGAATCAGGAATTGTTACCTAAGCCCAGGCAATGGTGGTGATGTCCATTGTTAGAAAGGTGTTATTGTTCTAAGACAACACTGGAAGATTTGAGAGGAAACACGGGTGGGACAAGGGAAAATATGCTTCACAGAGCTCGTAACTAGGGGCGACAGGTTAAGATGACCGGTAAATCTGTCAGCTGAACCCAAATTAGAAAAGGGACAGAAGAAAACTCTGTGGAAAGGATGGGTTGTGTTGTTCCAAATTGACAATGATATGAGCTAAGTTTTAAGGCCCCTGTTTGCTCTATAAATGCAAATACATGCATGCAAAGATATTTTAAGAAATCAATTGTAATTAAAATTTAAATTATTATTTGCAATTAGTTATAATTGTGGGCAGTTAAAGATGGGCTTGGCCACTGAATTTGTGGGACAAAACCAGCACGTGACAGGTGAGCTGGGGCCAGAGGCACGCTGCTAGGCACACGCACAGGTCCCTGCGCAACTGTGCACACAGCCCACTTGTGTGTGCACACACACTCCCTGTGCTGGAGAGAAACGTACACACGTATCTCGGTCTGATGTGGGTCGGGCAGGAAGAGGCTCATTTTGTAATACTACAATCTTTACAGCTATAGGCCAAGAAGAGAGAAATATATGAATTAAAAGCACTGGGCTTGAGCATTTGACGCAGGCATATGTGAGAGAAGAGACCATGCCAAGGAAGAGACACCAGCAACACTAATCCCTTGAGAGAGAGGATCGGTGGTCAAGTCCGGGGTTATCCACAGCCACACCCACAGCACAGACTCAGAACAGCACAGAGAGGCGCTGGTGGTGGACACTGATGTGCTTTTTTCCTGGGAACACAAACTAAGATGAGACGTTGACCTCAACAAGCAGAAGGAAGGTCAAAACAGTGAAGTTCATTCAAGGAAGATGCTGAGCACCACCGGGGAGGTGGGCGGGCCTGGTCCTGGGACCAAGGCCTCTGATTGGCGGAGGCTCAGCCAGTGAGCTGTCTGTCACTGGGCACCGGCGGAGCTGGTGGGCCTGGGCTGGGGGAGGCCAGGCAGAAGTAAGACCTCATGCTCTGACATCGGGAGGCAGAACAAGCTGAGCATGGGATGACCAAAGAATGACGAATGACTTTCTTTAAGGGAGCAACCAGGGGAGGACTTTTAGAAATGGGGGTTCTTTCTACCATGTGGTACCGATTTCTGAGATTCTGTTTGTCAAACTGTGCTGGGCTTTGGTTTTGCTTTTCCCCAATAGCCTTAGCCATAAAAAAGCCAAAGACACCAACTCTCATGTCATGATGTTAGCGGCCATGACCTCAGGGTTCAGAGGGCCCCTCCTCCTTCAGCTGTGCCTGTGGGAGCAGGTATTGCCCATCCCCCGCCCTCCTGGCCAGACCCACATTCTCCTGTGTGGGGCAGCCAAGGTATACCCTAAGAAAACTGCTTCACAAGTGAGCTTTCGTTAGGATCAACACACTTTTTAGGTCAAGAGCCAGACAGTAAATATTGTGGGCTTTTCAGGCCATGTGGTTTCTGTCTTAACCACTCAGCTCTGCTGTGGTAGCTCCAAGCAGCCATAGACAGCAGGTAGGTGAACAAGCACAACTGTGTCCCACTTAAACTTCACCTGAAGACACGACATTTAGATTTTATATAATTTTCGTGTGTCTCACAATACTATTTCTCCGTTGACATCCCCCCCCCAACCATTAAAAATATTAAAAATGGGCCATACAAAAACAGAGGGCAGGCAGACTTGGCCCAAGGGACTGTGGCTTGCCACCCCTTTCTGCTTTATCAGTGTGGGAACAACCCAAAGGTGACGAACTTGGTGTGGCCAGGCAGACTAGCTACGTGGCAGAGCTGTACCCCTCAGCTTAAGTCTTTGCAAATTCCTTTTATTTTCCTTCGTTTTCTTCCTCTCACTTTTCCTCCTCTTTCTTTCCCCCTTGTTAGTACAAATTTACACTCATTCTGGAATCCTTTGACTTGTTCTATCTTTCAGGCATTCAGTCTGGGTTAACTT
>NW_004567136.1:1418230-1471263 GCF_000260355.1 Condylura cristata | reverse complement strand
CCGCTTGACCAGTGTACCCTCCACAGAGGGTTTGTGACTCTGGCTTTGAAACAGAGTAAACAACATCTCCCTTGAGGCTGAATGAGCAGACCAAGGCCCAGATCTTGCCTGCTCTGAGGAATTAAAGTAGATTGAGAAATCGGCTCTGTTTCTTGCCAGCAAATGTCGTCAAGAAACTGCTTTGAAGCTGCTTTCTCTATCAATGCTGCGAGACTTTGGTACATGAGGTTTTTATCACAATGGCAGCCAGGCAGCTCTTTGCCCCTACCTCTCATTTCTACAAAGCAAAGAACCATTGACGCTGCTTTTGAAGCACATCCACTCATATCCAGCTACTCAGGGATCCCTCACTCAGGACCTGGGCCACTTTTGGTAAAGTGCACAAGCCATGCTTCACTGTTCCTCTCACCACAGGCTGCTCCCCTCACCACAGGCTCTCCTCCTCATCACAGGCTCTCCCCTCACCACAGGCTGTCCCCCTCACCACAAGCTGTCCCCCTCACCACAGGCTGCTCCCTTCACCACAGGGTGTTCCCCTCACCATAGGCTGTCCCCCTCATCACAGGCTCTCCCCTCACCACAGGCTGTCCCCCTCACCACAAGCTGTCCCCCTCACCACAGGCTGCTCCCTTCACCACAGGGTGTTCCCCTCACCATAGGCTGTCCCTCTCACCACAGGCTGCTCCCCTAACCACAGGGTGTCCCCCTCACCACAGGCTGTCCCCCTCACCACAGGCTGCTCCCCTCACCACAGGCTGCTCTCCTCACCACAGGCTGCTCCCCTCACCACAGGGTGTCCCCCTCACCACAGGCTGCTCCCACCAAACAGTATTGTTTAGTGAGAGTGAGAGTTGACACAGGTGATTAACTACAGCTTGCTGTATTTGGGAAGAATTAAAGAGATGAGGTGACTATTTTCAGGAGAGGAAACTGATTTTTTACTATACCTCCTGCTCTTTCCAGTTTACCTTCTAGTACACAAACCATGGTCAATACCTCAACAACTGCTGGGCACTTGCTAGAGCTGAGGGACTTGTGACCTGGCTGCCCCATCCTGTCGGGGTGACCAGCAACCCCTCCTGTGGTTTGGTTGAGTCTACCGGAGCTGGTATTAGGGGACAAGAAGTAAACAAACACCTCAGTCATGGACTGGCTGTTTTCTTACAAATCCTCAGGTACAGATACCTCAGAGCATGGATTCTTCCCAAAGACACAACAGTATGTTGTGATGCAAGAAAGTGCAAAAGTCCTTTAGACTGAGAAACAGGTGGTTTTAGCTTCCCTTCCAGCTTGTTAAGACTGTTCCTGTTCTGCTTTCTTCTGTTGGAGAACTGGGGGAAACTCTGCCCCAGGGCTTCCTCCAGTATTTAATTTCAGCATGAACTGAATTAAAGGCAGTTATTCTCCTCTAAGGCCTGAAGGCATTGCCAATGAGATTTGAGGGGTTTAGGGAGTGGTGACACCCCCGCACCTCCCCTCCCACCCCTACCAGATACCTTCCATGAATGCCCAAGTCCTGTCTGTGTCTACTCCTACCTCCCACTGTCCTAACTAAATGCTGCCCCAGGTCAGATGAGCCAGACCCTCTGTGGCCTTGGGCAGATGGAGGTATTAGTCAAGGAGTTGAATGATAAGTTTGCTTACATAAACATGTGCCCATCTTCAGGCAAACTTTCACTTTCCTTTCTTTGCCCAACCTGGTAAGCCAAGTTTCCTAACCACAGATACTTGGGATCGGCCACAGGAAATTTCCACAAATTTGAACTTCTAGCCTCAGTTTCTCTACTTGTGAAATGAGAGAAATTTTGAGTCTCTCATAGTAGGCTGATGTCTACACAGAGGACTGAGTGAGTTATGATCACGAACCAACAGCTCTTTTGATAAAAATAGAGAGACACTTCTTCCTGGAAGGTGCAGCCTGGGAGAAATGGCGAGCCCCATATCAATATCCCTCTAGTCTTGTTTATGCATTTACTGGAACTCTCAGGCGTGACGTGTTCCCTGAAACAATAAAAAGATAATTTACCCAGCCAGCTTCATCCCTCTGTGGCATTATAGTCTATCTCTTCACAAGGTCGTTCATTCCCAGAACCCCGAGAGCACTTTTTCCTCTTTTCATTTACATTTTCTTGGCTGAGTGCCTCTTTCGTACTTGCTATTTCCTTTTCCTTTTAATGATTGACTTTTAGCCCCATTTCGGTGTCTAAACTAAATAAGCAAAGCCTCTGGGTCTTGCACTATAATTCTAAATTTTACTATAAATACGAAGGCATTGTGTCTGCTGATTGGGATGAATAATTAAAACATACAAGTGGGCCCTCCCTGGTGGCGCAGAGGGTTAAAGCACAACACTGAGAAGCTAAAGCCAATTCCGCATGAGTTCGATCCCCGCCTGCCCCATGGCGAGACAGACCTCTCCTGACCCTCCCACTGCTCCCCTCAGCAGTGTACTTCATCAATCTGCCTGATCTGCTCCCCATTCTGTCTCTGGTGAATCCTCTCACCACTCCTGAGCCTCTGGCCTGTACCCCAGTTCTGTATGCACAAATAAATAAATCTTTAAAAAAAAAAATACAAGTGAAACTTAGCTTTTGTTTTCCAGCCAGTTTCATGGCAAGTATTTACCAGTGCTCACTGGTATATACCAGGAACTTTGTAGCTAAAGGAGGCACTAAGATGGCTAAGAAATGGTGCTCCCCCTTCTGAACATCCTTTTGTTATCAAAACAACCTATAGCTGATGAATTCAATGACAACAATTCAGCAATAGATGGTCAATAATGATCAGTGATGATTCTAGTTGCTGCATGACAACAGTCCACGGGGCAAATGCTGGATGTAGTGATGGTAAAATGGCTTGTTGAGGCAGAATGGAGGAGGGAGTGGTAGGTTATGTACTGGGGTAAGATAAGGTTGCATGGATAAAATGATGTTTGTATCAGCCTTAGAATGTGAGGAATTTCAACAAGCCAGGAAAGGGAAAAGGGGTTCCAAAAAGAAGAATGGGCATCATTGATTCAATGAATAAATATATATTATGCTTTCATCACAGAGCTAAGAGAGTAAAAAAAAGGACAAACTCAGTTTCCATAGATCACAGAAGTTGCAGTGGTAACATCTGAGCAAAAACAAAGAAACAGGCAGGTGTGTGTGTGTGTTTAAATTTAAAAAGAATTTAAATATCAATAAATGTAGAAGTCGAGGGAGTAAGAAGTACACTGCCCTTCCTTGTGGGAATATATGTCAAGTTTTAAACCTTGTGCTTGGCATATAGGAAGGCTTACTAATCCCTAGTAACAGATCTGCAGAGGTGATTTTGAAAAGATAAACTTTGTTTGGATGGTAAGTGAGGGAGGGGGCACTGGTGGGAAAGCTATAAGGAATACAGGAAAAGAAAGGACTGAGGAAGAAAAAAGGTGGAGGAAGATAACATTTTGAGGGGAAAGGTTCATAGGCACAATGGCCTGGAAGGAAAGAGCTCAGTCTGTGATTATCAAGAACAGATGATACATTGGTTCTGAGCTCAAAGAAATGTCAAGACATGATGCAATGAAACCTTTGTCTTCATGACTATCAAGTGTTATGATTTCCATTTCATAGATATGACAAAGACTCAGAGGAAATTAAGTATCCTAAAGGCAAGGGGTACCTACTGAAGAATTTTAAGTAGGGGTATGGATGGTTCAGCTCACATTTGAAGATCACTCCACTTGCATCAGAGACTACCAGAGAGAAAGTAAGGTCGGCGATAAATACTTGCCTGTGTCTGGGTTCAAGACATGCAGTAGAGGAGATGGTGAAGTCTTCTTTGGAAGGCATAACAAATAGGTAGAGTCAGGTGGCACCTAACAGCAGGGATACTTTCTGAATAAGGCATCATGAGGTAATTTCTTTGCTGAGTGAACATCAGAGGGTGTAATTACACAAACCCAGCAAGACAGCCTAGTGCACACCCAGGCTGTGTGGTGCGGCCTGCTGGGTCCTCTGAGGTATCCTTGATCCATCACCAGCAAAGATGCTGTTAAGCATTGCATGGCTATGTTATTGAATGTGGACTCAACTGAGACAAACAGCAATTTATTGACAGTGGAGCATGTGACAGAAGTTTAACTGAGGCTGGGTCTGCCTTTGGCTCAGTGATACCAGGAGTGGCCATCCTTCCAGCCTTTCACTGATGGTCAAAAAATAGCTGCCAAGGATGCAGGTCTCATGCCTGTAAGCAGAGCAGAAGGGGTGGAGGTAGACAAGGGACTAAGAACAAAGGTTGAGGTATCTATGCCTGCCAGGCAGTTTCTGGGAGGTGTGCCTTCTTCAGCAGCCTCAGGCTGAGCACTGAGAAGCCCAAAGTATCATCTCATCCCTAGCAAAGGTTGCAAGGATGAGGGAGCAAGGATGTTGCAGGGACTGTCTGAAGAGAGGACCCTCAGAATCTAAGCTTGTTAGAAAGGACCTAGAGAGCAGGAGGGATGAGGGAGACGCAGAAGAGGAGCTGCCAGCAAGTCATGGGGGCACTTGAGGGGCACCTGGACTGGTGAGGTGAAGCTGTTTTACTTGGCTGTGAAGCCTGTTGTCTGTTGTATGGGTGTCCATGAGGAAAAGCATTTGGGAATAAAAGGCCAGGAGTCTGGGTGGGCCACTCACATTTGGCAAGGCTGTTGGGTAAGAGCAGCCACAGAGAGGCTGGGGATGGGCTGAGGGAGGGAATGAATGACTGAGAGTCAGGGGTCAGTGTTGTCAGGGAGGCCCTGGAGGCCCAGGAGGTACACAGATGGCTGCAGCTAAGGGTCTGTGCCTCTAAGAATAGCAGTTACAGACCAGTCCCCAACCCACATGTTCCTGGGCTCACGGCATCAAGACAAACAGCAGCACTGGTCAGGGGTGGGGAGAGGTGACAGGCAGTGGGGGAGAGGCACTTGGCCATCCAGAAGTAGCAGTAGATGTGAGTCTGTGGCCCAGGTTGGGCTGCCACCTTACAATGACAAGCTTAGAAATGGAGGGTCCTTCTCCCTGAGACAGGTATTTCCTCCAGGCAGGCCAAGCTCTGTGTCCATTGCAGTGAAAGGTTCGCTGTGTCCTTTTTCTTCCCTCCTTTGGCCCAGGTGTTTGGACTCAGCAAGCAACAAAGGAAACACCCTGAAGATTTCTCCCTTGCTCGCTCTCTGCTCTCCTGGCTGGGCTGTGCCTGCTAAAACCCAGAGGGCAGCGGCCTGTCTGATGTACACACTGAACTCTGAGAAACCACCTTTTGTTTTTCTTGTTGTGCGAAGTGACTCTGGGCCAAAAACTCCACCTCTCTCTCTCCAGCTCTGGAAATCAAAGTCCACAATCCTTCTTATCTCTTTGCCCAAGAGAAGTGTGTTCAAGATAAAAGAATTTGTTGCCAGTCCCCTGCAGGCAGCTTGCCAGTTTGTGACTCCTCCAATCCCTTCAAGGTGCTTGAGGGGAAAGTGACCTACCTGGATAAGAAGCAAAACTCCGGGGTCACCACCGTGCTGGGGGTCCTTGTCCCACTCAGGCTGGGCAGGAAGCTAAAAGGAGGCTATGGTGAGTCGGTAATGCCTGAGGTCTCTGTGGCTTCTGGAGTGAGATGGATGTTTGTGGCAGGTGAGGGTCACAGCTGGTCCAGTGGGAGCTGAGGTGTGGCATAGGGTGAGATGGGGTAACCATGAGAGGTGGGGGGACACAGAAGCCTCCTCTCTAGGGCAACTGGAGACTTGAGGCTGGGTTATGAAATGGAGTCCTCAATTTTATAAACTGTTTTATAAGTGGGGGGAGCCCAGTTATTTCTTGTGAGAGTGTTTCTTATAAACAGCTTGGGGCAGGGTTGAATATTTTTTTCTCTTTTATTTGCATAAGTCATTGTATAAATAAAGCCATCACTCAGTGTTGTGTTAACCCATTGCTGAGTTATCTATTATTATATTAGCTAAACTGTAAAATAACCCATTCGGAATTATTTCACAATATTTGTAAGTCAAGTCATTATGATGTAAACCTTAAGCAGAGACTTACCCAATTACATCTCAATAAAACTGAACCCTACTCCCTGGGCCAAGTTGATGTAATCAGAAGAGATTTTTTTTTTCATTTTTTCCGGCAGCTTTTTCTTTAGTTCTTCAAACATCTGAGATTTGAACAGTGACGCAGTTGGGCCATGAAATACTCAAATCCATTCAGTGTTCAGCTTCTCTTATGTCAGTCAGTTCTATTCTATGACTTCATTATTCTCTTGGGTGATGTCACTTAAAACTATTTTTGCTAATTGAATCTTTGGTGTCCATGAGTGCTTACTTGATTTTTATTTTCGTAAATTTTCCTCTTCTTAGGTTTTCTGTTTCTTAAGATGTGCTGTCACATGACCATGCTAGTCATGCATGTTTAGGTCATGGATGTTTCAGAATCCCTAGTCTGCCATAAACACCCAGTCTGAGTGCCACCATGGAGCTCACTGAGGACACCCGAGACCAAGGTGGAAACACAGTGTTTGGGGACTTCCTGCCTGTAGGACTTACTTACTCACCCCCTCTCAGCTGTTAACGCACATGTGATTAATGTCCATAGCATTGGTAGGAATTGTCTGGAACTCAAACCCTCCCATTTCTGGGCTCAAAATGAGTGCTGCCAAAGTGTGGGCACCTGGGCTGGGGGAGCCCCCTTACCTGTGCATGTTGACATCACAACAGAGTGCCCAGATCGAGGCAAGGTGGCGGCTGGAGTAGGAACTTCCAGGCAGGGACACGGCTGCTAAGCCCTGAATCACTGTCCCTGGACTTCGTGATACTCTTCTGAATGCTCTTGCTTAAAATAACTCACTCTGGGTTTGTTTTTGATGAGCACTCAGGGTCGGTCAACCCAGTCAGAAGTTGAAAGCGAAAAACTCAGCTAAATGGCTTCATGTCTGCCATCCATCGACCACCTCCTCTTCTAACACTTGTTGTTACTCACTGCTGGGAATGCCTCGGAGACAGAGAGAGAAGATGTGAGTCCCCTATGACTCAGAGTCTGGAAGAGGAGAAAGCTCTGCAGTGAGGAAGGTGTGAGGCCGGTGATGCACCCTGCAGGAACGTGGGAAGAGATGAGCTCCGGGCCAGAGGGGCCAGGGGGGTTCACAGGCAAGTCATTCATGGAAGTCCTGATGAACTAGAGGAATTCTCAGGTGGGAACGGTGGGGTAGGGTGCTCCAGGCTGAAGGAAAGCTACACAAAGACACAGGGATGCGAGATCAGAGGCCACCCAGGGAGATGTGAGCAGTCTGGAATGATAAGAATGCATGGTGCTGTGTTCAGAAGGGCACTGGAAAAGTAGACAGTGGCCAGGGCAAGAAAATCCTGTCGTTACGTAGGATTTTTACCAGACTCATTAATGAGCATTTTACTATGGCTTTATAGACAGTGCAGGCAAATAAGTGACTGTCATGAAATTTGGTAGCAACAATACAAAAAAATCCAAGTGAATTCTAGGCTTCTCCAGGGTAGCAATTTTCCTACCTTGAGTTCTCCTAAGCATTAGACATTGAAAGTAAATAGGATGAGGCCCTCCCTGGTGGCGCAGCCGGTTAAAGCACAGCACTGAGAATCTAAAGCCACTTCCTCATGAGTTCGATTCCCGCCTGCCCCGGAGGTGACCACATGGTGTGGCAGACCTCTCCTGACCCGCCCGCTGCTCCCCTCAGCAGTGTGCTTCGTCAATCTGCCTGTTCTGTTCCCCGCTCTGTCTCTGGTGAAGCCTCTCACCACCCCTGAGCCTCTGGCCTGTACCCCAGTTCTGTATGCACAAATAAAATAAAATCTTAAAAAAAAAAAAAATATGGAGGGGGCCCTCCCTGGTGGCGCAGCGCGTTCAAGCACACCACTGAGAAGCCAAAGCCTCTTCAGCATGAGTTTGATCCCCACCTGCCCCAGAGGTGACCCACATGGTGTGGCAGACCTCTCCTGGCCCACCCGCTGCTCCCCTCAGCAGTGTGCTCCGTCAATCTGCCTGTTCTGTTCCCCACTCTGTCTCTGGTGAAGCCTCTCACCGCCCCTGAGCCTCTGGCCTGTACCCCAGTTCTGTATGCACAAATAAATCTTAAAAAAATATATATATATAAAAAAAAGAAAGTCAATAGGATGAAAAGGAAGGCAAATGCATTCACTGAGATCTAAACTGAACTAGAGAAATAACAAGGCCAAGAGGTAGAGGGAACTTGTTCCAGATGGCAGAAATGGTGCCTGTTAATTAATCATCACATAGTTAATTAAACATTTGGGTGAACATAATGAAAGAACATTTGAGAATCTCAGCTGAGAGGGTTAGTTAAAGCTAACTTCAGCTGAAAGAGCTGGCTTCGTTCCATAGGAGTACAGTCAGTGAAAGTGAGACAATACTTTTCTCCTTTCACTATGATTGATTGCTATTAATAACAAGAAGTCAACCAAGAGAAATCATTTTACCACACAAAGTTACTGCCCTGTTTCTCATTTAAAAATATCTTCCCGAGAAATTCATAAAAGAAGAATTAGTAAACAAATATATGAAGGGATATTCACCCTTACTTCTAACCAAAACCATGCAACTGAAATTTCAGGAAGGGATTATTGTGCCCACCCACTTCGCCAAAAATAATTAAATAGTAAAAGGCCACAAGATCGGTGGTGACGCAGTATTGGAAAGTACACATTCAGCAAAGTTACTAAGAACAAATTCTTTATATGAGACTCGAAGCCACTAATATACAGAATAAAAGACGTCTTTATATTTCCTTTCATCCAGTCATACTTTCAGAAATATTCTAGAAAATAATCTTCTTCCCTACTCCTCAGAAAATCCTGCATTACAGTCATTGCCACATAATTAATTATAAATAACCGTGACAAGCTAGAAGTTACTAACTGCCCAATGATATGGAAATGTGTATTGAAATACTACATTATACTCATCCACTGCTTTTGTGAACTAGAACAGATTATGGTCACAGTAACCAATAGGTCCAAAAATTGCAACCACCTAACACACCATAGGTTTGTCTCTTGCCGGTGGAATATTCAATGTAAATAAATAACTCACCAGAGAATGTCTCCTCCATGCAGTGAATCAGGAACCCAGGCCCCCTGTTCTTCTGATGCCACCACCTTAACACAGCTTCCAGGAAGGGCAAGAAAAGAAACATGAAAACCTCACACCACCATTCAACCACACAGCCTGGAAGTGACAGGTCACCTCTTCAGAGAGCCTTTTGGCCAAAATTAGTCACATGAACTCAACCTAGCTTTTCTCTATATTTTGCCCATTTTCTTATCTGTTGTTTGTTTTCAACCGTGGAGTTTCTCAGTGTATTATATAGAGAACGTATATATATGTATACAAAAGCCAGGACATACATGTATTCTAGATACTTGTCTCTTGTCAGATGAGTAATTTGAAAATCTTTCCCCTCAGTCTACAGCTTGTCCTTTTATCTTTTCAAACGGACAGAAGTCCTCCTGTGTTCTGAATTGCTCCAAAATTTCTAACACTATATACCACACTGCCTGGTATAACTCATCAGCTCAGCTGTCCTGGGATGGCATCAGTTTGACTTCCCCACCAGGCTGCAGGCTTCTTGACACTTTTATATCCTTTACAAAAACTTTATTATTTTCATATATAAGGCACCTGGGGAGGGACGATAAAGTAGCTTAGCTAAAGCTAAATAGAAGATCAACTGAAACCAAATGTGGCAATAACGAGCAACATTCATTTCCAGGTTAGCAGGATGGGAGCGGGGGTTGTGAGGGAGGCCATACCCCCCGTGTGTGAAATGAAAGGAGACACCAAAAGATTCAGTCATCAGGCTGTATACTGGTGTGATGCAATATCTAAAGTTAATGCCAACATTTCAAGATAAATAAACATTAAGATTTTAAGCGACCAGACGTCTGTTTCATGACCCTGTATTGTTGAGAATGGTGGTCTTCGGGCAGCTCCTCACACCACCAGAGGATGCACCAGGCTGATGATGGTGAGGCTGTCATATTTTGAGCATAGAGCTTTAATTAACTTTTTTCCCATGGTTCAAAATAGCAGAGGAATTTTTTAATAGCAGCTTATAGGAGAGCATATTTTTTCTTTTTCCTCAGCTCCTATATGACTTCATGACAACACAGTTTGCAAAGAACCTTAGCATGTATCATTTCATTTCATCCCGCAAAGGAAATCCTGAGTAGATGGTGTTATTGTCTCATCTTGGAGCAAAAGATGCTAGGCCTCAGATGAAGTTCTAGCCCAACAATACAGAGCTGGACAGCAGTCAAACAGGAACCCTGAAGTTCCCTGACCCAGACGCCGACTGGGCGGAGTGCTGAGCACGGGCATCGGAGCCCTCTGCTTCTCCTTTCTCAGCCCTAGGCCTGAGGGTTGGCTTCGCCATCTCCCCAGGATATGGGGGAGGGGTGCTTGTGTGAATATGTGTGTCCCGGGAGTTCACACACTCCTGTGCATTCAACGTAGGAGAAGACATGACACAGAGAACAGAAAACGCCCAAAGGAGAGCTGAGGATGCAGTGACCAAGAATTCTTGTCTCACTAACTTGAACTTGCGGGTCACTTTTGGAGAGCTGGCTGCAGTCGAGAGCTCATAAGGATTATCTCCTTCTCCACCCACAGCACCTGTTATTGCTATGATGAGAGGCAGCACAAGCCTCTCCCTGGGCCCTCTGCATGCTCAGATTTTAGGGAGAAGGCTCAGCATCTTGGTGGGTGATATGGGGGATGTGGTCAACTCCATGGCTATAGGAGTAAAAACATGCTATTTCAGGGAATCTCAATTTGTCTTTTCCAAAGGGAGCGCCTGAAAGATCCCTCCACCGAGGCGCAGTCCAGTTCCTGAGAGCCTGGGTGCAGTCCTGGAGTTTTTCCTGAGATGAATCAGGAATTGTTCCATGTAAGGTTAACATGCTCTGAAACATCTTCTCCTTCCCAAGTTCTTCAGCCTAAAACCTGAGAAATCATTCGACCAAGTCCCACAACCCTGTTCTCATAAAAGGAGGACCACACACCAGCCACTTTCAGCAGTTTCTCCTGGTTAAATATTGTTCTACCCTGTGTTAGTTTTGACAGGATTAGTCATGGAGCCCTATTATAAAAGTCCCAGGATCCCTGTTGGCTGCACAGGCTGTTAAAATACTGTTTTATTTTCGTGCAGTTTGCAAGCTGATGGAGCCCTAAGAGACATTTTGAAGTATATTGCTTCTTGACCAATCTGTTTCCTAACACAGAAGTTCAGACAGGCTGAGAGGCAGCTGGCCGGCTGGAGAGACCCTGGAGTATTGAAGAAACAACCTATCAAAGGAAGAGGAGAGGTCACCTCACCACCCGGGCAGGCCCAGGGCACACCCCTGGGCAAGAAATGGCAGGTGGGCCTGGCCAGGGTGGGTTTATGCACATGGCGAGCAGTGGGCCGTCCAGAAACAGGGAAGCTAGCTACGCAGAGGAAGGCTGTGTAAAAGCAGCCAGTGAGTTTGGCTACAGAGCCCAGGCCCCTGGGCTCGGGCTGTGAAATGTGGCCCCGTGACTGTTGTGAAAGCGCAAAGCCAGACTCCAAAGGGGGGCAGATTTTTACATCAGCAGTAGCTGCTCCACTGTTTCCTTTGGTTCTAGCGCATTGTAAAAACTGTCAGAAGTGGGGAGCTGGCCACTTCCTCCATATCACCCACCAACATGCTGAGCCTTCTCCCTAAAACCTGAGCGTGCAGACGGTGGGGCAGTGTGTAGGATCTCAGGTCATTTGGGGGGAAAACAGCGTTTGTTTTAAAGGCTATGGTTGTTGATATACAGATTATCTTGAATTTGTTGAAGAAATAACAATTTTAATCAGGAACTATTAGTGAACAGCCACCCTATCCTCTCTGTTTTTATTGCAGTGTGGTCTTACTCTTCATTTTTGGGGGGAATTTAAAAGACCACAAAGCAATGAAACCCAAATTTATATGTTTTATCTCTTTTATACTTTTGTCTACAGAAAACGCTCCTGTGCTTTGTTATTTTATGTTCTCACGCCCAGCCTCTCTCAGCCTGGAAACTCTCACGTTTTCTCAGAATGCCCTTCCTCGGTCCTGCCCCATGCGTCCTTCCTCAGCTCCGGCAGCCTTTGCGGTTAGCCCGTGTCCTCCGCAGGAGTGAGTGGGCAGAACAGTGCCACACAGGACAAATGTGTGAAAACCACTTCGGGCGACATAAATAGACGCAGGTCCACTCACTCGCGTTCTCTGGCTCTGTTCCACTCTGTTCCCTTACTTTCCCACGGCGGGAAGCCTGCCCCTGGTGGTCACCCTGGGGAACACAACTTGTCTGCGCGGAATGTCCAGAATCTGACTTGCTACAATTTTATGATCTTCGATGAATGGATTCCTTACCCTGGCGAGCTTTTCCCAAGTCACCTGCTTTGTGATGTTCGTGGATTCCGTACCTCCCAGAGCTGGATGGACCCGCCCCTAGCCCCAGAAACTTCCATTTCGTAATATGTAGATCACTGTGGATTTTCACTTTACCGGTGCCTTGTCTGTCTTCCTTAGAAGGAACTTTCCTCAGGGGCAGGAATGCAGTTCTTCATTTCTTCCATATCTCCCCACAGCCTCTAAGACAGTTCTGCCTCTCAAAGGCTCCTGATAGACAGGGTGACCGGCATTTCAGTCAGCCAAGGGCAAGATATCCCAGGGGCAAAGCTGGGTCTCGCGCCTCAGGCTTCAGCGTGAGAGGACCCGGACAGTATAGCTAGTTCTGCGCTAATAACCAGCATCCAGCAAGCCCAGGCGCTGACATTTGTCACTCAGCCATATCCAATGGGGAGACTGAACCCACAGAAACATGTGGTGTTTTATTTGGCGGGGATGGGGGCTGTTTCTGTTTTTATTTGTTTTCAGCTGAGAGGTGTGTGTCAGGACCACCCAGCAGCAGTGAGAAGCTTCGACTGGGTTGAAGCAAATGACCAGCCTGCATTTCCGCGGTGATGACAGGAGAAAGAAAAAGTGACCCAGATGGGCTTGGCCACCTGATAGTTTAACCCTCGAGCAGTCACTCTCTAAGTGGCTTGGTTTTGTGTTTTCCTTTGCTTCTCCTGAATTAAACCAGATCTGCAGCCTCTGAACGCCAGCTGCTCTGGGAGCCCTGTGGGTGAGAGAGGGAAGTGTGCATTTGTGGGTTTCATTTTGTATCAGAATGTTTTACCATGGTGTCAAGGATATATGTTAAAACATAGGAATTCTCATAAAACCTTTCATTAAAAATAAGCAAACCACAAAAATTCTCACAGAACATCAAGCCGCCTGCATGCTGCTCCCCGGAGGAAGTCCAAACCCTCTTTCTTTCCAGTTGTCCCCTGGGGTGCTGGCTCATGAGAAGCTGTAGTTTGTTATTCCTCCTCAAAGCGCCCTCCTCTGAGCAGCCCTGAGGAACAATGTTACCCCTCAATCAGGAAACTGGGGTGTATGGTTTTCCTTCTGTAGGGACTCGGGGCTCAAGGGCTCAGCAGCAGTTCTGCTCCAAACCAGCTCCCTCCTGACACCCCAGCTCTTGCCCCGCTCCTCTCCTGCACTGGGAGTCAGGTCTAGTCCCACCATTTCCCAGACAAGAAGATAGAGGCCCCAAGAGGTGAGGGGGGTTACTGGGGTCAGGACTGTGGCCTTCTGCCTCCAGGTCTGGCAGGTTTTGTTCCAGTTCCCAGTGGGTGTGGGGCCTGACCCTGGTGACAGCTGGTTCCCCCAGGAGTGGAGAAGGCTACTAAGCTGACTGGCCCGTTCCAGCCTGTTAGTCCTTAACCAGTCTAGATAGACTCTAGTGGCCTCCCAGAGTTTCTGGGCAGCTCAGAGCCTTGTTACAGAAACAACTGTAATGTATGGAAGCTGATTGGATACTCTTAGCTTCAGCTGTGAGCTGTATTCAAGAAGCGCCAGGAGGATTATCACCGGGTAGGAGCAGAACAGCCAGAAAAGCCGGTTCCAGCCACTGGGCTGGACATCTGGGGGCCACAGTGGGGACATGTCGTCCTCCCGGATCTCCCCACCCAGGGTCCTTTCTCCAGGGTAACCTGCTGCCTGCCACGCTGTCACTGTTGCATCACACGTAGTGCAAAGGCTTGACGCCCTCCTGTGCGGGCCTGTACAACAGCCAGACGCCCTCAGCCCCAACCAGGGGACTGATTTTTTTCCCTTTTACGTCTTACCTGTATTTACGAATCAGCCCTCTGTTTGCTTTGAGCTGGAGCCAAAATTACCTCAGCTGTCGATGACTCATCTGTTGGCTGCTGTGTGCAGCACCAAGTGCATAAGGTGTTCCTGCCATCAGAGCGAAGGGACAGTCTGGGTTACTTTTCTCGTGATTTCGCTTAGCTGCCTAGAATTGGGTGTGTCCCGTGGGCTCAATGTCCTGGGTAGAAAGGAAGCCAGAATCACTTTCACTCAAGAATGTAAGGACTCCCTGAGCAGTGCAATGAAGCCCACATGAGACCAGAAGCCCAGACGAGACAAGTTCCCACCACAGGAGACCACACAGGGAGGGTCCCAGACCTGGACTTGGCACTGAGGGCCAGGCCACCCTGGACACCCTTTTTGGGTCTTTTGCTTTAACCCAGTCGAGTTGTTATAAAGTTTCGTGTCCCCTCCAAATTCACATGTTGGAATCCTAACCCCCAAACGTGATGGCACCAGGAATGGGGTCTATGGGAGGGACTTAAGTCATGAATACTTTAGTACTCATATAAAAGAGAATCTGCCCAGATGACTGGATGAAAAAGATGTGGTACATATACACAGTGGAATATTACTCAGCAACCAAAAAGATAAACTCATGCCTTTTGCAGCAACATGGATGGCGCTGGAAGAGATCATACTTAGTGAGATAAGCCAGAAAGAAAAAGAAAAAATACCAGATGGTTTCACTCATAGCAGGAGTATAAAGGACCAGTGGGGAGAAATAATAATAATGAACAACTATATGCCAGAGACATTTTACAGGGGTGGGGTGGGGAATGGGATCAAAAAAGGAGTGGAGGGAGGGAAATGCACTGGACTATGGCGATGGCACATGGGTGATTTGGTGATGGGAAGCCCACAGGGATGACAACTGAGATGGAAACAGGCACAAAATGATGTTAAAAAAAAAACTATTATAATAATAAAGAGAGAGAGAGAGAGAATCCAAGAGCTGCCACATCCCTTCTGCCATATGAGGCCAGTGAGAAAACACTAGTGACGACCCAGGAAGAAGGCTTTCACTTAGCCATGCTGCCACCTTGATCTTGGACTCATAGACTCTGGAACTATAAGGAATAAATTTCTGCTGTTTATAAGCCAGCCAGTCTGTGACAGACATCACTCTAAATGCTCTGCCTTGGCCCAGGGAGGGGTGAGGTGGACAGAGGCTGTGGGTGCTGCTTTTGCCTCCCAGTTCCAGCCTGCAGCTCCCCTCATTCCTGGGCTTCTGTGCACCTGCTCTCATTTTGTCTGACCCCTCAACAGCCAGGAGGTCAGGTAGACAAGGCCATAGAATGCAGTTTGCAGATGACCAACCTTAGGCTCAGGGAGCTTAAGTCATTTGATCAAGATTATGATGCTGCAAATAGTCAATCCCAGATGCTAGGTCTTCTGGCTCCAGTTTGCTATATTCCACCATGGCCTACCAAGCCTACTACTTACTGTTTCAATGGCCAGGAATTCATGTCAGAAGCTGTGGCCATGTGACAGCAGAAGAGAGCCTGTTCTTACCTGGATTTATGGGACGCACAGGGAAGGCAGCTAAGCCCACCCTGTGTGGAGGGTGGCCCCCAGTGAGAGTGGCCTGTGCTGGGGCCAGCAGCGCCTACAGAAGGTGGTATCTGACTATTGCAGAGGAGTGTGGGACTAGGGAATTCAGACAAAGGAGGGATGGCATTCTAGAAACCTTAACCAAGCAGCTTATTTACTGATCCAGTACTAGGAGGGAAGGGGCCAAATTCTAAACAACTGATGTGAAACCCTCAGGGGTCTGCTACTGCAGAGACCCTTGAACCCTGGCATAGTGCAGACCATTCCCCACGCCCCAGAACGTCCCTGACTGAGAGATTTGAGGGTCATGTTGCCTACTAGCCAGAGACTTGGGTGCACACACACACATGATGTTACTTTGTTTTTACCACCAGCAGGAATTGATCCCTTATAAAATAAGACTATAACACGCTGAACTGTCTAGCAGCAATTCTACCTAAGATGATAACTTTTAAGGCTGTCTGCCCCTCCTATTGAAACTGAGAGGACTCTGAAAACATCATGCAATCAAAAAAAGGAAGAACAGGTTCAGCCTGAAAGTCACAGTCCTTTACCACCCTTCTGGTAGTCCCAGTGACTGCTGTGTGATGATTTGCCTGGTGTGGCTTCTCCCCCAGGCCATAAGCCTGGGGCCAGACTTGACATTCCTTTGGCCAACAGAAAGTTATGGAGATCCCGAGGTGCAGGACACTATGCTCTGTGTTGGGGGTACCCAGAGTGATCATCCCAATTGATTCTGTGTCTCCAGTCCCTGAGAACGCCTGACATACAGCAGGCACTATTGACCGCTTACTGGATAGGAAGTCAGCACTCTCTGGACTACTCCCCCCACCCAGATCTTCCCTGACTGAGAGATTTGGAGGGTCACAGACTCCTAGGCAAGTCCCTACTTGCCCGCTCCCCTGCCATGCACCCTGGCACACAGGAGAGGCTTGATCCAGGCTTGTGTCTGCCCTAAGCTCAGGCTTAGACAACCAAGGAGCGGGACCAAAGGGACGTGACTGTCCCAGCAGAAGGAGGGATGAGTGGGGGGGGGGACCCACTTTCCGTGTCTAACTGTGATGCTTCTGTGACTTTCAGGCTGGACTCTGGACTCTGGAGAGAAGGGCCGAGAGTGCTGCCCGGACCTCTGTCCTCTGGGACTTACTTGCCGGAGAGTGATGTGTATCAGTGAGGGGTGAGTCATCAACAGCGCCTCTGGGAACAGGATGAAGAAAGAGGGGGCCAGAGCTCCGTGAGCCTGGCCGAGAGGCGGGGGCAGTCTTCTGTTTCCGCGGTTGCCTGTGGCAGCCAGCATCCTCCTCCCTCCTCCTAGGACTCTGGGAAGGTCCATCCAGCCTTGCCCTCTGCATAGGCAGCAGAGAACCTGCACTTTAATGTGGGAGGCATGTGAGTGCAAATCTTAAGCAGCTGCTGCCCCCAAAACGCAGAGCTGTGGGTGAGTCTCCCCAATTCTTTAAAAGTTTATTTTCTTACCTGGAAATGGGCATTCACTAGTACCTACACGAAGTGGCTGTAGAAAGATTAGACTCTTATTATCACAGTATCAGGTACTTCATAAGTGGGGGGTGGAAGGGTCATTTTCCAGGCCTCCTATTGGGACCCGGCCCAAGCTGATGCTCGTGGTAAGTGTGGATCATTCATCACCATCTCAGTCCTATTTCCACAAGTCCCGGGTGGGAGAGTCAAGGAAGAACCCACCTGAGCTCCCAGACACTCCGTCTCTGGGGTGAAGACAGACAGCGTCTGCCTCTGATCTTGCTAGTGTTGCTGAGCACCACTTCTGGCGTGAACCCCATCAACCGAGCAGTCAGCCTGTCCAGATTCAGTGTCATCTCTCATCCTTTCTCCATGTCCTTCACTCTGAGCTCAACTCCCTGAATTTCCTCTCCTGCCTTGGAAATATCTCTGAACCTACCTATATAGTCCTCGTGGGGATGCGAGATAGAGCTTGTCCGTTTTCACAAGCCAAACCACCCTGGTGTTGGGGAGGCGAGAGGCCTCTCCCTCTGTCCAGCGGTCATCTTCTGTCAGATCTCTAAGCTGATGGTGCTCAGCATCTCAAGCCTAACCCTGGCTCCCCCCGGAGTCCATTTTTAAATCTTTGCCTTTTCCTTAGCTTGCAGAGATTTTTTTCCTTAGTGATGTTTTTTTCTTCTCCTAAACAGGAGTTTAAGAGGCTCAGACCTGGCTTCTGAGCAGCCAGCTGGGCACCTCTGGGAGCCTCTGGGTCCCACATCCACTTCATGAACCCCGTGTCCCCAACACTTCTGCCTCTTCCCGAGCCACCCCTCAGCCGGGGGCCAGCAGCCTTCTAGTCACTGGGCTGCAAATGTCACAGATCTGACTTACTCCATCTCTGTCGTGTCAGCTGGGCGCTGAAGGACAGGCCTCCCCAAGATGCCCACACAGGCGTCCCCAACGTGTCTGAACAGGGATCCTCAGGATGTGTTTTGAATCCAAGTCAACCTGACTGCTCCTTTAACCACCTAGAGGAGAGGAAATTGACCTAGAATTAACATTTTCATCTGTCTATCAGAGAAACAACGTGTCATTCGAGAACATCTGTTCATCATATGAGTCACACTCCCCTCTCCCCTGTCACGTGAGCTCCTCCTCCGTCCTTTCTCCACAAAGTCCCGGGCTCTATCCCGTTCCTTAGTTCAGAAGACACATAGACAGCTATAGATAGATATAGGTACAGATATTTTGCCTCATTTATTTTAGAATCTACAATTCTCTACACACTTTTAATTGTATTTGTTCTGTTCTCTTAAAAAATCTTGCCACTTTTTCCTCTTTTTGAGTAATATTGGTTGACAACACTGTAGATGATGCAGAGGTATCAGATCACACTCCTTCAAGTCTAAATTTCTCCTACTAGCCTGTCTGATGCTGATTTGATTACTGGAGAAGAAACCAAAGGACTCGGAGGATTTTTCTGTCCCCTGCAAAAGGGCAGAGACTTTCGGGTCACTCTGCAGCATCTGTTAAACATCTCTGAAGGCCCTGGCCCTGCCTTTAGCTGGGACTGTCAGCAGCTGCTGCCTGTGCCCACAGGTCACACTGGCTACTCCTGCCCTTGCCTGGCCCCCATGTCTCCTTCCACACCAGGAGTCATGCCACCCCTGTTACCAAGACACCCCCCATCACCTCCAACCACCTATACATACCATTTGAGCTTCTCACAATAGCCTAGGAAAATCTCCAGGCTCTGTTTACAGAATCTTTTTTGTTTGTTTTCTATATTTTAAGACTCCTTTGTCCAACAGTGTTTTAAGTGACCACATCCTTCTGAAAGAAGTTCATAGGCTGGATGGGAAGATGAACAGGTAAGCAAAAATGCACACTCCTTGCCCAGTCCACAGTCAACGGACAACATCAGTGTCGGAGGGAGGCCTGAGTGAAGAGGCCAGTCCTCTGTGGCTGTCACTCTGGGCCCCTGGGAGGGCGGTGCCTGCCCAGAAACCCTCCTCTTTCCTGCTGAAATGGTGGCATACAAAGGACACTCAGAACAGGTTGAAAGCTGTTAGTAGGACACTCAAAGCACAAGGCAAGGAACTAAACCACTATTGGAGAATGGTGCAGGCGAGGCCACGGAGGGCCGTTTCCTATTAATAGCAAAGCCTATTCACAGTGGCGACCACGCACCGAGCTCATTACCGACCAGGGTCTATCCGAAACATGAAAAAAACATTCTTTCATTTCATCCTCACCGCGAGCCAAGCAGGTGGGCTCATTAGGGCCCCAGTGCACCAAGAGGGGGAATTGTGCTGGGGGTGACGTCATTCATCACGTCCTGAGGCCGGAGTGCAGGGGTACTTCCTTCTGGTGCCCGTGTGTTTCCCATGGTGTGAGGCCGCCTTTCAAGAAAACTAGAGTGTTTCAGGCCACGTTAGAATAAAAAAAGCAAAACCTTTTTCTCTGATCGCCCCAGCTGGCCTCTCCAGCCCATGTGGGTGTGGGGACGTTTCCTTCCTTCTCTCTCCCATGTCAATTCGTGCCTCCTGGGATCTCCCAGGAATAAGTAACCAGACTTTCATGCATAGAAAAGCCCTCTCAAGAATTGAAATCTTTCGAGTCTCCGAAGAATCAAAAAGCCCTTCAACTCTTAAGGGCTTTTTCCTCAGCTGTTCAAAGGCAGGGGACTAAGGCTTAGAAATGACCAGTCCCTGGTAGCAGCACTTAGCGCTGCCTTTCTTCCAGGGACCTGGCAGGGGGTGGGGGCTGGGCGCTGGTTTCCTTTTCCCTTCCTCACATGTAGATCCTTGAGGTTGCATTTGTGTAAAACACAAAAGCCTCTAGTCATGGTGTTGTAGATATATATTTCTATTTTAATAAAACTGTACTTTCATGGGAAAAATAGTTTTTCTGCTTTTCATTTTGAAGTTGACTTGTTATAGGGAAAGCTGAACGGCAGCCTGGCCCCTAAAACCTGCCTGCTGCAAATGGGTGCTGCCATCTGCCACATCAAAACAAAATATACTCAAGTGCATAAGGCCTTCCATAGGAAAGATCTTCAATGCAATCAGTGTAGTAAAGAGAGGGAGAGGCCTCCCTGGTGGCACAAGGAGTTAAATCTCAGCACTATGAAGCTACCAGCAACCACTGCAGCACAAGTTCGGTCCCCAGCCAGGGAGGTGACCCACATGGCGTGGCAGACCTCTCCTGACCCGCCCGCTGCTCCCCTCAGCAGTGTGCGTCGTCTGTCTGCCTGTTCTGCCCCCCACTCTGGTGAATCCTCTCACCTGCCTCCACTAGACTATACTCCAGCTCTTGTATTCATAAATAAAGTAACTCTTTTAAAAAATAATTTCAAAAATAAAGAGAAGGCATAGAATTGATAAAATGGTTTCTACATGAAACAGCCAAAGTTACCTATCCCCTCGCGGGTAAATGTCCAACCAGCAGGGATGGCTCAAAGTGGGGTTGCTGAGGTCTGAAAGTCTAAGGCACATCCTGGTGGGGACCCACAGGAAAGGGGCAGAAGGGACCAGGCCCGTGTGGGAGGAAAGGACCAAAATCAAGATCCAGGCCAAGATCCAGGCTCCATTGTCAGCCTGCCCGTGGGTTGCCCATGCTTCTGTTTCTGTCAAGTGTTTTTCTTCCATGTCCCTGAGGTGCCTGACACAAGTCCAAGGACCAGAAGCAGGCCCGGCTTCTTCACCTGTCTCTCCGCTCAATGTGCCTCCTCCAGCTCTCCTTCTTGATCTCCCTCCTTCCTTCCCCCAGTCTTCTCCCATCTTCTCTCACTTGTCTTCCCTGCCCAGCTCCACCCTTCCTTGGTTGGAGCATGGAATCTGGAACCTCCCCTATTCACAGGACCACTCTGTTGCAGACTCAGACTCTGGCTCAACTTGGGAAAACCTGGACAGTTGAATCTTTCTACTTAACCCAACGTGACCTTGTTCATCTGGGCTGCAGGAATGAGGAAGAGGGTCAGATAGGAACACACTGAAGCTGCATTCAGATAACAGCAGTGTGCATCCTTCCTGCAGCTGTCCTTCAAGAGCATGAAGGTCATAATGAAGCTGACCTGTAGCTTGTTTCTAGGACTAAAGGTCCAATAGCAATTCCTTTCTCAGCTGATCTATTGTCCTTTGCAATCATCTTAAAAGCTCACTATTTCATCCTTTCCAGTTACCACAGTCTTTTAAAGATATGAGCTACGTAAGAACTCAGCTGTGTGTGTGCACACAGACGTACACACACACACCACGCACACACACTAGCTAGCCCTGTGTATTATTTAGCTTGCCAAATAGGTTCCTGAGATTTTGCTCTTTGTAGATATTTTGTAAAGAGGATCCATTTAAATGCAGCAGAAGATCTTACTATTTAAAGGAACTCTCCTGGGAACCCCTATGTAAAGCAAAGGACCCCTTTGCAATGCTGGATGTTCATCGATGTGTTCTGTAATGTGGATATGTCAGATTTGCGTGCAGTGCAGAGCATGGGGGAGAATCACAGTGACGTTAACCTATGACATTGTTCACTGGCTGGTTCTGTCTTCCTTCTTGCCTTCTCTAGTCAAAGATGCCTCCTCCCAACCAGGGCTGCAGGATTTGGATCTGAAGAATAAAATTTGCCGTGACATCAAATACACAATTGTGACAGCCCCCTGCTAATATAAAAGATTTCTTGTTAGGCTTTCAGTCCTTTGGGACGTTCTTTTTATCTGCTTATACAGGGAATGCTGCTCTTGAGGCAATTACTCTGGAGAGGATTTAAAGATACAATTTCCCTGCCCATGCTTCAGCTGTGTGAAGACAAGATCAGGTTCCACTGCCTGATGGTATACAAGATACGGCTCACGGGGCGAGCATGTATTTTCACGACATGTTATTAAACCAGAGCAGATTATAGATAGCGCCGTGTTTTATGACTCTCCTCATTTCGACATCATTCTTCTTTCCTGCTTTCACAATATGGGAAGCCCCAGTGCTCATATACAGTTGTGAAGTGGTAATGAAACAAATCCTAAAGCTGTCATTTTATATTATTCCTTTCCCCATTCCCACCCCCCTGCTATAACCAGACGACACAACCGAAGAGGCTCCAGAAACCCGATATTAAGCTGGGCCTTGTCCACAGTGTGTGATATGAGGGTCCTCAAGGAGAAGGCAGGGGAGAAGACCTTGCATAACCCCCACCCCACAGGAATACAGATAACGCACACACCCTGCAATACATGCATGCCAACATCAGGGCATCCAAAACCACTCTCACCCACACACAGCCCACCTCCAGCAGGCACCCAGACCCATACACACCACACAAGCTGCCCCCACCACACACATAAAAGCACACGGGCCAATACACACCTCCCAACACACACACTCCTACATACAGACACACAGACCAACCACACAACACACATACACACACACACACACGCACACACACACACACTGAAGACCCACCCACACACACACACACACACGCACACACACACACACTGAAGACCCACCCATGCCTCCCAGAGTAGCCCATTGGTTCCAGGTCATGAGCAGTGCTGAATTAACAGAGCAGGAAGCCAGTACATTGAGGTGGCTCTAACACCATGGCAACCTAATGTCAACAAACCACAATCTACCCTGTTAAATGTCTCCTGGTTAAGAAATGGAAACCTAAAGACAATCAACCCCAAACAGCCAACTGGTCTTTAAACCATACCTAATCGAGTAAGTCACTTCCTTGCTTCTGTATAAGATTTCCCCTGAGCTTCTACTGCAAGAGTGCCCCTAACCACTTCTGGTTCAAACTGACTTTTGCGCAAATAAATAAACTCTTAAAATTTTTCATGAGCCCCATTTTGTCTGTTAAAAGTCTATGGGTTAAATGCAAGTCCCAATCCTGGCGGGGCCAGGTCAGTCCTGACCGGTTATCTGCTGGATCATAAATGACTTGAAGTCAATAGTTTCCAAAATTTTAATTCATTCCTTCATAACTTCTTTTCCTATAAAATTATGTACCTGTGAACCTTAACATACAGAAACCCTATTTCAATGAGGTCAGGGGCTATACATGTAAAAATTCTTTAAATTCTTCCAGTTCCATGCCAACGATTGCAAAATAGTTTAACACAACAAAAAATACTTATTATTTTAGCAGTTTGCCTTAAAATGCTTTAGGTTTTGCTTGCTTTTTTAAATTAATTAAAGCATTTATGTTTTATGTCATTGTTCATTTTTGTACAATTATGATTTTTCCTCTCAGGAGAAAAAAATTTCCACCACCAATTCACCCATGAACAAAACAGACAAACCTCTAGCCAGGCTCACAAAGAAAAAACGGGAGAAAACACAAATAAATGGGCTCATAAAGGAAAGAGGAGAAATTTCAGCAAATTCAGCAGAAATTAAAAGAATAATCAGAAATTACAATAGGCAAAATATGGAAATAACCCAAATGCCCAAAAATAGATGACTGGTTCAAGAAGATGCACTGTACATATACATACAATGGAATACTACGCAGCGATCAAAAAGACAAACTCATGCCATTTGCAGCAACATGGATGGAGGATCATGCTCAGTGAAACAAACCAGAAGGAAAGAGAAAAATATCAGATGGTTTTGCTTATAGGAGGAATAAGGGAGAATCAGATACAGGATCAGAAAAACAATTAAAGAAAAATTCAAAATTAACAGGCAACTATAAATCAGAGACATTCTGCAGAGAAGGGAGAGGGATCAAAACAGGAGAGGGAACAGAACAAAAATTATTTTAATAACCTACGAATGTACAGGATAAGATCTCTCAACCATCCTGTCAGAATAAAGAATTATACCACTCTGTTTGCAAAAACATTTGTCACTCAATTGTGACCATCATTCTTTTAGCTGGGCTCTTAAGTGCCTGGCAAGTTTATGACACCCTAGAAACAATACAACAAACACGATGAAGGGGAGCTTGGGCGGGGGGGTGGAGGTGCTGAGAACCCCACCTGCTCTATAGGAACATTCTCAGGCAGATCAGTTTTAGAGAAGAGCAATTATGGAAATTAGGGGTCTGGAAATAGCATCCCTTAAATGACTACAACCCATGTCATTCTTGGAAATGTGTGTTCCAGTAGTGTGTCCCTACATAGCTGCAGTTCAAAGATTGCTCCCTGAATTGGGAGGGGAGGGGTTCGGGGAGGTGGGGTGACAAACCCCTGAGAAGGTGTGAAATTATATACAGTGTTATAAACCAATATGGCCTCAAAAAAATAGATTGTTGTCACTAAAAGCAGCTGAAATTGAAACAAACATAAACAAAGTTGGTGGGGATGAGTCAGAAAATAAGATCTAAATTCTAAGACTGCTAATACAGACCTTTCTCAACCTTGACCTAATATGCAATAAAAATAATAGCTATGATCTGTTTAGCATATATATGGTTTTGCAGATTCTCTCTGCATGGAGCTATTAGTTTGCTGTTGAAAGTAAAATCAATTCAGAGAGCCTGAGTTGTCTGAGGAGTGGTGTGTGTTGAGTCATTGAAATCTGCACAGTAACATCAGTGTGATTTTATTTCTAGACAAAGCCTGGTGAGGCTTGAAAGCATGTGTGTCACGCTCACAACAGTCCTGTTAAAGATGTTACGATTTCCGCTTTTTCAGATGAGAAAACAGAAGCTCAGAGTAGTCAAGATACTTTTCCCAGATCACACAGCAAGTAAAAAGTAGAATTGTCATTTGAAGAAAAAAAAAAAGGAGTTTTAAAGTCATGAAAGGCAATCTTAGATGACCGTCTGAATTGCCAGCCTGGGACTCACCAGGTGTATCCGATTTAGAGGACTGTGAAATAGCGCAAAGCAATACAAAGGTACAAGCTGCGTAGAGCCAGAAAATGCACAGGTGTGCCGCAGACAGCGTGACAGTTCTCATCTCCATTGCACTGATGTGCTGTTTAGACAGACAGCCAGAGGCCACGTGGCAGGGCAGGGCGCACCGGAATTCATCCCCTGCCCTCGACAATTCTGTCTAGGGCTATAATAACAACACACCAGTTCTGGGGGCTTAATCAACAGAAACTTCTTTCTCCGTTAAGGAAGCTAGAAGCTCAAGATCCAGGTGCCATAAAATCTGGTCTGTTGAGGCTTTTCTTCCTGGCTTGTGGACGGCTTAAGTGGCCATCATCTTGCTGAGCTTCCATATGGTGACTTCTCTGCTCAAGAGAGGTGGGGGAGGGGGGGAGAAGGTGGAGGAGGAAACACTGATGTTCACTTCTCTTTGGATGAGAATGCCAGTTCTATTGGATTAGCGCTGTACTCTCTGGCCTCATTTTTACCTTAACTACCTCCTTGAAAGCCCCATCTCCAAAGACAGTCACAAAGAGTGTTAGGGCTTCAGGACATGAGTTTGGGGAGAACATAATTCAGTCCACAACAAGAGACGACCAAAGGTTTGGAGCTTCCAGTGGAAGGCTCGGCACAATACTGTGTGGCTAATTGTGGTCAACGCCAGCTCTCAGCACAGTAAGCACCACTTGTCCTCCACCCCCAGACCTGTGACAGCCAGCTGTGTGTGCGTGACAGGAGTAACTCACAGAGGGGGAGCGTCTGTTGGGCACTATGGACCCTGCTTCTAATAATGTAAATCTGTGCTCTGTTCACCATGGGTGGTTTTGACTGCAGAGGTTCAGACACAGCTGGGAAGTTCATGTGCTGGAATAAGGACCCTGGAAGTGATGTCCTGAATGAACTCCCCAGACCTAGCCTCGCCCCAGCCTACCTGACCCAAAGCAAATGACTCTTGTCGGCACAAAGGCAATTAAATTCTAAGAAAGGGCCGATTGACTTTCTTCACTAACGCTCCCTCCCTCTATTGTTTTAGGATTATTACATGCTATACCCCCAGCTTTTTCCTTTATAAGATTTAAATTCGTTCATTATAAAGCAGACTAACTTTAAGAATAAATAAATTTAGCATATTTCTTAAAAACATTTTATCTAAAAATAGGGGTGGGGAAGATGTCTTTATTTCTTTGTTTTATATGCTCAAAAAATGACCAATTTTTTTTATCAGATACATTGTTCTGATTCTGAAGTCTCACTAGACCTTCTCTATTAAAATTTTTTAGCAACAGGACCCTCCCGGGTGGCACAACAGGTTAGGACACAGCACTGTATGCCAGCGGCAGCAGCTGCTTCAGGGAGAGCTCAATCCTCCGCCCCGGAGGCGACCCACATGGTGCGGGAGACCTCTCCTGACCTGCCCGCTGCTCCCTTCAGCAGTGTACCTCATCAGACTACCTACTCTGCTTCCTGCTCTGTCTCTGTTGAATCCTCTCACCGTCCCCCACAACGCTGGCCTGTACCCTAGTTCTGTATGCATAAATAAATAAATCTTTAAAAAATAAAATTTTTAGCAAATAATTATCCATAGTCAGTAAGCCTTCATCATGTACAGATAGTTTCTGTCACAGTCTAAGGCTTGCCTGAGGCACTGTGATCAAGTACAGACCAGATATTGTGGCTTTAACAAAGATGATCTCAGTGACGCATGGAAAAGTACCAGGTAATTGAAACTACTGACTCTTCAAAGAATAGACTCTTGGGTACAGAATTTTGAGCTGGCATCACTTAGACAACTTGTGCTCTTACCAACTGGGCTGAATCAGAATATCCAGAACTTTTTAGTTGAGACACATATGGCTTCCTGAGATTAATAGCCCAAAATTCCAAAGGACAGAAATGATTGCATAGGACTTAATGAATTAATAGAGGACATTTTATTGTGGTTATTCTTTTGACAGATCATGAATTTGTTTAGATGTTCTATTTTCTGAACAGGCAGGGATGCTTTTTCTCTTTTATTCCTCACGTTATCCATTTAGTAAATTCTAATTCTGTAAAGTGAAATAAAACACTTAAAAATAACATTAGACTTTCATCTCACAAAATTCAGAAACTCACAAATTTCCTGGCCAGACTTGGAAGTGGAGTCACTTGCGTAGACTCAGCAAGAAACTGTCCCCCTTGCAAAGGGATATAATTAAACACATTGATGCATAGCCGGGGCTTATCTGGAGTGTTGTACTTGAGAACGGTGCTCACCAGGGTCCTGATTCAGGGTGTTCAGCAGCCACAGTACTTGTTTAGGTTATGTTTGGCTTCTTGCTCTCTCTTGATAAGGCCTGGTAGTAGTTCTCAGAAGAATGGGATCCACACTGTAATCCCTGGAATTGTGACTATGTGAGTAAGATGGCAAGGGGAGATTAAGGCCATAGGTGCAATTAAAATTGCTAATCACCGGACTTTCAAATTATCCTGGTGGTTCCGATGTGATCACGAAAATTCTTAAATACGGGAACTGGAGATGGAAGAAAGAGTGAGGGGAGCTCTGAGTGTGTTTGAGTGATGAGGTGTGGGAAGGATTAGAGTGATGAGATATGGGAAGGATGAGGCTTTAAGTTGCTGGGTTAAGGCTGGGAAGGGAGGGAGGGACACACACACACCTAGCGCACACACACACACTGTGATTAATGGTCTGTTTCCCTTTAACCAAAACTCTTGTTTTGAACTGAGATTCCTGCCCTGTGATGCTCAATTGAGTGCCAGACATTGACACCATCAGATGTACTCGGGTCGTGATAACCAGGAGGCTGATAACAAGTTCTGGGTGTTGAACATGACGAATAACAGAAACATCCACTGTAATGGACTGTTCAGATGGACTTAGGACTGCTCTTGTTTAACTCACTATAAATAGGCCCAGCTGGAGATGAGATGGCAGAACTGGTCTCTCGTTCTCCCAGATCAATGGTTGGCTCAGGACAGTCTCTCCAGGGTGCCATACCCCACCTCACACCTTGGTTCTCGCAGAGATCTGAAAAATTAAAGTGCTGATAGATTCAATTCCTGTCTCTGCTCATTGGCTCATTAACCCAGTCCTCTTCCCAGTAATATGTGGGGGTCTCACCCCTGGGGGCAGCACAATGAATGTCAAGTAAAGCTACCATGACAGGTTCAGAGAAAAATCATGACAAAGAGGAAAAAGCCTTGTGTTTTAGCACATGTAAGAACACTTTTTCCCTGCTTTCTAAACCAGGGACCCTGCGGTCGCATTTTGGCCTAGGCCCATCCATGGAGCCAATCGGAAGGACCACGAACACACTCAGGCCACCCTGTGAGCGAGGAAGCAGCAGCTGTTTCTCAGCTGATCTGACCAGCCCCTCCCAGAGTCCTTCAGAATTCAGTTGTTAAGGGATGGCCCGTTGCTGCAGGTCTACAGAGAAAGGAAGCTTCCCGCATTGGTTCTAAGAAAGGACATTCTCAGAGTTGGTGGGTCAGAAGGAGTGACCTGAGCTAAAAAAAAAAACAGACAGGAATTCATGTGAGTCAGAACACGGGTGTGGAATATTCCCTGAGTCTTACAGGAAAAACGAAAGCCTTCTGCAGAGTGATCTTCAGAGGCAATGACAGCTTCTTCATCCATCTGGAGGGTTCGGGACAAAGCTGACCCCAGTGATCATCTGAAATGTGAACTGAAGTATTAACTCTTCTGTTTCGAATCTAATCAGGCATGAACAGTGGAGTAACCAAGCTGCAGACCACTGATGTGTAGACAGGGTCCTCCCGATTCCAAGTCAGCCAAAGGTGATGTGTGGAACCACCCGAGGATCTCAACCATTTGAGCCCGAGGGACGCTGAGCACACTGCAGATGGGGACCCCTACTTACCGTCTTTAACACAACACAGGAGCCTCTGTGTGGCAGGGGTGAGTGAGGCTGCCTGGACCCACCATTTTGGTGTGTTGGGAGGAGGAGGAGAGGGTTATATCCCCAAACCATTCTTTTGTGGAGGGAGGAGAGGTTTAAGATGATCAGGCTCTAGGGACTTCCCTGGTGAGCAGAGGTTAAACTCCCAACACTGCCAAGCTCTCACCAGACACTCAGAGTCCCCAGCCAGGGAGGTGACCCACAATGGCACAGCAGACCTCTCCTGTGTCACCCGCTGCTCCCCTCAGCGGTGTGTTTCAGATCTTCTCCCCACTCTGTCTCTTGTGAATCCTCTCCCCACCCCACCCTGTACCTCTGGCCTTCACCCCAGTTCTTGTATGCATAAATAAATAAAAATAAATCTTTTTTTTTTTTTAAATGACAACAAGCTCTAACTGCCAGAACCTCCTGCCTGTACATGGTTGCACTTACAGCCCACGAGGCAAGGCCACCACTCCTGCACTTTTCTCCCTTTTAAAGAATCTGGAGGAGAAGAAACGTATGCAGAGAGGAGTTTCTGAAGTAGAAAGCAGCAGGCGTGTACTGCCTCTGGCGGTGACTAAGTCCCCATCCCCTCAGCCCCTAAGAGGGTGCGCACTGCATACCTGCACTTTTCAGCATTTCATTTTTGAGGTTCACGACAGCCTTCTGTGGGGTCCCTGAGTCCCTGCTCTGCAGAGCTGTCATCTCAAGCCAACCAGGGTCCTGAGCATGTGAGCACTCTGCAGAACTTTCTGATCTGGCTCTGTAGGAAGAGCAGCAACAAAAGCCCAATCAAGCATTTGGACTAAGTCCCCTTCCCACGTGGCTGGAGCCCCTCAGCAAACCTGCATCCTCGCCTGGGGGCGAGAGGGAAATCAGTGGCAGGTGTGGCCCAGCAGAGCACTTTGGGACCTGGCCCAGTCTTCCTCCCAGAGCACGGCGCATCTCCCAGGTGTCCTCACCCTCTCGGGTCACCCCTGAGTTACCTGTCCTGTGAGGTCATCTGTCTCTGACATCACTCGTGTTGGCACTGATAGGGCCCGACAGGGAGGATTTAGTCTTTGAGAGGGAGGAAATAAATGAAAGTGTTGTTCTTGCCTGGTTGACCTGAGAGCTCACCTTGATCTACAATCCAGGGCTGTGTTCATAGGCTTACAAAAAGGAGGGGTAATTCTGGGCTTGTGCCATTAAGCTCCAGGCCATCTTTTTCAGTGTTGCTTTTTTCTTTCTGAGGAACTGTCTCTCTGACACTCAACTCTGCCCTTTCTGGGCCAGGTCCTTTATCTGAAAGCCCACTGAACGAATGACCCCAGTGTGAGGACGAGCAATGTACATGCTTGTGGGAGAGGTGTGTAACATCAGAGGCAGGTTAGACCTTAGAGATACATGATCCAGTCACTTAAACATTAACCCACATCATTGAAAAGTAGGCCTTCTATAATTTTCCCTCCTTTCGAAGTCAACCGTCATCAAGTGGCTACCATGTGGACAGCACAGATCTAAGACATTCCCCTCACCACAGAAAGTCTCCTAAGCTAAGGAGTTGAATAGTTTATGGGTGGGGAAACTGAGGCACAGTGACCAGGGCTTGGTCTGAGTTCACTACTTTGATCATTCATCCAGCCCATAATAGTTCTGGCCCCACATTTAAGCATCAAGAAGGTTGTAGTAAACAACCAGTTCCTGTTGGTTTGGGCAGGAAAAGACTTTTAAATTCTTGAGATAACTGCAGAGTTTTCCTGAAAGCTGATGGAAATGGGGAAGCCTTCTGTGTGTGCCTGTATAAGAGCTGGGGTGCAGGCCAGAGGTGTGGGAGTGAGAGGCTTCACCAGAGACAGAGTGGGGAGCAGAACAGGCAGATCAAGGAAGTACACTGCTGAGGGGAGCAGCAGGGAGACAGGAGAGGTCTGCTGTGTCATACGTGGTTGGCTCCCTGGCCAGGGATTGAACTCTGGTGATGGTAGTGATAGCACTGAGCTCAAACCCAAGCCCCCCAGGGAGGACCTTAGTTAATCTGTTCTTACAGGCACTGGAGAGTCACTGCCTGAGCCCACAGGTGAGTTGAGGGGGTTCTGCACCTTCTGCAGAGAGCGAGTTGGGGGTCTGCATGGAGGTGTCATTTCTGTGCCACCCCGGCCCAAACACCTACCCCCCCAGGCATGTGCACCCCCACCCACTTCCATAAAGGATGAATGCTGCATTTCACAGCTGAGCAGACTGGCCCGCAGGACCAAGGGCCTCACCCGAAGCTCTCTCCTCTATGGTTACATCTATCCCACGAGCCCCAAATAAGCTCCACCCCACCCAGCCACTTCCCACCAACCTCATCCTCAGTCCCAGCCCGCTGATCACATCCCACCCAGCTCCCAGCCTCCCTGCCCTTCTGGCCACACCAGGGAGCCAGCGGGAAATGCCTCGGATGACAAAACAAAATTCATGTTTCAAAATACTTTCCAATGCATCACCCTTCCCCGCGGGATCTCCAATGTAAACTGAACACCCAGCGCCGGCTGAAGGCAGCTCAGGACCGGACGACCCCCTGACCTTCCCAGCTCATTGCCCAGCCCCACCAGGCCTCGAGGTAAGTGGTGGAGGCCAAAGCTGTGACTTCTCACTTCTGACAGCCTGCCTCAGCTGGACCATCACTTCAGAACTGCCATCCTTTAAAGAAGAGCAAAGAGGACCCACGCTTTGCAATAAATGCCACCCTTTCTCTTTGTTCACCTGCAAAGGGCTCTCGATGAAGCACCTCGCCAAGGAAGAGGGAAAGAAGCAAAAAGAAAAAATCAGGAGGAGGTCATGAGAAGCAGAGAAGGAACTCAGCTCCCCCATGCACCCAAAGAAAACCTGTGGAACAGCTGGGACTGAGTCTTCCCGCTCTAGGTGTTTATATTTGCCCAGCACTGGAATCGTGACAGATTATTTTGCCTAAAGGGTCTCAACAACATTTTGTAGGTGGTCTTGTAAAGGAAAGCAAATATTTAAGGTTCTTCTCCTTCCCTCTCCGTGACTGTTTATGCAGGGAGAGAGGTACCAGTTGCTCCTGATAAGAACGGGCTACCGAGCAGGCAAGGGCCCTGGGACCCTGCTGTGCTCAGCTCTGACCTGCTGGCTGGTGTGTGGGACTCGTTGCTCCCCAAAATATTGAAGTTGATGGCTTCTAGGTCAGAGGATTTGTCTGACCTAGATGTCTCTATACGTACCTGCTAGTGACTCAAGAATGAACACATGACATGAATACATTCCGTCTGCCTATCTAGGGGTGCTGATAGGGTTAAGTGTGCATGGCTTTGGATCTCTGTGTTCCAGACATCTTGAAAAAGAGACCCTGCCAAGTCTAGCCACAGTCCGTGGAACGGGTGTCCATGGATGCCATCATCCTGAAGTGTATGGCTCCAGCTCTTTGGGGGCTCAGTTTCTTACTGTAGCAGTTTCTTACTGTTCTTCTTTAGGAATGTCTGACCTAGGGAGAACAGTTCCTTGAAAGGAAGACAAGATGTATCACCAGTAATAATAACTGAGATTTGTTCATGATTCCACAAGGTACAAATAGTCCCATCGTGCGCTATATAATCTTCACCAGATATTGAGATGGCCAAGTGTCCTGTTTAATGTCGCACAGTTGTTAGGAGCAGAAGTGAGTGGGCCACCCGGTGGTGGGCTTTCTTCATACCCTCTCTACATCCCTAGACATCAGTGCCTTCGGCCCAGGACTGGGGGGCTACTTACCCGGGAGGTGGGAGACATAGGCTGGGTGGGGAAAGACTTTTCTGATAGCTGCCTCTTGTCACCCCCTCCCTTCTTCATCATTCCTGGAAGCAACAGTGAAAGTTGGCTGCTTTCAAAAGCACCTCACAACTGTTTAACTTGCTCATCATCAAGGATCGGTGAGTTCTTTCTCACTCTGGAAGTGGAGAAAGGAGAAGAGTGTGTTCACTGGGTTCAAACAGGACACCGGACCCTTCCCTGGAAAGTGTTAGGCTCTACAGCCCGCTCTGGATGTTCTGGCTATGACTTGGCAACAAATCATCTAATATTCAGTAGCTTAAAATAACACTTATTTTGCTCATAAATCTGCAAATTGGACAGAGTTCAGCAAAACCAGAGTCCAACTTATTTATCTCTGCTCACTGGGGCAAAGTGTGGGGGTGACCGGAGACTGCAGTGCTGTTGTCTGAGCAGTGACTCGCTCCTCGTGGCCAGGCTGACTGCTGGTGGGACCCCCCCTTGGACCATCACCTGGAGCAGCAACCCGCTGGCTGTGCATGCAGCTACCTCGCATCTTGATGGCCGGGGCCCAGGAGGCGGAAAAATAGTAGCTCTCAGTGTCTTAAAGCCTGAACTGCAGCATTCCTGGTACTATACTCCAGTGGCCAAGGAGGTTCATAAAACCCAGGCTCAAGAGGGCACAGACCCCTCCCTTCAGGGGAAGACATGTTGGCTGTGTTTTTAAATTGCCACCACAGCTTCTTTCCCAAACAAAGAGACATCGAGTTTGCTTCTTGGAAATTGTCACATGTGAACGTTGTCTATAGCACACCCAGAGTCACTGGGGTCTGGAACACACTCTGGACATCACGCATATGTTCCAGGCCTGGGAAGACCCAGAGACATCAGCAACACAAGCAAGACCACTGGAAAGGCCCTTCCCAGGGGTCTCCAACAGGCCCGCTCAGAGCAGCCTCTGACTATTCACACCCCAAGGCTGACCCAGGTGCAGAGGCAGGAGCTCTGGGAAGTCCTGTCCACGCACTCCCTGAGGTTCTGAGAGCCAGAGCCCAGTTCTGCATTAGCCAAACTGCCTGAGGAGTTGACTCTCAACTTTTCCAGCTTGTTATCATTGTCATCCTGTCCTCCTCTTCCTTCATCTTCACAGCACTGTGAATTATACCTGCATTTCTTTACAGTGACTACCTGAACTATTGTTTCTTGTGAGTACACACATTGGACTATGAATCTGAAAGTAAGCTTTAGAAGGACCACATCTTCATATGCTTCGCCCCAGTGCTAGTCTGGACCTAGAACCATGTCTGCACTCTGGAGGCATCCTGTGAATAGTTTTGAAAAAAAATGAATGAATCACCATCATCTCCATCATCATATCATGTCTACATGACTCTCTGTTGATCCCCGACCACCAGGAGAGGTCTACCGTGCCATGTGGGTCACCTCCAGGGCAGGGATCCAACTCGTGCTGAAGTGGCTTTAGTTTTTTTGAGTTTGTTGAGTCTTATGCTTTCTTTTCTTTAACCTATTTTTTTTTCTTCTAAAAGGATAGAAGTTGCTAAAATGTTTGCTAAGCACTTGGGAGACTGTTTCCCTTCTCTGCCAAGTAAATAAGTGACAAGACCTTTGGCTTTGCTAGGAATAAGTGTTGGATGTGCTGTTCCCTCTGAGTTTTACTTACAGTTCCAAAATATTAACACATAAACCTCAGATATTACACCTTTGGCTAGGCCAAAAATTCTCCTTGCAAATTCTGATGAGTTTGTGTTATGCCAGCCATAAAAATGAGAGAAAATTATGTCATCTATGGGTCTTTAGTTTAGAACTGAAAGACAGTAAGTGTAAGACTTTCTTAAAAAACAGTACGCCTGGGCCTTCCCTGGTGGCACAGCGAGTAAAGCACAGCACTAAGAAGCTAAAGCCACTTCAGCACGAGTTCGATCCCTGCCCTGGAGTTGACCCACATGGCGCAGTAGACCTCTCCTGACCCGCCCGCTGCTCCCCTCAGCAGTGTACCTCATCAGTCAGCCTGTTCTGCTCCCCACTCTGCCTTTGATGAATCCTCTCACCGCCCCTGCACCTCTGGTCTGTACCCAGTTCTGTATGCACAAATAAATAAATCTTAACAACAACAACAAAAAACAGTATGCCAACATGAGCCACAGTATGAGATGAATTCATAGCTAACCTTGAATTATGAAGAAAAGTAGAAAGAGAGATATTCAATTTTTTTTATAAATTGTGGGACTCTCCCTTCTTTGGCTTCTCCAGTTCTTAGGACTCAACAAGCACTGTCAGTTCTCCCTTCACAAAGTCTCTTGCCTTCCTTTCTAGTCCCAGTGACACCTCTATAGCAGCAGACTCATCCGAAATCAGTGTTTCTCAAAATGGGGTCTAAAAAACCCAGCAAACTCGTTGGGGGTTGCTAAAGATGGTAATTTCTGTAGCATCTTACTGGATAAGCATCAGTCTTTGTTCTTTGTTGTAGTGATTTATCAAAGGTTAGTGGGTCACTCATAGAACCCCTGGGATGATTGGGGGGATCTTGATGGAAGGCCACACATCCAACTAAACAATACCTTGGAATAGAAGTTGCTAGAGGCTTAATGGTGAGTCCTTGAGTAGTAAAAACAACAGGACTCATCTTTGTATTTCGTGCAATCCTCCCCAGGTTCCCAATTATTTTGAATTCTTGTCCTTTGATGTGCTAGCCAGGGTGTGTCTAATTTTCTAGAGGTTTTAGGTCACTCTGCTGCCCAGACCCACCATTCATGTGCAAATGATGAGTTTGAGAAGTCAAAGGCAACTGGGACCGTAAGAATAAAGTTAGAAGACAATAGAGAAAAAACTAAGCTCTCAGCACTACCACCCCAGGGCAGTCCCACTGGGGACCCCTCGGTGTCGGCCATGTATCCGCCATATGCCAGCCCTAACCAGTTCTTTGCAGTCTTAATTCCAATTTTAATATTAAAATCAGTAGCTTGGTTTTTCTGGTTCTGTTCAAAGCAAATGAGCATTTTCCCTTTTAGTCTTGTTTAGACAGTTATATAAATGACTCTGTCAGTCAGATGGTACAAAACATACAGCCCCTTTTTCTCTAGCTGATGATAAAGATGGCAGCATGCTAATGATGATTGATGGCCATGGCGCATCCCCAGCGTGGCTGCTCCTGCCGAGGGCTGCTGGGGGTGCAGGGGAGCAGTCCTTCTTGGGAGGGTGGAGCTAGTCTGGCAGGTAGGAGGGAGATGGAGTTTCAGTTCTTTCAGCTTCTGTTGGTTTCCTTCAGAATGTCACCAAGAAAAAGCTGGAGTTGGTGACACTGGCGCCAAACTCTACCCACAATCTCGGGGACATCTGCCACTTCACATCAGGGCTTCCGAAGAGGATGTGGGGCTGGTAAAATGGAAAACCGGGTTGCAGCTGAGTGTGATGGCCATGCCCCAGAATCCTAGGCTGGGCGGCTCCCTACACTACAGCCTTCTCCCATCCTGCGCACTCAAGGTACTTGCAAAACTCAACAGGGAGCGTGCTATAAGAGTGCCAAGGGCCAATGAGAAGGCTAAGCACTTAAACTTCTTCTAGGAACGTGGCTCCATATTTTCTCAGGTTAAAAAACAAAACCTACCAGACCACATTTCAAATCTAATTGCATTAGATTTGCGTCTGATACGTGAATCAGATGGTTTCCCATTCAGCAAGTAGAAAGGTACTCTGAGGAGTTTTCAAAAGGGAAAGACTTTATATTAAGAAAGACTTTGGGGGGAAGATGACTAGTAAAAGAAAAGAAAGATTAATTCAGGCAAAACCACTTTCTTTTGGCGGAAAGCAGAGGGCCCTACCATACAGATCACCTCACTGGTATTGACAGAAAAGTGCCACAAAGATTGGTAAAGAATTCCACTTTTGGAAGAGATTGAAACAGCAATGAGGTCAGTTAGTAAGTCTTGATGAGCCTGTTGTTTCTTCTTTATCACTCATCAAAACTGAAACTAGGAAGCAAATAATGACTCAAGTTGGTGGTAGTGGTCAAGCCCAGCCCTTTCTCACTAGTCCTCCTTCCCCATCACCACTAGAAAGCTATCTCAGTCCTGTGACATTGAGTTTGATGGCTGAGACACCATCCTCCTGAACTTGACATGACTGCTAAGACCTTGAACTTGTAGCCGGTAATCCTCTGGTCTTGGTCAACACTGTCTATCCCAGTATTTTACATAGATGTCCTCTCTTCTCTCCAGTTAAACCAAACAGCTAAGCCAAGGACAGTTGTCCATCAGTGTGTGTACACTTTGCTCTTTAGGAAATGCTGTTGTTGCTGGAAAACAGCTTCTGAGCGTCAGCAAGAAATGCCCCTGCAGTCCTCCCTGGAGTGAAGTTGTGATCTTCATTTTACTGTGGAAGAAAATTCGAGAGTCCACAGCATATGAGAATGTCATTGAGCTGCCTGTTAGGGCTAGGTCACTTTAAATATCATGTTGCTTCATGCCTTTGTCTCTGGCTGGGAGTCAGCTTTGGTAAGAGAAAAGCCGCATTTTCTAGGGCTAATCTAGGGCACAGCTTCTCAAACTTTGCTGTGCTTCACACCTGGGGGCTTGTCACATGTGCTGGTTTTTTCATTTGGGAATTTAATTTTAGGAACATGACTGAGAGGGAGAGTGAAATATGCTGGCTAACTAGACCTCAGAGTTAGGCTTCCTCCTGTCACAGATGTCATGAAGCCAGGCTCCAGGTCTGGCTGCCCCAGCCAGACTCAGCCATGAAATAGCAGAGAATGTGTCCCACAGGGAGAACTGGTAAAACTGAGAAGAGAGGGCAGTCACCCATCCCATGTCTACTCACCGCATTAGACTGTTCCTCTCTTAGGCAGAATGAGAATGAACAGGAGGCCACAAGAGACAGCAGAATTAACACACAGTCTTTGCCGATAGCAGGGTTTCAGAGCATCCCGTGTTGCAGGACCCCATGAAATTAGATCTTGTTTGCATAACTTTCCTGTTGTCAAGCACCAGAGCTCTGAAAAAGACAAGGCCCAGCGCCACCCATCAACAGTGAGGACCAGATCCCATCCTGCAGAAGTGAAACAAAATGGCTGCACAAGCACAGACAGCAGAGGACTGCACCTGAAGAGATGGAGAGCATGCTGATGCACACACCCCTGAGAGGGTTAGCACACCCCTGAGGAGTACACAGGGAGCCCAGACTCTTAAGGGGTGCATACTCTGAAAGGGTCCAGGCAGTCACAGCATAAAGGCAAAGGAAGCAGATACTTAGTATGAAAGATCTCCAGTAAAATTAGTGTGCACAGAGAGAGGAGAGAAGAAAGGATACTCCTAATACTAGTTCTGCAGTAAAAAATCCCCAAATTATCCTTATCCTCACGGGCAAATGCTCAGCCAAACAGAGTGGCCCAAAGCAGGCTACTGAGGCCCAAGAGTTTGCCATAAATCTCAGGTAACTTCTGGGGTGGAGGAGGCAGGACAGAAGAAAGGAGTTAGACAGGCCTGAGACAAACGGTGACAATAATCCAGAAAACAGCTGCCATTGTCTTTGCCAAGGACAGCCGCCCTCCGTGTCTCTCACTCACAGGTGTCTTCCAAGTCCTTACATGTCTCTCCTCCACAGGTCTTCTCCGAGGCTCCAACCCAACGGTATCAGGGTACAAGTTAGGCCACAGAAGCTACAGTACCTGCATCTGAATGTGTTCAGCTGTACACCCAAGCATGCGTACTTAACTCTAACCCAGGTCCCAGCAACCCCTCCAATCAGGAAGTCAAATTCATGGCATGCTGGGAGTTGTAGTTCTGGATGCCATGATCATTTCAGCGTGGAAGTAGGAGTAGAATCTGAAAAAGCATGGGGAGTAGATTTCATTCATAAGCTCACAGTCTGCTGCTTCCTCCAACTTGCCCATTTTAATGGTCTCGCTTTACTTTAGTTAGTTACCTCTTTAAAGACTCTGCCTCCAAATACAGCTATAATCTGAGGTACAGTGGTAAGAACTTCAACATATAAGTTCCAGCCCATAACAAGTATCTTCTCTAAGCTCATGGCCTCATCTGTAAATGGAGACCACACATTGCCTACCTCAAGACCCTGCCTTACTTCCTCATGGAACAGTCTTTCCTAATACCTGGAGCGTCAAGGCTGACGGGAAGACTACCATCCTTTCTCTCTGCAGCACCGGGGTAGCAGAGTGCTCTGGGGTAATCACTGAGACCTTTCTCCTTGGGTACAGTCACAACTCTGGGACCCATCTCCCATCTCTGGGAGTTGTGACTCTTTTTTACTTTTCTTGAACCCTAAGAGAAAGTCTCTGAGACTATTTGCCTTCCTGGGGTTAAAGGTCACTACTCTGGTGGCTGCCCTTCCTGTCACTAAGGCATCTCTTCAGGACTCCTGCCTCAATCTGTGCCACAGGAAAATCAATTGTTTTCTTCCTCGAGACTGAGAGTGCTAACTCTTCCCCTTTTTCCTACAAGCCCTTATCTCTCAGGCTGAAGGGATTTGCTGAGCTGAAGGAAAGCAGCATGCAGTATTGTAGTTACACAGGGTAGACAAAGTGACTGAGAAACAGGATAATCCCTACCTTATCGGGCAGGCGCTAAGAGGGCAATTTCAAAAGGGAAGAAATAAATGAGTCCTCTGAACCCGCTTTGGACATAAGACTCCTCACCTCAGATCACAGAATGTATTCACACTCACTTAATTGATCTTGGTTTCATAAGAATGTGAGCATGGTGGGCACATTCTATCCACTTGAGAAAACAAGTGTGATTTGTTGTCCTTAAAATACTGGTTTTAGACCCTGGATAAAACATTTGAATGAGAATATTCTCAAAGTGCACAGGAAATCATCTCAAAGCCCTCTGCATTCTTTCAGACGGGCAAATAATGAAAAGAAAAATGCCATTTTTTCATATTTGGATTCAAATTATCCAATTTTGGAAGAATAGCACAGAAGTAATGCTGTGTTCTCTTTGTAACAAACCAGCTAGCATAAGATTTCTATTTATCCCATTTACTGATGAGTTGCATGTGGATCATTTGGTTAATGGAGGTTCTGCAAGTCTCTCCGTGATGAAATCATTTTTAAGAGAATGATAGTAAAAACACAGTATATCAAAATTGGTAGCAGGCAGTTAAACGTATAGGAAAATTTGTACTTTAGGTGTTCATATTTGAAACGTTTAAAAGGTCAAAATCACTGGCCTTAAGGAGCTAAGAAAAGGGAGACACGTGATACTTAAGGTAGGTAGGAAAAGGTAATAAGAAATCATGTAGAAAGAAATAATCAAAGAAAACAAATCACTGGGTTTCCGAAGGGACACAATATCTCTTCAGAAGGAAAGAGAGATTTTAAAAACTATCAAGTTTTAATAAGATGCCTAGAAATGGAAGGCTGCATGGTGACTGGGGGGTGAACAGAACAGAAGTGTAGGCTGACTTGGGGGTGATACTCATCCAGAGAGGTCCCACTCTGGACACACTCACAACTCGGAGAGCAGAAGCCACTGATATGATGGACTCACCATTGGGGGAGGGGGTTGAGGAAAAGAGGGCAAAGGACAGACTCTGGCAAGAGCAAAGCCAGCACAGCTGGCAGAGGAGGGTAGAGCTGAACGGGAAGTCAAAGAGCAACTGTGACGGCTGCATCTGACAGTAGGAAGGTCGCCTGCTACTTCTAGAGAGGTGTCTCGTAGCTGACGGGGGTGTGACCTTGCCCACAGTAAGATAGTGGGGAGTGGGCAGTGAGGAAGTGGAGGCAGGGCGAGAGCAGGTGAAAGGAAGAAACGAGATCTCAGGGCAGCTGGCGGGCGGTGAGTAGGTGTTTGTGGTTTGGGGAGACCTCGGAAGCTTTTAGCAAAGGGACTCGTCTTCCTGAAGTTCTGCTGTAAGTCTAACTTGTGATAGTGTAGGTGTCGGGCAAATAGAAATTCCATTTCCACCTATTCATGTGTGTATTTGTTTACCACCCGCTTTGTTCCAGAAGGGCTTGCAGGTGGCTCCCTTTCTAGCCTGGGGTGGCCCCAGCCCCACTCACTGGCGTGCTTTGTGCTGAAGACCATGAGGCAGAGCGGCACATACGTCTCCAGTTTGCAGGGCCGGTGTAGGCCATGACCTTGGAGATCACCTTTCCCTCCTTGGGTAATTGAAGCAGAGGGAATTTCTGGCTCGGCTGCTCCTTCAGATTGTAGCCAACGAACTCCACACAGGCCGGGGCTTTGGTGCCAATGGAGGGTCCTCGCTGCTGGCCACGGCCATGGCCTAGCTGCTGGGCACCTCCCCTCCAGCTGCGCTGGCCCTGGGTGAGGGGCCCTGATGGGCTGAGAGGTCTCACCCCCTAGGCGTGTCTTACTCTGCCTCCGGCTTCAGAGCTGTGCAGTTCTGCTCCCGCAGGCCCTATTATACCTCAACTATCATGTCTGGACGATGTCCAGGGCCATGCACTTGGCTCACCTCAGCAGACCCCTACTCTAGCACAAACTACCCTGTAGGGCTTTCTACACAGGAGATTTCCAGATCCCTGAGCTAAGTTCCCTTCTCTCCTGAGTCTGCTGAAACAGCTTTAGCTCTGCGTTTTAAATGTTTTCCTAAAAAATGCCGGCAGTTGCTGAGGGCTCCTTTGCTTCATCCAGTCGCCCTCCCTGCCATTTCCCTTGTCAGATATGTAAGCACAGGCCGAAGGGGAAGTGACAGGGACATGAAGGGATGGAGCCAGGGTTGGCATCAAGGCCTCCATCTTCTCCCCAAATTCCTTGGTCTTGCAAAGTCTGGATCATGAGAATGTAGGTCTCAGTCACCAAAACACCAAATGAACCTCCACACCCTTCTGAGGCATTTTGAGGTGGGGGGGGGGTCTGGATCTGTGCATCTTGTAGAGACTCAGTGGTTGGCTGTCAGGTCTGAGGACAGGGCTAGGCTGGGACCGCCGAGCTGCCCCTGAACTTTGCAGTTTGTGGGGACTATACAAAAAGACAGATCTTCCCAGCGCCTATCAAGTGTTACCAAACAGATGCTTCTATATTTTAGGGTCCTCTGTACTGGGCTTTGTGTATTCCAGGCTTCTTCAGAAGCATCAGCTCATCGTCTCACATTTTGTTGTTACTAGGTTAGGGTTATGGCCCCTTATCCAAGACATGGGGAACGCAGGTCGTTCCCACCTGGGGAGACTGTGTACCAGGCTGGAGATAAAATCAGAGCACAGTTGGCAAAGGACTCCAGCCTGCTGGCTCTGGGCAGCACTGAATATTCTCCATTTCAGGCAAGTTTTTCAAGGCCAGTATCAGAATGCCAGGCAGGCACAGAACTGTCCGGGATGCAGACAGCTGCTTTTAATAAGAGTTAGAATTTTAGCTTCCATACGCCCCGTCATCCCACCTCCCCCCACCAAGAGGTTCATTCAATTGCTCTCTTTACCTGCCCTACCCTGTTGGACATATGAAAAGACTACCTAATTCTTCCTTGGAACAACTGGAAATAATAGAATCGGTTATAGACTGAATGGGTGTACCCCACCCCCACTCACCGGTTAAAGCCCTAACGTGTGACTATTTGGAGGTGATGGCAAAGGGGAAATGAGGTCATCAGGGTGATCCAATGGGACTAGTGCCCTCTAGGAAGAGAGGAAGTCACCACAAGATGGGCCTGGAAGACAGTTCTCAGCAGCCACTGACCACTGGACCTCGGTTCAGACTTTCTGCCTCCAGAAACATGAGAAAATAAATTTCTGTTGTTTAAGCCACCCAGCCTTGTTCTTTTGTCCTGGCAGCTGAAGCTGATTAATAGAGAACCCTAGAGTAAAAGGGAAAGTTGGACAGTGTTTATTTTAAAATGAGGAAATTGAGGTCCTGAGATGTGATATGGAGGGAGTCAAATTGCTTTGAAGTGACAGATTCAAAACCAAAACCAAGATGTCCAGCTTACAGACCAGATAATTTCTCAGCATGCCATGCTGCATCTTTTAAGTGCAGCTAACTCTGCTTAACCCAAACCCTTAATAGGCTGAGCACTGCTCACCTGGCTTCACCGGGCCTGTCATCCTCCTGAACACATCACAGAACAAGTCAATGCAGATCTGAAACAATCTTCAAAAAGTCATTTTGAATCAAAGCTTTTCTGACTTGCAAACTCAAAGATTTAATGGAGCTAAGCAGGCGGAAGTGTGACATGGCTAGGTGTGAGGATAAACAAACTCTGTTGGGCATTTAAGTGCCAATATATAAAACTTGCCCTGTCCAAAATAAAATGCAGGTGGCTTATTGGCTACATGTTTGTCATCAGGGTAGACAAAGCTAGGACAGCAAAATCTCAAATCTCAGTGCTACCGTGTTTAAAGCTTATGGCTCGCTTTGCCACACTATGTGAGTGGTCAGAGCTTGGGCAGGGCTTTGCTACACATAGCTGTTCTAAGATCTGGAACCTTCCATCGTGGGGGGCCACCAGCCCTAACACATGGCATTCTAGGTAGTAGCAGAAGGCCATGGGAGACAAAGCGTAGGCAAGCTTGGAAATGGCCTCCCTATTGTGAGCCCTCATGCCTCTGATGGCACCATAACCTTAACTGCACCAAGGAGCTGAGGAACCAAGGACAAAAGTGGGTTGTGAGCAACAGAGTACGGTCCCCCTCTTTCATACCTCATCTCACCTTGCTTTTGTTCTGGGGGCAGACATGGTTATTGCATTTTACTAAGAGATACCCAGGACAGAGAAGTCAAGCTCCCTCTCCTGACCTCACAGTCAGGAGACTGGCTCCCCCGTGCAGGAAGCCAGGACTCCTGTTCTTCAGCCCCTCCCAGGGCCTGAGTTCCCAGAGCAGGCTGGTGGTGTGGGTACACTGCTTCCCAACACCAGATACCAAGCACCAATCTGACTAAAGGAATAACAGGCGTGGAAAGGGTCACAGTTTCTCCTCTGAAAATAGAGGGATGAGGCTACTTTTGAAGATTCCTTTGTCCAAAGATGTTTGAAAGTGACCACATATGAAAGGGGCACTCTGGAGCCAGGGCCCAGATTGACTCTTGGTTTCCAAGAAAGTCTGTGGCTGCTACGGGGGGGGGAGGGTGGCCTGAGCGGGGAGCATGCTGGAACCCCAGCAGTGAGTAAGGCACACTACATTCACTGTGCAGGGGCTTCAAATGGGGATGTGAGTTTCATCTCAGAAGGACAGGGTGGGAAGGAAGAGTTCTTAGGAGCGTGGAGTGAGAGGCACTGTCCAGATTTAAGCATCAGTTTATAGGATTTGGGAAATAGGGAGAGGTGCTCGCTGAAATGGAGCTAGCTTGGCTTTTAATTTCTATGTTTTCACTCTTCCTTGGTTACTTCCACCTGGGAATCTTAAAGAACCCACCTGTAGTCAATTTCTCATCAAACACAGGATTTGATAGCTGCAGAGAACTAAATGCAGCCAGCCCCGTACCTGCAGTTCCTGGGAAAGTTATGCCGTGGAACCCTCCCCTCTGCCAAGCAGCCCTTAGCTGGTAGCTCCAGCTCCCCCAGAGACAGACACCCGACACACTGTCCATTGAGACTCCTTTTGCTAAGAGGAATCAAGTTTCAATCAGGTCACCTCAACCTGAGGTGGGTTGGAGAATGATAAAGACATGTGTGACCACGTGGGGACCCAAAAGAGACAAACCCAGGTCTGCCGTACATGCCTGGGCTGTGGGCACAGGCGGGCTTCACAGGCAGTCTGGAAGGTTCTGCTTGCTCCCAGGGCCCTGCTCCTGGGGTGCCTCTGCCTGCCTCCTCCTCACCTCCCAGAGGCTCTTGGGGGACACTCACAGCAACACCATTCAGCAGCAGCAGGTGGGACATTCCACAGCAAGAACCCAGGTCATGGCAAGCCCTGCGGCCAGTGGATGGACTCAGACAAAGTGTTATTTTGTTGACATCCCCCAACTACGGTGGGGGAGCTTGTCTTGAGATGCGAAGAGGACATCTTGGTTTGTGGGGCCTGAGGAGTCCAAGGGCCCCCTGAGGTTGTGCAAGAAATATGGGGTTGGGCATGAGCATGTCTCCTCCAGGGAGAATATCCATAGTGTCCTTCACATTCTCAAAGGTTCTAAAACTAGATGTGAGCAAGAACTTGAACCACAGAGCACAAGCAGGCTCTGCTCAACGAAATCATTTTTTTTTTATTTTGTCTTTTGTGTTTTATTGAAGTTATCTATGTGTGTGTGCACACGCACACACACAACTTCAAGCAGGCATAGTTCCCGCTGCCCAGGAAGAACACCCACCAACCTCAGCAGCTAGCAAAACCTAGAAGAAAGTGGTTCTCACTTCACTGGATCAGCCTCTGTGGTATTACCCAGCCAGAAGCCAGGGCAGCTATCTGCTCTGTGACCTGGTTGTATGGTTTCTTTAAAAGGTGAGGAAGGACAGCAAAGGAAAACTTCAGTGCACAGTTCATCTGTCTCTGGTTCTGCTGTTTACATTTCTGTCCGTTTGGACATCTTATTTGAAGTATCTATAAAGCCCCCACATCACACATAAAGTATGGGAAGATCACCGCCCTATTAATCCTGGTACCTTTAACTACTATGGCTACAGAAAATGTTGTTTCCTTCACCATTTTTCAACAGAATATTTAAGTATGTGTTTACTCATTGATTACTTTGTCTGATTGGAAAAACAATCAACGCTATGTGGACACAGGAAAATCGCCTGGAAAGCTAGAGGGAAAAAGCATCGAACACCCTGCATCGCTCTCTGCACAAGCTGGCGTTTGCTGAGTGTCTGCTTTGTGTCTCATTGCTGAGACTACAGCAGCAATAAGGAGAGCAGACCTCAACTTCTCTCCTGTCCAGTGGACTGGGGGGAGGGGAGAAGTGAGGTAGAAATGGACAGCTCACAAGGGGTGAACTGTTGAAGATGTTTGGCGGTTGGGAATGAAAACCATAGAGAGAAAAATAGGAGGAGGGATCAGGGCCGGGTGGGATAGCAGGATAGAAGTCCTCCCTGCCGGCCCTTCCTGCTGGTGAAACGGGTTAGGACACAGCACTGCAGCCGCTTCAGTGCGAGTTCGATCCCAGCCCACATGGCGCAGCAGATCTCTCCTGACCTGCCCGCTGCTCCCCTCAGAAGTGTGCTTCGTGGATCTGCCTGTTCTGCTCCTCACTCTGTTTCTGGTGAAACCTCTCACTGCCCCTGCACCCAATGCATAAATAAATAAATCTTAAAAGAAGAAGTCCCCCTGCTGCTGCAGCACAGCAAGTGGGCAGGGCAGGAGCCTGGTAGGCCTCTGAGGAGAATGTCCAGGCAGAGGAAGGAGGACAGGGGCTGGTGCAGAGGCCCTGAAGCAGGAGTGTGTGTCATACTCCCGGGGCAAATGAGGCTGCAGAGATAAAGCACAGCTTCCAGATGTGGTGAAGGGAGCTCCCAGATGTTCGCCAAGGAAGCTCCCCAGAGGGGAGAGCAGGCACCTCCTCCCGGGCTGAGAGCTGTAGGGACCAGAAGTCAGTGCCATCTGTCCCCAAAGCAGTGTGACTTACTCGGCTCCTCCAGCAGCCTGGGCCGCCCAGAACAGGGGCAGATTCAGATGTGTAAAACAAAGCAGTGCAAGCTGTGGAAGATTTAGAAAACACACGAGTGGAAACAAGGACTAGGCGCCTGGGCTGCAGAAGCTCACTCTCAGCTTCCGCTGAGGGCAGGTGGAGGAACCATTATGCAGAGCTGCTGGCAACCCGCCTGGACCCCGCCTGGACCCCGAGCGTCTCCTCGCTGCCTTCACAACAGCTGCATCACGCGGCTTTCCTTGAACTGGAGCTATTGTTAAGTGCAGCCAGACGCGTGATTGTGAAGAGCTTCTGCAGTCATTACTCCTGGGGTGTCACTGAAAATACTCCAGCCTGCTCCAATGGGTGTGTCGGGCTCATCTGCAGAGAGACTGAGACCTCTGAGGCCCGTCCGCTGGCAGCCCTCCTGCGTCAGACGGGCTCAGACAGTCTGCGTGGGGATTTGCCTCATTCTCAGTCAGTCTGGTTGTACTTAAGGTGAGAGAGATCATTATCGCACAGCATGGCCACAGGGAAGAGTGTTTTTCAGGTCCCCAAGTGCTAAAAGACCCCTTTCTTGATGAGAAACAAATTAGAGTAAAATGGCTACTTGGCTCTTACAGCAAACTACAATTCCAGCCAGCATGCAGTCAGGCTTCCAAAAATGTATGCAAGACTAGGGGTGTGTGGGAAAAGGTGGTTCTGGTATACAGAGCATTCTGTGGTCGAAATAAGAGTTGCTTTCTTTTCCTCCATGACATAAATGTGTGTTAACTTTAAAAAAGAGAGACCCAGGCAGCAAAGGGACACTTATTCCTAGAAATGAAATAAGCTTCTGATACAAGTGAATAAGAAACTGTGCATATAGTTCTCCACCCTCTCGGTTCAGAAAAAAAGCAGAAAACCCAACCCGATTGGTGGTGGGGCTTAAGGAAGGACTTAAGAAAGGCCCAGTGCCACAAGGAGTGAGTTCTTTTGCAAGCTCTCGTGCTTCTTGACTTGTGACCCAGTATCCGTGTGGCTACACAGAAGAAAGAGCAGAAGCTAGCCTCCCAACAAAGGGCGGAGAGAGCTTTGCTTGGACATTCTGTGTGTTTTCCTGCCCCCGAGCATTTATGCACGGGCTGATAGCTCCTAACATTTAGAAAGCATCGTAAGTTCCGAACAGGTCTGTGGGAAGGTCTTGCCTCCAACCCTTCCCACTGCTGCAGCCAGTGGGTGTGGATGGCAGATGGCAGGACCAGGAGCCATGGAGCCAGGCCCACAGGTTGGTCCCAGAGAACTATGGTCCCTACCAACAGCAAGAGCCTTACTGTGATCACTCCATAAAACCTAGACAGCCTGGTTGGTTCACGTCTCTACCACTCTTGAGATCTGCACAAGACCTTTTATTTGATGTAAACTTCCAGAAATATTCCTACTTGCAGCTGGCCTCTTCTGCACCTCAAGCAACACCCAGAAGGATGCCCTGAATGTGTGAAAGCACGGTGAGGCATCAGTCTCTCCTGGGCTGGGCCAGTCTTTTATTTGAATCAAGTGATTAGCATTCTGGCATCCTTGGGACATGTAAAGGCAGGTGTGGGTGGGCCCCCACTAGGAGGAGGTGAGCCCCTAATGCGTTTGGGCTGACAGTCAGTCAGGACCTGAACCAGACCCACGAGTTCCTGGGATCCTGGTCCCAGGATCAGAACAAGGTCTCACTCGAGGTTTGGAAAAGGTATTCTGAAGAGTAGGAACTCTAGGGCGTGACTGTCACTGGGTTGGAGACCAAGTACTGTCCGCTAAGGGGAACTTCCCTCAGCCTGCTTCTAGCTCCTTCCATCCTCTGAGTCTCCGGTCTTCTTGCCTCCTCCATCTGAAGCGAATGGAGCTCAAGCCTACTCTCAGCGGGGCCCGCTGCCCGCTAGGGTATGCACACATGCTCAACAGGCCGCACACATGAGCTCACGTACTGGCAGACTGAGCAGCTGGAGCTGAGGGGAGGAGAACTAGAAGACAAGGACGGGACCGTACCCCTGGCTAAGCCTGCTCGAGCCTCAGGCTGGGGCTGTGGAAAGGGAGCTCTGGGCATAGGAAGGCCTTGTTCTCAGGAGGATTTTCTGGCTTCTGGGAGTAGGTGCCTTGCTGCAGGGCTCAGACAAGGTGGGTGAAAAGTAAGACAGAGTTGAGGGGGGGGGCCCTCCTTCTCCCCTTGCACAGGACACAGCATCACCAGGGAAAGTGAGAAAAAGAAGGGAACGTTATGACTTTGCATGTCCTGGGGAATCTTCCTCTTTGGGAACAGACATGGGGCCCCAGAGGAGAGAGCTATGGAGGAAAATGACTACAGCATCCCCGTGAGGTCCTAGTGTCTCCTGCAGCTCCTGCGTGTTAAGACCCTTCAAGGGGCCTGAATAGAAAGGCAGCGGCCTGGCTTCGACTTTAGGTTTAGCTTCCCTGAGTGTCTGGTTCTGTATCTCTATCTGTCTGTCTGTCTGTCTGTCTATCATCTATTTATCTTTCATCTATCTATCTATCATCTATCTATTATCTATCTATCATTTATCTATCTATTATCTATCTATTATCTATCATCTATCTATCATCTATTATCTATCATTTATCTATCTATTATCTATCATCTATCTATCTATCTACTATCTGACTATCTGGTCTATATCTATCACATCTATCTACCCATCATTTCCCTCATCTATGTCATATCACATTTATCTGTTGTCTATTTATTTACCTATAGCTGCCATATCTATTGCCCATTTCTATCCTGTCTCTTAGTGATGTCATGTCTATATCCACCTATAGACCATCTATTACCTATTATAACTGTTTGTCTGTCCATCCACCTATCTTCTATCTATCTATCTATCTTTGATCTTGATAAGTGAAGTCACTTGAGGATTTTGCTGGTAACCATATGGCAGTAAAGGCAGTAAAGGTGGGGGGGGTTGACAATGGGTTTCTCTCATTGATGACCACCAGCTCAGGAAGGATTTGCAACATGCCAAAAGAGCCCAAGTCCCTCTGGTTGAGGAAGTCTGTACCTCACAGGTACCTCGAGCCTCCTCACAGATGGAGGAGGGTGTTAGACAAGCAAGCAAGAAAGAGTTGTTTCTAAAAAGCAGACATCACCGTGCCCTGAGTCACAGTGACAGGAAGCTAGTGGCCCGTGGCAAGGTGCCCACAGCAGGGCTTTTCCCAGTCTCTTTTTTCACAGGCCCCAGGAGACTATTTGCTAGAAGAGAGCCCTGCTGGCACCTGTCCACTGTTTGCATTTGGTCATTTATTCTCAATTCCCACGAGTCAAAGAGAGAGCTCTGCCGGTGGCCGCCATCCTGCCTAGCTGTTTTATCTGGACTGGAGCCATGGGCTCTAGGCTGATAAATTTCCCCTTAAGGAGAAAGGGAAAGATAGCCATACACAGGCAAGGATGTGCGTATTTCATTGGGGGCAGTCACGGAGCCAGGATGAGCGAACTCGTTCAGCTAAAACAAGAGCCAATGCAAATATTGAATCAACACAAGCCTAGGAAATGTGGTTAAAAGGGACAGATGGAACACAGGAAAGGGCAGCCTGTTACAGACTGTGTGGCCATTGTTGTGGGGGACCTCCGTGCACCCCCACCTGCATGGCTGCAGGTGCTAAATCTCCACGTTCGCGCCAAAGATGACAAAGGGCACCAAGGGTCGATTCTCAAAGCCTCTCCCGACAGTCCCCTAGAGAACCAGAGCCGAGAAAACGGAATCCTGCGTTTCTCTTGCTTGAGCTCCACTTACAACTGCAAAGATTTTCCTGGAGGATCCAACTTCAGAATGCATGAAGTGAGGCCCAAACACCAGGCACCCGGGTTTCAGGAGCAAGGCAGCCCAGCGAGGCGCCGCTCTCAGTCAGCAGCTGCACAGCTTCCCTGACTGCCGGGAGACCTTTCCTGCCGGAGCAGAGGAGGGCACATGGAGCTTCTTCCTGGTTCAGCCGGCGGCCAGGCCTGAGGGCGGCCCTGGTGTTGTTCCTAGAAGCTAGGCCTCAGTCTGTTGTCTCCGCTGCAAGGACTCTGGAAACCATTTAAGGCCCCACAGACATCCGTCTCTGCTTAAACGAGCAGAGTGTTGTCTTCTGTGCAATTCTGTGCAGAAATGCCAAGCTCCCCAGAGAAGCAGGCCCGCGGGCCCAAGGGAACTGTAGCAAGCTGCTCAACTAAAGCAGAATGTGGATGATGGTGACTGGTTGTCCACTTTTCAACCCTTCCTTCTTTTTTTAAAAAAAATAATGTAATAGTTTATTTTTACAACATTTTGTGCCTTTTTCCATCTCAGTGGTAATCCCCGTGGGCTTCCCATCACCACATCACCTGAGTGCTATCACCATTGTCCTGTGCACCTCCCCCCACCCCCATTTGTGATCCCACTCCCCACTCCAACCCTGTAAAATGTCTCTGGTATATAGTTGTTCATTATTATTATTTTCTTGCCTGGTCTGAGTAAAACCATCTCGCATTTTTCCTTTTTTTTTTTTCTGGCTTATTTTACTACAGATGATCTTTTCCAGCTCTATCCATGTTGCTGTAAAAGACATGTGCTTATTTTTTTTTTGGTTGCTGAGTAATATTCCATTATGTATATGTACCACATCTTTTTAATCCAGTCATCCACTTTGGGGCATTTGGTCAACTCTTCCATTTCAAAAACTCTTACTGCTCCTAATACTTATCCTCGCTGAGATTCAAGGGAGAGAGGGCTTTTCCTCTCCACGTCTTAAACTATGCTGAAAGTACTGGCCACACTGAGCTGGCATATCTGTTTGTGATAGGAACATGTCTGGGGGCCAATATGGCTTAGACACTCTTGTCATTAACATAAGTTCTCAAAGCTTAGCAAACACTCCTAAGAAGCTCTCCTGGAGCTATTCCTATGTGTTATCTTGGGTCCAAAAGCATTACTAAGGCTGAAGCTCTTCCTTCTTCAAGTCTGCCCAATTCTCAAGTTATCCAGATTGAAAGGGGCAAATTAGTGGCCACTTGAGAGATACCCAAGTCCTAATTCCTAGGACCTATGAACACGTCCTGTTCATGGCAAAGGAGAATTAAGGTTGCAGGTGGTGTTAAGGTTGCTGGCAAGAGGACTTCAAGATAGAGAGATACTTTGGGAATATCTGTCGCAACAGGGTCACGATCACAAGGCTCCTTAAATATGAAAGCGGGGCCCTCCCTGGTTGCGCAGCGGGTTAAAGCACAGCACTAAGAAGCTTAAGCCACTTCTGCATGAGTTTGATTCCCGCCTGCCCCGGAGGAGATCCACATGGCGAGGCAGACCTCTCCTGACCGGCCCGCTGCTCCCCCTCAGCAGTGTACTTTGTCGATCTGCCTCTCTGTCTCTGGTGAATCCTCTCACCCTCTGCATCTCTGGCCTGTACCCCAGTTCTATATGAATAAATAAATAAATCTTTAAAAAAAAAAATGAAAGCGGACAGGCAGGGGGGTCTTGTATCCATGGAAAAACGATCAGAGTGACAACATTGCTGGCTTTGAAGGAGGAAAAAGATGGTGAGTATTGAAATGCAGGTGGCCTCTGGAAGCTGGGAAATGCAAGAAGGTGACATCCAGAGGGCCACAGCCTGGGTCACGCCTTGATGTTAGGCCAGCGAGACTCTGACAGCCTCTGGCCTCTGATACTCAAGATCCAAAATGTGTGTTCAAACCACCAGGTTTGAGGTAACTTCTTACATACCAGCTTCAAGCCTTTCATTCATGCAATCCCATCAAAATCCAAGCAAGTTCCTGGCTAAGAAAGCTATCAGAGTAGTGGCTACTGGAGAGGGAGCGTTTAGAAATAAATTTCTTATTTCTGAAAAGTCTGGCCAAAGGAAAAACCAGGTTTCTGTCCCCCAGTTGTGATCAGCAATCTTTCATAACTTGTGTGGGTAGAAACAATGTATAAATAAATGAAATGTAAAAGCAAATTTCTCAAAATGTATGATTGATGCATGACATGATTCCATATAGAGTTGTCTCCTGTGAAATCCTACTTCCATAAGATCTGTAATAAGATGAGAACATGAGCTGTCCTGTGCTGAAAAAATTCAATCAGTTGTAAAGGGGGAAAAAATACAATGGAAATGCCATTGTCAATTGTTTCAATGGAAGCTGCCAATTACCTTACTAAAATTTCAATGTGGCATTCCCTTTCCAGAGACACCCTCCTGCAGTACCACACAACTCACAAGCTGGGGGAATCAGGGACTCAACCAAGGGATCCCTACAGGAGCTCTGTTCATGAGCCCTGCTAGGGTGCTAACAAAGCTTCACAAGGTGTGTGACCAATTCCCTGAGTGCTGTCTGGTCCCCTGGAGAGTGATCAGTGCCAGCGGGCCCTCCCAACTTCCATCAAGGTATATTCCAAGACTGAAGTGCTTTGGGCTCAGGTTTGGGGCAAGGAGGGCTAATGCTGACAGAGCAAGTGGAAAGTAAGCATAGTCTATAGGGAGTAGGAGGATGGTGCTTACGGAGTAGAAACAGCAGGGAGGCCAGATGGCAGGAGCCCAGCATGAGAGGAGGGGACACGAGGCAGAAGAGAGAGAAGAGAAAGCAGGAGGGCAGGCGGCTCTGGCACAGCTGGGCAGTTTCCCCTCATCAAGGACCTGAGCATCTGAGGCTCAGCCCAGGCTGGAGGAGTCACAGGCGAGAAAGGGTAGGAGGATCATCAAACAAAGAAGCCAAGGCCCTGAGACTGGATGCAGTAGAAACAAGGAGACACCAAAAATTCATGAGCAGTTATGGATCCACCATCTTCAATCCATTTTAAAATCCACAATTTTTCATAGTTTCAGCTCCTAACGCTCCAATCAGCAGACACGGACAACTTGAGGAGGGAGGACTAT
>NW_004567136.1:1394647-1416578 GCF_000260355.1 Condylura cristata | reverse complement strand
GTCAGTTATTTCATGTTGTTAAGAAGATGTTTTGAATATCCAATCTAGAATGTCAATTACTTTCATGGGAAGCTTGGTTCAAAAACTTGGCTAAAGTTTCTGTAAAGAGAAATCCCCTTATAGTTATTTTATGATGTTTCTACTTTGTAGAACTGAGCTGTCAGGTGCTATGGCTTTCCAGGTGTGGGCTGAGGAAGGCAGAGAGGTAAAGTTGCTGCACAGAACAAATGAACAAAAGAGCAAGTCCCCCTGGTGGGTGGCAGGGCAGATGTCACAAAAGAGACTGAGTCAACAAGTCGCATGCCCACATCCCTGCAAAGAGACCTGCGTCAGGAGAAGGCGGCCTGGACAGCTGTGACCTTTTGACTTTGGCCCTATGACACTTGACCTCAGAAACATCAAATCAACTTATCTGTCCAGTCAAAGAAGTTGCAGTCTAGTCTCTTCCTTGTGTTGTAAGTGTGCTTCTTCACCATGCTGTGCCCCTTAGAGACTGGGGCTGCATCTTCTTATTTGTTACCTGCTGCATTTCCTTCACAGCCAAAAGAGTGCTGTGTCCTTGACACTGCTGGACAAAACTCATTGATTAACAAGTCCCTTTGCAACTGAACTTCAAGATGCCTTATAATCCAATAATCTCATTCCTAGAAATAATGCCCCCAAGGCCTTATTTATATTCCAAAACACATGATAAGCATGTCTAGAGGATAATTTAAAAGGTTTAAATTTCCATTTAATGGAAGAATGAAAAATAAATTGCAGCATGTTCATTCAGTGGAATACAACCCACCCATGAAAAAGGACAAACTACAGCTCTGTGCAGTGCAAAACAGGAATCTCACAAATGCCACATAGCACAGCACATCAGAAATATGAGTTCTTAAGTCTTTATGGAATATGACTCCCTTTAGGTAAAACTCAAAAAGAGAGGAAAACAATCTACAGTAGGTGGGATCCTTGCTACCCTTGCAAGGGGAGGGGAGAGAGGAAGTGATTGGTGAGAACCAGGGTTGGGCTCCATATTCTCTCCCTTAACCTTTCTAAATTCTCTTTCTGGTTACTTTTGTTGACTTCATGACTACCGACAAACTGTGCATGTATTATTTGTGTGTACTTTTCTCTATGTATCATATTTTTATTAAAAATTACAAATTTACTAAACAGTGTTGAGTGTGGGTTTCTTTTCCCCCACAGAAAGACTCTTTCTGTCCTGTCTGAGATATAAAGAAGTACAAATTCCTTCTCCAGATGGCTTTTGGGCTCTCTGGGAGTTAACTTTGGGGTAACATCACCCCAACTCTGAAAATCTGCACCACAACTCATCTGACCAGGCTGACTCAGAGTGATTCCAGAGAGACACCTCTGTTTACAAACACATGAGTACTGGCTCATTATTTCTCCTTCCCCAAGTGAATCTGGCCCTGTTTTATTCATTGAAAATATCGATTTGTATTGTTTGCCCTTCGTTCTCTCTGAGGCAATGATTAGAGTCTCTGTGGCCAAAATCCAGCCCCTTCCCTGAGGGGATTTCTGCCCCTCCTTACCCCTCCTACACTCGCCCCCCAACCAGCTGCTCTGTGGTCTCCTTACGAGTCTGGCTCCTGGGAGCAACTGCAAAGGCCATCCAGGAGGAAGGGGCTTTTGTCTCCCCATTGTCCAGAGGGGTGGGTCTGGATAGGAGGCCTGAGTTGGAAGGGAGGAAAAGATATTAAAAATGCAGATGGGTTCTCCATCCATTAGCACTCAGACCCAATTTCTCTGCACACAGAATGATCTGATTTATCCTGAGGTCTCCACAGACTGCAAGCAACATTCATGCAGCCCTGCCAGGCTGCTGTGCACAAAATCAGGGAGGGAGTGACCCTGCCCTCCATTTGCCACTAGAAATGGTGTCGTTTTAAGAAAAAGTAAGCAAATTTTAAAAATTCAACATAGATTCTCAACATAGAGGCCATGGTCACAATTTTTTATTGTTTCAATTTTTTGCTAAGTAAATCTGTTATTTAAATGACCTAGGAAATATTTGGGAAGAGAAATGGGGTCTAGAGGGTGGGGCAGTGAGGATCCAGAACCATCGATTTGACAGCAAATGTTGTCCCCATTTGTCAGGTGAAACTGCTTCTAGAAAATCCCTAAGAAAAGGTGATTCCAGCTCTAGATGTTCCAGGTGAGCCCTGACTCATAGACAGGGCAAGTCTATAGCAGGGTTTGAAGCGTCCAAAACTTGAAGAAATATAAGACTGGAAAAACCTGGAGGAAAAATAATATAAGATTATCATTTCAAAACTTCCAGGGGGCCTTTCCAGTGCCTTGAAAAGACACTGAGTAAGTGGGTGAGGGGGTCTTCATAGAAAGCATCCGCTTTCCTTATAAAAGCAAAAATGTCTATGCTGTGCTTATATGACAAACACTTGTGTATATAAAGTGTATGGGTAATTTAGAATACTCTGAAGACAGAAAGTGATATGAGATTGTAGGGGAAAATCTGCCACCCTGATATACATTATTTGGGCAAGTGATTTCCTGGGAGAGGTCCTGAAGGTTGGCGGGGGTGGGGGTGGGGAATTGCTTTTGATATTTACCTGTGAACTTCTCTGGGTGAGGACTTCTCCCAGGAAGGCCTAATCTCATCTCTTTTCAATGGGAAGATGGCGCTTAATCTGCCCACATTTGTGCCTTCCCCATAAACTCTGTCATAAAATGTCCCCTTTCCTCCCCTAGCTCTGACTTAGCAAAGCTATTTAAGATGGCAGCTGAAGCCATGTGAGCAAGTCATTCAGTCTTGTGTCTCTCCCATGTCTGCAGGGGTGATACCTGTTATTGTTAAACTTCCGTATGGCTTTTTTCTTACCACTGTGTCTGATGCCTGTATAGGAGATCCCGGGAGGACGGGGTTCGCTTCCTTTGTACCCTACCATAATGTCACAAGCAACCATATACAAGGCAGGACAGAGAAAGGACCATAGCTAAGTAATACCCAATCATTTGGCAATTCCACTCATTATCCCATTTCAAAACCAGCAGAACACAAGGGACAATGAAGAGAAATGAAGACTCTTGCAGCCAGAATAGAAACCACAAATCATTTTATCCAAAAGCCCTAAGATCACTAAGTTCTATGCAGCACGGACCTAATGTTGAGGCTCGCTGGAAGAATCTTTAAGCTATGCTGACACACTTCTAAACAATATGTGGTCTCTCAGGCCCATCCTCTCCCTCAGTCACCTCCACAGTCAGATAGCTCCAGCTCAAACTCCTCTCAGATCTGCTCCCTGTACACGCTTAGCCGGCCCTTCCCACACTTCATATCAATTATTCAACAAAAGTTCCCAATGATCCCAGGTTTTCATCTTACACTGACATCAGCATTGCTGCATTGGCAGAAAGAAAGGGAGGGTTTCCTGGAGAGATTAGATGTAAAATGCAAAGACTTTAAGTTATTTTGAATTATTAATCCAACTCTTGCACAGTGTGGATTTCTGATTCATTTTTATCAAAACAAAGAGAAACATCAAAAAGAGAGAGAGAGAAACATCATTTTGTTGCCATGTTTAAGTGCTTTTGGAACAAAATTTTCCAAAATTTTCATTTGAAAGGAAATAACGGGAGCTGTCCAGGTTAAAATTGCAAGAGAATCAATCCAAATATCCATCAACACATGAACAGAGAGACAAAATGTGAGATTCATATAAGGGAATATTAGCCAGCCTTAAGAGGAAGGAAACTGACACAGGTTTCCATGGGAATGAGCTTTGCAAACATGATGCTACGTGAAACATGCAGTCACAAAAGAACAGACACTGTATGATTCCACTCACAGCGCTACCTGAAGTACCTCCAGCCCCGAAAGTGGTCAAATCCAGACACAGAAAGTAGAACAGTGGTTGCCAGGGGCTAGAGATGGGGAGAGTTCATGTTTAATATTACACTTTCCATTTTGAAAGATGGAGGAGTTCTGGAAGTCGACAGTGGCTTCAATTACACTAACACCACTGAACTATATACACTGAAAAATTACTCAAATGGTAAATTTGATGCTATATATACTTTATCCCAGTTTTAAAAGTTGCAAGACATTGGTAGCTACAAGTCCCACTGTCTCCCAACTAGGACTTTCCCAAAACTATTCCTTTCCCCCAAACCTGGAAATGTTCAGAAGCATGCACTTTCCTCTGGTTTGGGGACATCAAAATGTGGTTAACCTTGTTTAAACTGAAAAACAAAAAATCAAAAGACTTTTTCTTTCAAATGGTTAAAAAGTAACACGACACCAGACCTGACTTAGCCCCCAAGGCACGCTGCTCCTGAGTAGGAAGCATCATTTCTGCATGAATAATCCAAGTAGGCAGCCAGGGAAGCCTGGTGGCCCCAGATCACAGCTGTGAGCTCTGAGATTTAAAAGGTCTGTGGGATGGTCCTTTTCTTGAGGGCCACTTCTCTTTCCCCAGGCCCCACTATGAATCCAGGTCAGGCTAATGGCACACTGCCCTTTCAGGCAATTTGAAGATTAATGAGAGGTGGGTGGGAAACCCAGAGAGTGCTTTGATGATTGAAGGTACAAATCTAGGCATTTTTGCTGGCTTTACCACCTACTTGGCTCTGTCGTGGTCACTGGGCACTTCCAAATATGGCCTATAAAAAAGACCCACCCACAAAAAGAGTGAGAATTCAAAGCCTCTGTCTTTAAGGACTGTCTGTTCTCTGCTAATGCTTCTCCCAGAGTGAAGCTTCCTAACCTTGAAGAACATCAGCTCTTTGAAACAAATTACCTCCTAGGAGATGGTCCCTAGGTTTTCATAAGGATTTCTATTTAAAATGATGTATTGGTGAGAGATGAGTATGAAAATCATCACAATGCATAATAAGCAAGCATAACCATTCATACGTATTTATAAAAATAATATGCAATATGACACATAGTTGACATACCTTTTATTATAACAGTAAGAATAGCTTTGTAAATGATGCAAAAATACAACCTAGTCAAGATTAAGATTGACTTTGGTTTTACTGTTCCTTTCTTTCCTTAAAAAAAAAGTTTTTGTCTTTTGTTTCTTTTATTAGCTTGTTTGCTTCTATAGTTGTTGGTAAAATAAATTAAACCTTTGTTCTTTTTCTAATACAATAGCGTAGCAAATTACATTTAGAACTTGAATCATGGAACTTCACTTAGAACTAAAGAGATCTATAGGTCAGCCAAGCTTCCTTACCTCTTTTGACAGATGAGTATATTGAGATTAAAAGGAATTACAAAACTTGCCTGAGGCACAAAATGCATTTGGTTATGGAGCTGGAGCTGAAAGGAGAGCTCTAACTCTGAGCTTTGCTCATCCCCTCTGCGCTCTGTACACTCTCAAGGATTCTAGGACTAAAAAAAAAAATCTTATCCATTATTCTTAAACTATTTTTATTTTTATCCCCACCCCACTACAAACTATTCCACTTGTTATCACTTCACCATTGAAGAAAAGGAAAGCTGGAGAGGAAGGCTATCTATAGTTTAAAAAAATAAATACTGAAGTGATGAGGAAGTAAACCTTCAACTTTTAAGATAGCATCCTATGGCGCTCCTCCTTACTACATAAATAATAAAGGTGACTCATTCAAGCCTCTTCAATCTCTCTTCAATAATGATATTTACCATTCAGTGAACATTTATTAGGTGCCAGTTCCAGGGACTGATTTATTTATGTATATTTACTCATTTAATTCTTACAACTTTCCCTGTAACACAGATACAGACGTGTCATCACACCTATTTTAAAGGTTGATGCATATGCATCATTAGTAGTTAATATTCTCTCTGTCTCCAAACGTGGGCCCAATAGACAGTAGTTGAGGAAGATGTTCCATCAACTGGGTGAAACTCGAGGGATACAGAACAATTGAGATAGCATTGGCCTCAAATACCATACAGTCTAAGGGAGGACAAAAGAGAGAAACTGAGGAAAAAAGAGAGAAACTGAGGCCTAGGGTCATGAAAAAGTTTTTAGGGGGCCTCACACAAGGCAACGATCGTCTGGGGGAAAGCAGGGAGGGTGTTATTTTCACACAGAAGGTGAGAGCTTAGCTGGATATTAAAATGAAATTAAAAAAAAAAAACAGGGGGGAGAGGTCAGTCAACAGCTAGAAAAGGGCATTTCTGGCAGAGATACAACTTATGAAAATGCTTGGAGTCCCAAGTCATCCAAGCCCCCCCCCCCCATATACTTTATGTACATGCAAGTGATTTTTTCTTAAACTGTGCAAAGAAGAAAGTGAAGGAATTGTGAGTTATGTTCTCTAAATACAATGTCCTCCACCCCCATCACCTTTGGCCTCCTTTGAGCGAAACCACAGGGAACTGGAGAGTATGACTCATCGAAGGATGGGAAATAAATGGTTTGATATGAAGTTGTCACACCAGAAAGCATGAAATGGTAGAGTTCCAGGCTGAACTGCACAATGAAAACTGGCTTGAGGGGTATTAATATTTCTTCTAATTAGAAGGAAAGATTGAATTAGAGTTAAGGACAGAATTTAGGTAGACAGTAAACTGAAGTGACCAATGTGCAATGGGACACCACTGATAATGTGAGCTCCAGAATCTGTGCTGTGCACACAGGTACGCTTCCCTGAGAGGACTCAACTCCAGACAAGAACTCTAACCCAGTAGAAGATCTGTGCTGGGACCCTTTTGACACTCTTTCTCTGTGTCTTCAACATCTCTACACTTCTATTCACAGGAACGTATTTCTTGTATCTACGTCTAGCCACAAATATTTCCAATGTATTCAACAATTCTTATATTCCCATCAACTTGTTTGTTAAAGGAGACAGCTTAATCATTAAACACATGGGAACATGAATAAACCAAAGAATGGAATGGGTTGAGGTTTACTCGATGTGAGAGAGTGTTGGTAATGGGATAATATCATCAAGGTCCTTCTGGCACCCAACTGGGAGGGGCAGGGAGTACAGAGAGAAGTGAAATGGAGGTTGGTTTTCTCTGGAATGGGCAAGGACCTCTATATGCTGTCTTTCCAACCACACAGTGGGAAAGGCAATGCTTTCAGTAACTGTCCTCAGACCCTTCAATGTGCCTTGTCTGGGGGGGCAGGCATTTTTCCTGACAGACTTTCACTAGTTGGGTTGGAACATGTAGCGTGGCTCAAACAGTTCAGACTACAGGTTTCTGTTTATCTGTCACCTCTGCTTACAAAAAGAGGTTGAACAAGCACTGTGCCATTCGATTCTAGTATCTAGTCAGCAAATAAGCCAGGTTGTAGATCCAAGGCATTACCTGAGCTTTCACCCTGGGAGAAAAGCAGAGGAAGCTCCCTGTGATGGAAATCCCAGGGCAGCAACACTGGACACCATAAAGGGCAGGGCTGTCACATAGGACTGTGCTGCCAAAGACATCAATGACATTCCGCCTTGCTGTTGAAGCCTGTTGGGCCCTGCTGCCTTGCCAAAGCTCACTCACCCTTTCAGAAAAGCGTGACATAGCACAGTTGATGAAGGCTACACTGACCTGCTGAACCTGTCACTCCAGAATCCCTGTGAGCCGTAGGGAAAAAAATGCATGGGGGTGATACTTATACAGAGTAGCGATATGCTGCATTGAATGTGTCCCTTCTTATGTGTCCATTTGGAACTAAAATGGATTTCAGGTTAGAGGCATAAATACCCACAGAGGCAATTGCTTTCTCCTATACTAGGAACAATGCCAACAAGACTCCTTTGTGTTTCCCTGGGCTTCTCCACCACAAGATTTCTGTGTGCTAAGGAGAGATGAAAGAGAAGGAAGAAATAAGATAAACACAAATTTTTAGATGAAAAAGTAAGCTGACAGGATTTTTAGTAAAGTTTTGGACAGTTTAGAGATTTCCTCAAAAACCTGCCTCTCCATATTAGCCATGTCTTCTATTTTTAAATATTTTGTTGCCTGGACTTCGCTCGGGCCATGTTGATCTTGGAGGGATTGGCCTTCCCAAGGTTAGCCAGTTCCTAGAGACAGCAAATAACTCACCTGAGAGCACCTTTCATTGTCAAACCTGTCCACCCAGAGCTGACACTCTCCCCCACCTCTTAACGGGGCTCTCACTCTGGGCCACTATGTCCCTGCTCTTAACCCAGAGACAAGCACCAGAGAACAGACCAGAGCCCGTTGAAATTTCTCAAAACTAGCCGCTTCTAAGCCTCCTAATGTTGCCTCACCTGTTCCTCCCAGGGAGCAACAATAAAGACTCTAGCCCATTGTTTCTCCTTCCTCTCTGCCTCCTACCCACTCCTGTGCTTCCCAGGGGTGTCACTGCCCCCATGGAACTCTCCCCTCTGCCCTCAGGGTAACAAATTCTTTCCAGTGGTAATCATCTCCTGATGTGACAGCCTCACCAGACCTGAAGAACAGAAACTTCACTCACTTGGTCCCACGGTCCCTGATCCAACACATCCCACCAGCGACGGTGACCTGGCACTTCCTCCACACTGAGCCTCGCCCTCCCGTCGACCCCCAGCCCAGCCTCTTCAGCCACCTCTTCTGCCACCTGCCATTTGAAAATTATAGAAGCTCTTCCACATGCACTAAGAAAACCAGGTGCAAAGCGAAAGGAAACACTGCCCTCTCCCACGCCACGGTGGGGACACTCTGCTCTCATTTAGGTCACTGTGTGCACGCCGAGCGAGCAGCCTGACGGGACAGCCTAGTTTCAAGGCCTTAGCAAGAGTGGGATGCGGGGGAGGGGCAGGGAGATGAAACCGTGCTGACAGTCCCCTTGGAAGGCCACGCGTCTGGTAACCCGGTTAACGCTCAGATGGGTGATTGGACTGCTCCTCCAACGAGTCAGAAGTTAAAATGAACAACGAAATTTGTTAATTTCCTATTTTCTCCCATCCATCTTGAAATCCTTTCTTCACAACAGAAATAGCCCCTGTGGGTGGGATACACAGGCATCTCCAAAGTGTTGGGCCAGGTGAGCTTGGGAGCATGGTTCATGGGCCGAGAAATAGGAAAGCGCACCATCCTGCAGAGGCCTGGAACATTCCCGAAGGGCCAGTGCTTGCACCGCAGCCCTGTAACCTACCGCTGGTGGAAGGTGCAGGCGCTCCTGAGCGCGTGGGGCCGAGGGGCCCTCTGGGTGGACAGGGCCTTCCCAGGGAGCCTAGCGGTCGTCCTTGAAGTGGAAACTTTTTGACTACTCATCTCTCAGGGAGAGCGAGAGAGGCTTTGGCGAGAAGCAGGCCCGAAGCAGGCAGAGGTGTGGACTCCCTCTCTCCCTCCTGTCTTTCTCCCAACTTCGTCTGATTCGTATTTACCTGCAGGTGAGGATGCTGTTGAACTCTGGGAAGCCATTTTGGAAAAGCCAGGGCCCTCCCCCGCGGTAGAGTTCCCCAAACCTCACGGGGACCTCACCTGGGGCGGTTTGCGACCAGGAGCTAACTTCTGCGTGAGGAGGAACCTCAGGCTGTCTTGAGTGCTGTTCTCACAGCCTGGAGGCCCGATGGCCGTTGTGGTTTGTCTTCATGGAAGCAATGCACTTACCTCAGTGCCGAATTCCAAGCGCCTGCAGAAGGCGCGCAGGAATCTCGGCAGCAGGAATCTCGGCGGCAGGAATCTCGGAGGCAGGATGGGCTAGAGAAGAGAACACAGGTGTCTCTTCCTTTGTACCATCTGGGCATCTTTTACACAGAACAGCTGCTGCTCTAAACATTGCTGAAGCCCAGGGCATTTTGTCAGGGTGAATAAAAAAGGTCTTGATTTAAAACCACTGGACTCTGAAGTTTCGCTTCTCCCCTCTGATAAATAATAAGGGTGATGACCTGGGACGTCATCTCAGTCTGAAGGTTAAGATTTCATGTATCCCACGATCACTCGCGCACTTCTCCCCCCTCCCTCTGTGGGTCCCCACAGAGCAATGCTGCTGGCCTGAGCCACGCAAGGGAGGAGCCGGTCTATTCCGTGCTCCCTTTGATCTTGCTCGAAAGGAAACATGCACATTTGGGGAGGGGATTTCATACACGGGGCAGGCAGTGTAGACAGGACTGTGAGATAAATCACAGACAGAAGCTGAAAAGGTACCTTGACGTTCAGCTGCTTAGAGCTGAGCTGGGATCATCCCCTATGAGAGTGCTCAGTGACTGCCTCCCAGAGTCATGGAAAATGGCAGCACGTGCCGGCCAGTCTGAAAACGGGGATCCTTCTTAACCTCTTTCTTCCCTTTCTGCATCCTCGCTAGTGCCTCGCCCTGTTAGAATGCCTGAGCCATTCTAACAGGAAGGCATTTCATCCATCTGTCTGCTGCTCGCCACTATGTGCAGACATTCTGCTTTTGCCCCACGACAGCCGTGGCCTCCTAAGCTGTCCGGGCTTCTAGAACATTCTTTTTCCAGCACCAAGCATGATCCATCATCCTGGAAGGCTCAGTGAAGGCTAAACCCTGCTTTTCTCTCCATTCTAGGGTCCTGGTCCTTTGCTGACTGCCCTGCTTAGTTTCCTGTGATTGCATCCAAATGCCAAGGTCTCCCCTCCTGGGAAGACCCCTCCGTGAGGTCCCCTGGAAGGTCCCACTGCAGCAGGCACAGGGGAGCTGCATTGCTGTTTATAGTTGTCAGGTGGGTGGTCTTAGAAGTAGTTCTCCTGGTCTACCAGCCCTGTTCCGGCTGGTGCTGTGATAGGCTCACCTATTCATTCATTCTGCGTGTACTGATCCAGTTCCCACCGTGCCAGGTACTGTTCCAGGGGCTGCAGTATGACTATAAACAAGACAGGTGAAGCACCTGGTCATGGAGTTTATGTTTAATTGGGGAGGTGGACACAGACATACGCAAACTCCTCCAGAGTGGAGGACTATGAGACACTGACTGTGCATCTTGGAAGCGATAGTTCAGCAGGGATCTGTCTGATGATGCCTCTAGCAAGAGGCATTTGGTAGCACAAAGAGGATTATTTTTTAATCTCTTTAAAGTAACACACAACCAAAACATTTGTGTTTTCCCGCAAGAAGTTAGAAATATCGGGAAAGGCTGTCATCCTCAGGTAGTGAGGAGAAAACAAGCATCTAGATGACCCCTTGACAGGTGCTGGGAGGAGAGGGTGGTGGGAGGCGTGGCCAATAAGGATGCTGCCCTAACACCATGGTAGCTGTGTCGTGTCCATCCTCAGCCTGCCTGTGGCGGCATGTCGGTGTGGCCAGAGGAGAGTGTAGAAACAGAAAAGGACACCAGGAAAGAGCCAGGAAAGAAAGAAGCCCTGGTCAGGAGCATTCCTTCAGCCAGCCTGGCTGAGAATCGCACTTTGCCATCAGGGAGGAGTTAAAAGTTATACATCTGTGTGCTATTGTGTGTTTATGGCTTAATTTAAATATAAGGTAACAGTGGAATCAATGGTGGGTATTTCACTTCATCATGGGTTACAGCTATTGCCAATAAGCCTTTCGTGTTTACACAGCTTACTGAGTTGAATGCAAATACGTAACTGACAAAGAAGTAGGAACTGGGCTATATCAAGAGCTCTTAAAACTCAATTACAAAAAGACAGATGACCTAGTTTTGGTTTTGTTTTTTTTTTAATGGGCAAGAGATTTGCACGTACTTTACCAAAGACGATATACAGATGTCAAAATATGCGTGTGAAAAGAAACTCAGCATCCTTGGTTATAGGGAAATACAAATTCCAGCCTCTATGAGAAATTGCTACATACCTCCCAGAGTAGCTAATATTTCAAAAATGAACCACACCAAGTGTTGGCAAGACTGTGGAGGGCTGGAATTCTCCAGTGCTGCTGTGGGAAAGTACTTTGAAAATAGCCTGACACTCCTTAAAAGCTTGATATACACCCACTCTGTGATCTAGTCATCCCACTTCTAGGTATTTATTCAAGAAGAATAAAAGTTTACATCCACACAGAAACTCAAACATGAATATTCACAGCAACTTGATTGTACTAGCCCCAAAGTGGAAAATAACCCAAATGTCCTTCAACAGATTAATAGATAAACAAACTACGGTATTGTCACACCATGGAATATTACTCAGAAACCAAAAGCATAAACTATTGAGATATGTAACAATATGGGTGAATTTCAAATTATACTGAGGGAAAAGAAGCCAAACAAAAGGAAGGATTCCATCCCTGTAAAATTCTAGAAAATACAAACTAATGTATACTGACAGAAAACAAATGAGTGATTGCCTGGGAAAGGGCGGGGGAACTAACCTGGATTGTTGTAAGGGGTTCACAAGTGTCCATACAAAGGTCAAAATTCATCAGTGTATAATTTATGTGCAAGTTATTTTATGCTCATTATACATCAAAAAAGCTGGGGTTTTTTTTTTCCATCATATATGCATATATAAAACCTGGGGGGCAGGAATGGTCCTTGAATGGGATGAGCCACAGAGTCTTTGCCTATAAATTTCTGACACCCAGAAGAAGTGGGTGGCCCAGAGAAGTGGCCCCTCACAGGATTACAGGCCCCATTCCCCTGGCATCCCGGAAAGCTTGGGTATTTTAATGCTCCCATCAGTCCATCAGTCATCTTACACTTGAATTCCTTAGCTTAGCACAGCCTTGGTTTCCCTCTCTGTCCCTGAAGGCGGGCACCAGCAGCGGCTGCAGCGAAGCTGCTTGCAGTTGTCTGCTGCATGTTCAGTTCCGTCACCAGTAAGATTTTCCAGCTGAGGCCCTCCCTGGTGGCGCAGCGGGTTAAAGCACAGCACTAAGAAGCTAAAGCCACTTCTGCTTGAGTTCGATTCCCGCCTTCCCCGGAGGTGACCACATGGCGCGGCAGACCTCTCCTGACCCGCCCGCTGCTCCCCTCAGCAGTGTACTTCGTCGATCTGCCTGTTCTGCTCCCCACTCCGTCTCTGGTGAAGTCTCGTGCCGCCCCTGAGCCTCTGGCCTGTACCCCAGTTCTGTATGTACAAATAAATAAATCTTTAAAAAAAAAAAAGATTTTCCAGTTGAGATGCGGATTTGTAAATGGTGAAAAGTATGAATTCAGGCAAAAGCCTTATAGAATAAGAGGCAGTAGGAACCCAGTCCTTACAGGGTATTTCCATAAATGTTCCATGTTTATAGTGTGGCATGTGGAGAGAACAGATGCCCAAGATTTTTCCACCAAAATAGGTTTGTCCATAAAAGGGAATTGGAAGGATAGTGTGAGGTAGACGAGGACGGAGGCTGCTTTGGGATCCCCAGCTCTGCTGTTGCTGTTGCTCAAGAAATAGATTCTATTACAGTCAAGAACCTCAGGTCCTCATCGTAACATGAGCACAATATCCTTCAGCATTGTGGTAAGTTTCTAAGAGAAAATGCCTAACAAGATTTTTTAGTTAAAATATTGTAAGCATTCTTTGCAAATATTAGGTATTTCCAATATTTTCAATATTTGATTTATGGGGAATAATAGTTTGCTAAGGCTGCCAGAGCAAAGTACCATGGATAGGGTGGCTTTAACAATAGTTATTGTCTCGTAGTTCTGAAGATCAAGGTGTCAGTGGGATCGTTTATGACTGTCTTCTCCCTGTGACTTTATAAGGTCTTCCTCTGTGCTTGTCTGTCCTCTAACCTCCTCCTCTTAAGAGGATGCCAGTAATATTGGGTGAATGACCACACCAGTGACCTCATGTTAATTGTCTTGATCTTCAAATATCGTCATATGTCATGATACAGGGGATCAGAAATTCAACACATAAAAGGGGAAGGGAAGGCACAATTCGTCCCATAGCAGAGACGCAGGCCCAGGTAATGGACACTTTATCACAATATTTTCCACAAGTCACCAATTATACTGAGAAGTGACTATCAAATACAGCAGAGTCAGCACAAAAGGCCAGAGGCCAAGATCTCCCCCCTCTACGAATCCCTCTCTGGTTTCCAACTGTATTTTGTTCCTTTCCTGTGTAGAGCCCCTGAAGCAATGGCTGAGGTCAGATGTAGGTCTGGAATACCACCTCCAAAGACACATCTTTATCAAGTGGCACCACAATCCCTTGAAGCTTGCCCCAAGGTCAACCCTGAGACCCTCCCTTTCCCTGGGAACTAGCAGAGCGAGTGGTGATGGGGCACCATCAAGAGTGGTGAGCAGAGCAGGGGACTCGGGTGCCAGTTTGGAACATTATCTTTTGGAGACGTGTGTGATGCATTGACCATTTTTAGTGACTGATGCCAACGAGGGATTCAGGGTGGGATTATCCCAGGGTATTCCTCATGCCATTAAAAGAATGTTGTTGGATATCTACATTTCTTGTAAGCTAGTAGAGCATTTCTAAATGAGACGGGGTAGACAAAGCTGGACAGGGACCAGTGAGGGGCCCCTTGCAGGTAAATGGTCCTGATCCAATCAACTGTATAAAACTGCTGTGTCAGGGGCCTACTGAGATTGGGTATTGAGTCATCTTTCCTGAACCTTCATTTGAACTTGGAGAAAATTAAAACAAAGCTCCTGAAGGAAGAACCCTGAGGATGAATGGTGCACTGTGTTCCAGAGATGTGAATGAGGTGGCCTCAGCTCTGAGTTGCTCACACCAGACCAACAGAGCACTCCTGCCAGCGAGGGGACAGAATGATGGAAAGCAGGCGCCTGTGGGGCAGTGTAGACACCACCTTCCTGCTCACCTGGTGAATCACTGGCCAATCATCTCTCTAAAAATATGTGGATGATTTTTTTTTTTAATTAGATGGAAGAGCCACGCTGAATGCTGGGAAATATCCCATTGAGGCAGTTGAGACTATAATCAGCACTGAGACTTAAATGCTGTGCTGAATGCTACCAACTGGGTTAGAAAAGGGAGGTGCTATGGGAGCAGAGAAGGGTGCCCTGAAGATTTGTGTGTCAGGAGGTAAAGTGGGGGGGTTGAGAAATGAATGAGATTCTGTGACATCCTCGCTAGACAAGTGGGGAAAAAAAAAAACAGGTCTATGCCAATGGAGTCCCCTACCTGGAATCTGGGTATCAGGGCTAGGATGGCTTCAGTTCAGAATGAGTTCCTTAGGAAATAATTGCTTGTGTTAATTAATTTGAAAGCCTGGGTTCGTGGCTGCTTGTCCAAAACACAGAACTCACCCACATTTTTTCTAAGTACATATGGATGTCTGCTGTCACAAGGATTTTAGAGCTTCATGGTTTTGCAAGAAAGCTGTCTTTTACTTTAGTAATTCATATTTCAGATTATGGTGAAAAATTATGCTTTGTCCAGCTCTGTCTTAAATTCCCAGTGTCCTTTCTCAAGTATGGGCCTAGCTGAATTGAAACAAGGCTTCCATAATTTCCCACTCGCAGATTCCAAAGCTAGTTCTTGGTGCTTTTAGAGAAGACACCAGGGCACTGGGGAGACAAAGCACAAACAGCCTCTTGCTTCCTTATGACCCCCGGTGGGGACCCTGATGCCACAACCCCAGGAAAGGCTCGTATTTAATGGGATATTAATAAATTATGGTGATGCATACTTAACATGTTAAAGCATCATTAATGATTGCTGAAACTCTGAGGAGTTCCAGGGGAAACAAACAGCAAAGCACATAAATTTGGAGTGAAAACCTTCAAAATCACCACAATCACAATAAAGATGACATAAGACTACAATGATGGGATGCTTAAATTTACTTTCAGCCACCTGCATTTGCAAGACTCAACTCCTCCCTTAGTATCCTGTGTGAAAGGCAACTTGAAGGCTGAGTGGGGACTGCGCATCTAGACATTGAGAGAAAAACCTCATTCCTTTATGTTGTTTGCTCAGGCAGACCAATCTTAATGCAAAAGAGGTTTAAATATTTCTAAAAACAAGCACTCCTTTCGGAAATTCAGCAAAAACTCATACAGAAAATTGTGACTTGGCTCTTGCATTTTGTTTTTTGTTTTTGTTTTAAGTGTAAGAGGTGATAATAACCAGCATTGTATGTAAGTGTTATGATTCCCCTTCCTCCAAACATTTGGGCTATCACACCTTATTCCACCTGTGAAGTTGGGTTGTGTGACTTGCTTTGACCAGTACATGGTCATTTCTGGAAGGAGCTTCCTGAGCCACGTGGGTGTGCGACCTCCTTCTCCTGCCTCAGCTGCCATTGGAATATGTGTTGGGGTGGAGATTCCATCCTCTCCAGCTCCTGAGTTATGACAATGAACACAGGCCCTCCCCCAAACCATTAGGGAGTGAGAAATAAGACATGTATTATCAAGTCTCAGATGTGCAGGTGGTTTGTTCCAGCAGCCCATGCTCAGTGAGACAACTTCAAAGACACTGGGTACACCAGAAGCCTGGGACCTCTCGAATCTTTGGTGATTTTGCTAACAATGGAATGGTAGTTTTAAAATTTGTCCTCAAATTCTTTGCCACTCATCCTTTTCAAAAGATAGAGTCTAATTCTCCTCCCCGGAGTGGGTGGACTTAGTGACTAGTGACTTGCTTTTACTCTGTTAGAACAAGATAGTTACTGGGATGTAGGCCTCTAAGACTAGGCGATAGAAGACTTTGGGCGTCTTCACTGTTCTCTCTCTGTGATCATTTTCTGTGTGGAAAACCCTGATAGATCATGAAGACCCCTGAGGCACTCACATGGTGATGAACTGAGGCCACTGCAAACAGCCTCACACAAGTGAGGGCACCATCTTGGAAATGTATCCTCCAGCCCCAGAGGAAACGTCAGATTACTGACGTCTGGCACCTTGACTGCAACCTAATAGAGACCACAAGCCAAACCATGTCTGAGTTTCTGACCCAAAGTAACTAGACATAATGAATGTTTGTTATTTAAGCCACTTGGGTAATTTGCCTTGCAGTGATCAATAACAAACAATAGAGAAGATAACAAATTAAATCCCTAAATTTTGAAATTAAAATTATTACTTTTACTAGTACTGACACTACACTTATCTTTCTAGTGGAGCTCAGTAGACCTCTTCCCTCCATAGTCTCCACTCTTTCTCAAAGGTAGTTCAATCAAACATGAAATGTTAACATGGACTTACTAAACAATCAGCCTCACGGTGAATGTCTCAGCAAATCTCCTAGCCAAATTGGTGGCCAAATCCCTCATCTATCGAAATTCTAGATTAACACTAAAACCTAGGGTTCCCTAATCATTAGGAGACTACCTCCAACTTTTCCTCTTTTTCCTCTTTATCTCAATAGCAAGGAGTTTCTTAAATGCAACTGATGTTGTGAGTCATGGGAAGATTATGTCTGAGATTTAAAAAAATACATGTACTTTTACATTTGCCATCATTTGGTAAACTCCAAGGAAACACAACAATTTCCCAAGCAACCATCAAGTCTTAGCAAAGGTCTGCGTTCGGGTCAGGACAGGGCTGGAGGAGTCCCGCAGCAGTGCCAGCCCATTCTAGCCCTCCAGGACCTCAGGATGTGGGTGGAGAGACAAGATACACAAAAACAAACTGGAAAAAATGCCCAGTGAGGGCCCTCCCTGGTGGCGCAGTGGGTTAAAGCACAGCACTAAGAAGCTAAACCCACTTCCGCACGAGTTCGATCCCTGCCTGTCCCTGGAGGTGACCGCATGGCGCGGCAGACCTCTCCTGACCCGCCCGCTGCTCCCCTCAGCAGTGTCTTTCATCGATCTGCCTGTTCTGGTCCCCACTGTGTCTCTGGTGAATCCTCTCACCACCCCTGTGCCTCTGGCCTGTACCCCAGTTCTGTATGCACAAATAAATAAATCTAAAAAAAAAAAAAAATGCCCAGTGGAATTTAGTGGTGAGAAGGTATGATCCAGACCAAACTCTTGTGACAGTCACACTTCCCGGGATCAGCAGGGGAACCTGCCCAGTCTGAGCAAGGTAGTTCAAGTCTGGTTTTATCCAATGGCTGCTTGGAACGCAGAGACGTGACCAGGGCAGAGAGGGAGCAGCAGCCGAGAGCTTGGATCAAACGCAGGAGTTGACACTGGAGTTTACTCCACACTAAGATTCCACACTCTGAGGTTCTTCCACAGGGTCATTGGTCCTATTGCTAACACTAATAATAACGATAATAATTCACTGAGCAACTTACCATGGCCAGGGCATAATGATTACTTCAGATGCACAGCTTTACTTAATCTGCATGATAAAAAAAAAAAAACAAGGGTAGACATGGAAGCAAAGATCCAAGCGTTCAAGTGATTTACTAAGGTCGCAGATGTGACCTTATGCTGGGATGTGTCGGGATGTACCCTTGAGTCCCCTCTCTAGCAATGCTGTCCGGCCTCTTCCCTGGTGTTAAGACTGGGCCAAACAGTCGCTTTTTCTCCCCCTCGCACACCCCTTGTCCTGTAACTCAGTTTCTCTACTGTGGAAGTCACAGGAGTATCTTGGGGAGGACCATGGCGTCCTGACCACTTGGCGGGAGGAAGCATGTTTGAACCTGTAAGCCTGAGGCAGGACTGAGCCCTCCGTGGGTGGTAACCTTGGCGGTCTTGGGGCCTCTGGGAACCTTCCCTCTCCTGGAAACTGGAGATCTACACGCAGAAGCTGTACAGGTGGCCCTTGTCTGGTTCTCACCAGATGCTTTGCAGGTGGCCAAGAAAATGCTCGTTAAATCTGGAGTTCTGTTTTCCTTAGCTTTTTGTCCCAACACGAGTAGTTCAGTTTCTTCAGCAATGTGTAAAAACGTGCATGTGGTCTCTGGATGAGAGGAGGACTGTGTTTGGTCCAGCTGCTGGTGGGCACTGAGAAGTGGCTGCATTCCGGGATTGGGGCAAGTCCATGTAGGTAGTAGGACCGACAGCAAGTGCTTTTCTGGTCCATTATCCATGGATTGAGTTGGTGTTCTGAAACATGAGGCCAGAGACCCGTGCAGTGCAATAATCCCCAAGGAATGCACTGCCCAGAATGTCTTACTACACTCACAAAAAGGAATTCATAACCAAGACAGGGCAGAGGACCGAGGCCAGACCTCATGCTGGGAAATGCAAAGTATTATTGCGAATCATCATCAATAATGAAAAACCCTCTGCAGCTGTGTTTACCAGTAGCCAGTTAGTCACTGGCCATCAGCAAGAAAGGTCCGGCTTGGCTGCCTCCCTCCTCCTGTGGAAGGGAAGACTAAAATGTCTTTGACTGTAATGAGATTCCCTTGGCTTCTAACTCCCTCCTTCCACGCGGGCCTGCCGCGCTCCTACTGAGCTAGGGATCTATTTCATTCTGCTTACAGAATGAAGTCTCTGGTGGATGCTGATTCATTGAATTCACATGCTGCTTAAGCTCAAGAGATGCAAATGGACAGGAATTGATGTTTTAGGTTGGGTGAATTTGCTTCTATTTTTCTTCCCTGAATTTCAGTCTTCATATCCACTAGTCGTAAGCCACTACCTGAGGACTCGCAGCTTTGATGTGCCTCTTCCTAGTGTCTAACCATGCTGAGCACTTTTTGCGTGTCATTGCCCACTTATATTTCATCCTAGGAGAAATCCTTTATCCAGCCCTTTATGGCGCAGACATAGCTTGGCCTTCCCCTGAATGCTCTCTAGTGTTCTTTGCAACAGTATCTCAACTCTGTTCCAACGTTCCCTTCTCTGGGAAGGTGTTCCTGACCTTCTCTCAGGGAAAACCCTAAAATCTAGTCTATGCACTAAGCTGATTATTTCAAGATGGACAAGTTTGAGAAAGATTTTTGCACGCAGGGAAAGGCAGTTCTTTTACCTCTGGACATTGTTATTTGGATGAGATGCCTGGAACATCTTACCACCACGAGGCAGCTGTCCTGAAGCAAAGGTCCCTTGAGATTTAGAGGACTCAATAAGGGAGCTGGGAGATAGTAGAGCAGAAAGGGGAAGGCCCGAGGTCCCCAAAGATGTTGCTGAGTTGACAGATTAGCTAGACTTAGAGTCTCCCCCCTTGGGACATTTATCATGTGAGATCATACATCTTTAACTGACAAAGACGGTGGAGTCAGAGTTCTGTTTCTTGCAGGCAAAGCCATCCTAAGCGGCTTTTGATTTTAAGATTTCATCATTGAAATATATGCAATTATACATATAACATTCATTTAGTTCCGAAAATGCATGATTCTGAATGTCGATTAAAAATCTTGGCTAGATCTCTAATAGCTCCCAAACTTTGGAAGATAAGCAGATGTGATAGAAAATCTTACATGATTAAATATCAAAAGAAACACACAGACAATAAGCAATTCAGCGGGACGCATGAGACTGGGGCTGGAGCAGGTGTCTGGGTTAAAGTAAAGGTCACATCTGGGTTAGATTTTGAGGCACATGGATGGTCATAAGAAGAAGGGAGAAGGCACTCCCCCTTCCTCCACCCTCTAGTGACTTTTTCCTCCTGAAAGAAGAAACTGGCACCTTCCATGAGCGCTAAGCAGAGGAATTTCTCAGAGTCATTGAAAGCTATTCCTCTCTCTAAGCAAAGATCGTTTTTTTTGAAAACCTCGCCCTCCCTGCATTCCTTCAAGCACAACCCATTTTCAAAATATTATAGCACATTTTTTTGCAAACTGTTTTCATCATTTGGAACTTGCTATCTCACCTAAAAAGAATGTGGGTTTATTTAGTTCAGAGTTTTCAAATGTGATAGGAGGAGGGAGGAGTTGAACTCTGAGACAAGAATTCTGCCCAGGGGCCCTGGAAAGAACTTCAAGCTCCCAGTCGTGCAGAATCCAAAGGATTCTGCAGTGTCGTGCTGAGAATGAAAGGGGAAAAGAGGCCATGACAGCCCACAGGAGAGCCTTCCTTATGTGCTCGGTCCTTTGGGCCCAGGGACCGGGTGAGAGATGTAGGAGAGGACATATCCGTGACTGTGGCTCATAGTAGCCCCTCCTTATGGTACCCGGGGAGGGAAGCAGTTAGCTGTGAGTGCTTAAAGAAATACCACCCCTAGCCCTCCCTGGTGGCGCAGCGGGTTAAAGCACAGCACTGAGAAGCTAAAGCCATTTCCGCATGAGTTTGATCCCCGCCTGCCCCGGAGGTGACCACATGGCGTGGCAGACCTCTCCTGACCCGCCCACTGCTCCCCTCAGCAGTGTACTTCGTCCATCTGCCTGTTCTGCTCCCTGCTCTGTCTCTGGTGAAGCCTCTCACCTCCTCTGGCCTGTACCTCAGTTCTGTATGCACAAATAAATAAATCTTAAAAAAAGAAATACGACCCCTATGAAGGGCATGCCCAAGGTGAACCCCTTCATCCACTGGGGAGGCAGTGGGCCTCCCAGAAAATTGCAGAAGAGGGGTAGGAGGCCAGGCCTGGGGCCCAGCCAGAAGCTGCAGAGGCCACTGAACCTCCCTTCTACCAGCATCAGCATGAGAACCAAAAGTCTCACTCACAGTAGCCGTAGTAGTCGCTGTAAGTCACGAAGAAGAATTTCTGCAGGACTGTCAGCAGCAGCACAGCGAGGCTGTGGGGGGTGGGGGGGGTGGGGAGGGGAAGAGCGCCTTGGCCTTCCCACCACAAAAGGCAGCAAATGTAGGCACTGAACTACATTTGAAAATGAGGTCATCACAAAGCCGTGGGGTGTGTGTGTGTGTGTGTGTGTGTGTGTGTGTGTGTGTGTGTGTGTAGGGTGGGATGTTAAAAGCATGAGTTAGATCAATGTGCACATTTAAAATACATCATGAAGTAGATGTGCAGAAGATTTACTTCTTCCTTTGTCTACACAAACTTTTGTTGGTATGAACAAGGGCACCAGCCTGAAGCTTACATCAGCATATTTTGTCAAGGTGAACCCACCATGGCCATTAGGCTCAGATGAAGCTGAAAGAGAAATCCGAGCTTGCCAGAATCTTACTCTTGTTCCCTGACCCAGTCAGGAGTTCTTTTCAGAACTAACCACTCTCCTCATTTCCAAATCTTGAGTTACTTCTGTCTGGCTTTAACCTTGATGTAAGTGAAACCACACAGTACATTTTCCTCCATTTTGGGCTGATTTTACTCATTACTTTTTGTTTGTGGTTCTTGTCATATCACACGGCATATTTTCACTGCTGTGCAGGAGTCCTTTGTGTGAAGA
>NW_004567136.1:1390701-1392847 GCF_000260355.1 Condylura cristata | reverse complement strand
AAAAAAAAAAAAAAACACCTGGCACCTTGAGTGTTATGGCGGCTAATTCTGCTAACTCACTGCCCACCCTCAGCCTGGCCTGGCCTCCCTCCCTCTGAGGGACACAGAGGCTTCAACAAGGGGCTACGCCACTCTGCTTTGCACCTCTAATCTCCTCAAGAGGCCCGGGCCACCAAGCCTATTTCTGCAGCAGCTGAGCCTTGCCCGGGTTCTGAGGTCACACCCCTGCCATGTTATCCTTCCTGTGCTCTGTTCCTGCCCAGGGCCCCAATAACAAGGACTGGAAAGGGAGAGTGTGTGCTGCGGTGACCTCACCCGCTCATCTGCACACCATTATCCTTCCAGGACAGTCTGCACCCTGGGGCCTGCTAGGGTGCACCTGTTCTCCCCACTTCCCACCTTGCCTCCTCTTACCTCTCCTTGGTCAGCACCACCAACCCTAGTGTTTGCGTCCGCAAAATTCTCCAAATGATCTGTGTTGTTCATGGACTTGTTCTGCTTCTGGGTTTCATTAGTTCTCATTGACCATATAAGGAAGGAAGAATAGCAGCCAGTTGCCCTCCCAGCCAGCTACTGGGCATCGGGTAATTGCTTCCATATGTGATTGAATAAGTACTTGTCCTCTAAAATTAAATAAATAAGAATTCCATTCGTCATCCATCCACGTATCCCCAACTGTCTTCTCTGTGCCTGTCTTGTCTGTGTCTGGATCCTGTAGTAGAGATTTGTCCCGGTCACTAGGAAACTTGAACAGGTGCGTGTGGAGTATGGAGGGGAATTTTTTTTAAAGATTTATTTATTTATGCATACAGAACTGGGATACAGGCCAGAGGTGCAGGGGTGGTGAGAGGATTCACCAGAGACAGTGGGGAGCAGAACAGGCCAACTGACAACGTCCACGGCTGAGGGGAGCAGCGGGCAGGTGAGGAGAGGTCTGCTGCGCCATGTGGGTCACCTCCGGGGCAGGCGGGGATCGAACTCATGCGGAAGTGGCTTTAGCTTCTTTGTGCTGTGCTTTAACCCGCTGCGCCACCAGGGAGGGCCTAGTGGAATTCAGGGGAATTTTTAACCTGAAAGATAACCATCTTGATAGGTGTATTTCAGCTGCCCAGACTCAAATGACACACTTCTGAGAAATGATCTCACAGGCACTGAAACCTCTTGGGGTTGACAGCCAGGAAGACAGAGACAGGGATAGCTGAGGGCTGGATGACTCCCTGCGGGGTTGACTCTTCCTGCCACAGCACAACTGGGTTTCCATGGTCCTGACTTGCCTGGGGCGGTCCTTGTGTCTGTCCTTGCTCCCTGTGTCCTTCCAGCTGGGCAGAGTCTGGTATCCCTGAGGTATTTGCTGCTAGAGGAAGAGTCCCAGAGGCTGGCAGGGACTAGGAGCTGTTTATGCGGGTCACTGCACCTGACTCTCAGAAACTCCTGGACAAGACCTGGCTGTGTGGTCAGGGGCAGTGAAGAGCTAAATAATCAGTTTCCCTAGATCTGCCCTGTAGTCGCCAGTGCCCTCTTCCCAAGTCCCCCGCTATTGTTTCCAACTTAGCAGAAAGCCAGCTCTGAGCCGTGACAGTTTCCACAGAGGAAGCATTTTATCAGCGAGTGGCGCCATGTTGGGAGAGCAGCAGAGCTGACACTTGAGGAAATGGCTGTGTTCTAAGCAGAGAGAGAGACGGAAGAGGGAAAGCGATTCAGGATGTGCGAGTGGGGTTGGGGAGGACGAGGTCGTGTCTTCATTCTCGAGCTGGAGGGGGTCAGCCACTGTTGGGGGTCATCAATGAATCACAAGGTTAATGGTGCATTTCTGACATACTCACTCTCTCTCCTCTGGATGATCAGTTTTAAATGACCCTTGAGCATGCATCAGGCACTGCTGTAACCAGCACCCTTGGAGAAACAGAAATAGTCACCCTGGCCTTGAGGCAGGGCTCATGTCATTCTCCTGAACTGAGACGAGGCACACTGTTAACACCCCCAACCATCTGCTCTTGCTTCCTGCACCCATGTGCCTGAAGACGTGGGTGAGGATGTCCATGTACCTGTGGCCTGTAGAGGTTTGGGGTTCAGGCCCACTTCTGTGCCATCCCAGGATAATCTCTGTCTTTCTCTCTCTCTCTCTCTCTCTCTCTCTCTCTCTCTC
>NW_004567136.1:1370195-1390156 GCF_000260355.1 Condylura cristata | reverse complement strand
CCCGGGGCAGGCGGGAATCGAACTCATGCGGAAGCGGCTTTAGATTCTCAGTGCGGTGCTTCAACCCGCTGCGCCACCAGGGAGGGCCAAGGCTACAGTTTTTATGTTAAAAATGATGCCCATTTTCTTTAGAAGAATTTAATGGAATTAATAACCTCATTCTCTTTAAGCATTCATGACATGATCTGGTGCTCACCACTGAAGAATATGTCACTGCAATTATCAAGAGCTGGACCTAGATTATGCTCACCTGAGTTCCTTGTCTGCCAACCTGTTTCTAGGCCAGAGGTCATCTGTATAGGTAAGGAGGAGCAGGTAGTGGGGAGCAAGGGAGACCTCTACTCCCCTGCCCCACCTCGGCCAGTCCCTACACCTGACACTTTGTCCCTGGCTTTTTTATTGGCATCTGTTCAGCTCTCTTAACTCTCTTCTAAGTCAGCTCTCAAAGAAGACCTTGGCAAACTCATTTATTCCTACCTAGAAATAATAAGATGTACATGCAACCCCACAAAGATTCATTAAAAGGGTCAAGATCCTTAACTGAACAGAAAGTATCTCTGATTATAGAATTTCTGATTAGAGAGAGAGAGGATGTGTTTTTGCATTGCTATGATAGGGTGGGAGTGGGAGACTGAGGTGGAGCAGAGGCTTTCTTCAGCCCTGGAAAATCGGCATTTATCAAATGCTTATTGTGCAGGTAGATGGCAAGCAGAATGTCAGCAATGGGGATTTAGAAGTGAAGGTCAGAATCCCTAGTCTCATTTTGCTTCCAATTATTTAGACCACTCCAGCTTCTTGGAACATTTGGGTTTTTCATTTGTGTTTAATTTCCATCTTAATTGCTTTACTTCAGGATCAACAGACAACTTAGAAGTTCTGCTTCTTAAGATACTTAACAGGGCCATCCATTCAATCATCCATTGCTTCTTCTATGCCAATTGAATGTCCACTGTGTACTAGCCTGTCCTAGACGCTAAATATACACACATAAAGGGGAAGCAACCCTTCCCACCTTTGGGAAGCCCAGCAAGATTTCCAGAAAGCCACTGGTGTCCCCTGGGAGATCATTTGCCAGACCTGCCCTCTGTGTGTGTTTCCAAGGCTTTCTTTTCTCTCTTGCTAAAATAGCTGTCAAGTTCCTGTGCTCTTTTCCTTCCCAGAATGAAGGAAATGAGGCTCTTAGAGGGACCCCAGAGCAGACTGTCCCGGCCACTGGCCAGTTCCTCCCACGTTGTTTGGCCTCCCATGGACCATGGACTCTTCGCTCTGTGCGGGTTTGTGGGCAGAGCCCATCAAGAGTAAGTCTGGCCCAGTGCCCGGTCTCAAGCCTCGTGTCTGGCACCCGCTCAGTTCCCAGAGGCTGCTGGTGTGAAAGCCATGTGACAAATGGCACCCATCAAAGCGGGAGCACTTCCCGCAGAGGGGAGCTACAGGCTGTCTGGAAGCCTCCGCGACAATGCAAAGCTGGTGATGCCTGCAGGCAGCTGCCCTTCAAGTTGCATAACTACAGTGGTCACAGCCCAAATTCATGGGGTCGCCACCCCAGCTTGTCAACTCTGGACTGTCCCCCAGAAAAGGGCTGCCTTTCACTGAGCCAGGCAAAATCAAACACAAGGCAAAGGAGGGAAGGCAGGGTTTAGGAGCCTACTGTGTAGAGCTGATTCTGGAACCACTTTCTCCTCACCTGTGCAGGGGCCAGTGCCTGGCATAGCAGGCACGGGTCCCACCCCACCCACTGCAGGGTGCCATGGAGGCTGGTCTCCAGCTTTGCAAGTGCCCCAGACTGCAAAGGGTTTGTTTAGGCATTTGAACTGTCCATCACACGGGGCAGGGCAGTGCATCTGCGCAGTCAGCACTGTGGCCAGAGGGCCCCTCCGAAGCCCTGGGGAGAGAGGGAGCTGGAGGTTGCGAGAGAAAGTTAAGGAGACTATAACCGCTCTGCCTATCTATCCATGTAACTCCTTCCCTGACGTATTAATTCATGTGTTCATTCTATAAGCATTTACGAAGGCCAGATAATTTGAAGGAACCAAGGAAAACAAAAATGTTAAGAAGGTGCCAGCCTTCCAGCTCAGCGCTTTCCAACATCTTGAATCACACTACAGCAAAATGCAGAAAATTATATTTTATGTGTGACCAAGTACATACATGCACACACTCATGCTCACATATAGACAGAGAAGAACCAAAATTCTTCAGAATGGGTCGACGTACAATGTACGTGATCCTGGTGTGGTCCAGTGTGTGCAGGGGTTGACAGCTGCAAAGACAGGCCAGGCTGGCAGGGGAGGAGGCAGGGAAGTCCTGAGGGCTGGGGGGCCTCTGATCTGAGAGTGCCAGCAGGGGCAGGCACCCCTAGGCCACTGATGCTCAAATCAGAGAGAGGCTGGGCAGCCCCCCAATGTTCAAAGGTGAACGGGGGTCCCTGGCAGGACGGGCTTCCTGTGTTCCAGTGAGAGAGGGGACCCAAGTGGCCCTGCAGATGAGGGGGGCATGTGAGCATGAGGAAGAGGGCATGTTTGGAATTTAAGAAAACGCAGGAGGGGGTGCATGGTGATATTGCAGCTTGGGGATGCCAGGGAGGGAGGGAGAGAGGGCTTGGGGGTGAAGTGGGAAGAGAAGTCATCTGTGAGAAGAGGGGACACCCAAGAGGAGAGTGGACCAGGACTCACCCTGATGGCTTCGTCAAACTTAATTCCCACCCAGGGACGGGGGCTCTTTCTACCTGCAACCCTGGAGATGCAGAGGGCACGTGTCCAGCAAAAATCCACATGTAGCTTATCTGGCACCTGGGTGAGCGCCATGTATGGCTTATTTGGCTCCCAGGTACCAGAGTCTCCAAGACCTCATGGCCAGCATGGGGCGAGTAACTGCTAAGAGCTCAGTTCCGGGGACTAGGGGTGTTCAGAGGAGCAGTTAGCCCGCAGAGAGCTCGAGAAGATTTGTAAAAACTACGACTCATGAATTGAATGTCAGATGACTGACAAAGGCGAACTCCTCAAAGACCGCAGGAAGGGCCCCTGGGCCTGGGGGCGCGGGGGCCTGAGCAACAGGTCAGCGCTAAGACAGACGTGCCAGTCCGCTCGCTGCCAAAGGTCCATGGTCTAAACAACAGGTCCTCTCAGTTCCAGAAGCGGCAGGCCACGGTCAGGGAGTGGGCGGGGGTGGCTTCTCCTGACACCCCGCTCCTGGCGTGGCAGTGGGGCTCGCGTCTGTCTCCCAGTGACCGTCCCTCTGTGCACTGCACCTGGCGTCGCTGTCTACTGGGGCCTCCCCTCTGCCAATGAGGCCTCCTGTGCCGGACCGGGACTCACCCTAGTGGCCTTGTTGTCAGGACACTAGAGTACTGGGGCTTCAACTTATGATTTGGGGAGACATGATTCCTCCTCTCACACTGGGCCAGGCTAAGTGGCTTGTGCCCGGTGGGAACCGAGTCCAGAGCTGTAGGCGAGTGCCAGCTCCAGACACCGTTCGAGTATACCTTCAACAGAGGGGGCTTTGAAGACCACAGAGCATAAAGCTCAGCTCTGCACTTGAGCCATTTGGCCTTGGGCGTGCTGTTAACCTCTGAGCTGCGGCACCTGTTGGTAAAATTGGAAGAAAGCTGTCTAGCCACTGGGAGGTTGCTGTAAAATTTAAATGAAAGTGTTTCTAGAGCAATCAATCGCACAGGAGGCCTGGCAGGCGATGGGTGTATTTATCAGGCGATAAATATGATGAGGAGCAGGATGACCGGCTGCTGATCAGAGGAGGGGTCGAGATGGGTCTGCGTATCCCCATCCAGGAGGGACACAGCAGCGGGGAGCAGAGCCGGGGCCAGGAGCTGGAGACACTGCCGGTCCAGAAGTGATCCTGCCTCTGAGTCAGACTGGGAATCTGCATGTTGACAGGCTTCTGTGTGGAGGTGGGGGAGCCCCCAGTCAGCCTGGAGACCAGCAGATGAAAGGGGAAAGGGAGAGGAGGCGCCTCAAAAGGAGACAAAGAAAATGTTGAGCTCTTGTATGTCTCTTACCCAAGTGGCTGAGGTGCCGGCCTCAGTCTCCCGCGAGGCTCCCTCTGCACAGGCCAGTGGGCCTGTGAGCAGGAGACTGCGCAGGCCGACCATGCTGGGCAAGGCGGCTGCCTTGGGCTGCAAAGTTGAGTCTTTGCCCAGTGCTAGCAGCTCCCCTGGAGTCAGACGTCTAGAGAATGCTGAATGGTGACTTGCTTACTTCGAGGACGGAGGGACTGTGAGGGACCAAGCTGATGGCTCCTTCCAGAAATTTAATGAGCAAAGTATTGCAATTAGTCATGGTCTGCATGAACCCCAGCTAAGTGGGTTGCCTGTGGTTCTTTAATTAAGCTGTAGAGAGGAGACCCTCAGGTGCTCCCACAGAGCAGCCACCAAGATGAGTTAATTCGCCCAGAGCCATTAACCTGGGAGAACTCAGCTCTCTTGGAAGTGATCTTAAGGTGAAACTTCCACCTCTTGCTGAAAAAAAGAAGGTTCTGTTCCTCTGGCTCTTAGGTAGCCCAGCGAGCACGGGGCCAGTTTTGAGTCCAGGGGCCATTTCCTAGAGTAGGAAGTGGGAAGATGGCCAGGTGAGAGAAGTTCTCATGCAACTTGATCAATTCTTCCTCCTTTCGAAAATCCAAGACTTCCTGCCCCCTCCTCACACACTAGTACCTGTGTTTGTGCACACATATGCAGGCATGTACAAACATGTGCACACACAGACGCACGCACACGCATCGCTTTAAAGGCCACGTGATAGACATCACCTTTCACAGTAGGTGAATTATTGGGCCTGTAACTGCATTTACAGTCTCCCTAATTGATTCTACTAGCCTAGAATTACAATCATTTGGTCTGTCGGAGAGCTGTGTTTGACTGCTATTTGCCTTAATATTGCTTAGGAAGAAAGTGTTAAAAACCTAATTCCTACACAGGATTGCAGGAAGGTTAAATGTACTGGGCCAAACTGCCTGTTTTGCACCATTGGCATTTGCTGCAAATTACAAATGAATTGACACTTTTCATTTCATGCCCAGCGTGGTGCATGCTTAGAGATGTTTCATAAACATGAGCTCAGTTGCTTTCATGTGAAAGGAACAAAATGACATTTCTTAAAGAAAGAAAAAAAAAAACTGTCATACTTGCCTAAAGCAGACACCCTCTTTCCCAGCTTGTCCTGACTGCTGGGGGTTCACCCCACCCCCACCCCCACTCAACTGGTTCCTCGTTGTTGCCAACCTGGATCTGAAGAGGTCTTTCCATGGCTGTCTGGAGCTGTGGATGCTGGGAGGGGGGAAGGGGGGTGGCAGGAAGTGAGAGAGCTGGGGTGTTTGAGAGCTTTCAGCGGCAGGAAGACCCCGTCTTCCAGTTGAAGAGAAGGTTGAGCTGCAGAAGGTTGGGGGTTCAGCTCCCGGTGGACCCCACCCTGCAGCCACACCCCACCTCATTAAGAGCAGGGCATCAGTGGAGACTCCCTCAGACAAACAGACCAAAATATTTATATCACATGGAATAACTTTAAGGTAAGAAGTGTGCTAAGCCCTATAATAACATGCAGATGCAGCAGAAGTACAGATATCGGCTTTAGAGATACAGACACAGAGTTTCTGTCCTGGGCAGGACACAGCAAACAGTTTCCTGGGAAGGGCCAGATGGTAAGTAGTTTGGCTGCACAGTCTTTGCCTTAACTCTGATGTTATAGCATGAGGTCACCCATAGGGTGAGCATGGCCATGTGCCAATAAAGCTTTATTCATAAACATAGGGGTGGTCGACAGTCCACCAACCCCTGAGCCAAGAGATGAATCATTTGTATGTGCTTGCATCTGTTTTCAGGAAGTTTTAAAGATAAATTGTTATCATTAGTTTTTTTTTCCCCCTGATAGTATTAATTAACTAGAATGATTTTTTTAGTAGCAATTACGTTTCTCCTTTTCAAGAATCGTGGGGAAGAAATACATGGTCATTGTAACTGATAAGAAAAAGCGATAAGCAAAAAGGAAAAAAAAAAAACAAACGGACTAGTCTTCCCGTTCCTCTTGTTTTGCTTCACTCCCAAACATCCCCACCACCCCACCGCCACTCCTGGGAGGCTGCTCAGCGGGCAGGAGAGCAGGACAGCGTGCTGACCCCAGCGTCACTCACAAGCTCTGAGGACCGATGGACCAGTGTGATCTCCTGAAGTCTTACATCAGCAGCAGGAGGGACACGCACACGCTGCTCTCGGGGTGACCTTTGGAAGACGTGGTTCTCCTCCAAAGGCAGGCGGCCTGCCCAGGCAAGGTCATGCTGAAAGCCCAGCCAGTCACCTAATCTGCCCCGCCCCTTCCCATCAAGGAATACTTGCTGGGCACCCCACCCACTGTGAGCCAAGCTCTGCTCTGGTGCTCGGGTTCAGTGGTCTAGAAGGTGGACCAAGGAGTTTGGTTCTTTTAGGGGAGTGGATAAGCCAGAAAGTACCATAAATATCATCGTACTTACTGGAGAGGAATGACCCCAGATAATAAACTGGAACGTCTTTAGCGGTGGAGTGGGAGGGACGCTGCTCTCGAGGGTGGCCAGGGAAACCGTGTCCGCTGAGATGATACGACTCACCAGCCTTGAGGGACAGGGCGCAGGGGGTTCCCAGGCAGAACAAGCAGCAAACACTGAAGTTCTGTGAAGGGGGCAGGTTGGGCGCTCTAGAAAGATAGGAAGAGTCGCAGTTTGGAAAAAACTCACCGTCGTGAGAATGAAAAAAGATGGAGTTGTGTGTGGGAGGGAAGTGAGGCCTTTCTGTTGCTAGAAGGTTTTGTTTGGGATTTGAGCTAGGTGCCCTGGGAAACCAGTGGGGGATTTTAGGCAGCAAAGCTACATACTCCGACTTGCTGTTTTGGGAGGATAGATTATAAGGGAAGAGATGGGAAATTAGGAGCACGAAGGTGCTGATAGTGAGGACTCCTGGCTCTGGAGAGAGGACACTCCCCCACCCCCACAGTTATAAGAGCAGGGTGGGGGGTGCTCTGGAACTCTCCACTGGGCACTTTTTGCAGGTCCAGTCATGACACTGGAAATGTGCCAGGGACTCTGGTTGGTCAGTCCTAGACAGAGACACTGCAATCTTACTCCATGGTTTTTGCAAAATAAGAGCAGTTTCTAGAGTTTTCTGAATATGAGTATGTGTTTTTCATCAACTTGCTGCTATAGCCAAAGCACTTCATTAGAACTATAAAATGTGGAATGGCCTCTGTGTGAAGGTTTCTCCTCACTCTGACCAACGGCTGCTCACTGGACATCCCTGGAACGTGGCTCCAGAGCACACTCTTTTAATGTAAAGTCTAGGCCAGGGCAGAGGCCCAGACAGGGGCCTGGCTGAGGTCCCGTGCACATGATCAACCATCACCCCCACCCGGCTGCCCCAGGGCCCAAGAATCCCATAGAACAAGGGAGCCAAGGTGTTTGGTGGCATGCAGCCTTTGGACAAGATGCCCACATACTGCACACTGGTGGGGGAGGGGGCAGGGCTGCCTGTATTTCAACCCAGAGAGAAGGAGGAAGCCATAACCATTCTCCCTACCCACCAGCTCCTTCCTCACAGGCAGGCTTGCCCTTTCCCTCCATTTGGCTCAGACACTGGGTTTATGGGCCACATGGCAGGAAGTCCACAATTGCTGTGCTGACAAAAACCAGAGAGGAGGCCATTTTCCAGGGCCCTGGACTATACAGGCCTGACAAGAGTAGGGGATAGAGGCCCTTTATTGGACCACAGCCAGGCACGACACTAGGGCTTCCGGCTTTGTGAGGACATTACATGTCATAAATTCAAAGAACTCCAGAGTTGAACCAGATAGTAGAAATCATGTTGTTCAGTGTCTTTACTTTACTCTGGAAAAAAAAAAACCAGGAAAGTGAGGCAACTTTCCCAGAATGGTGACAAAGCAGAACTAGAACCAGTTTCCTGATTCCTGGTCCCAGAGTGAGGACACGATGCCCTTTCTCCCCATCCTGTAAGCATTCCTGAGCCTACTGGGTGGGGACCTACAGGCACACTCAGGCTCTGGCCCTCAGAGGATAGAGGATGTTTGCACAATCCTTTGATAAAATGATAAGTTTGTTCTTAGGATCGAGCCACTGGCTTGGGGGCTCCTGTGTGCACGTCACACCTGCCAAACTTCAGCACACCCTCCAGAGAGTCTGTACATGTATGTGTGTGATGTGTGGGCACATATATGCCCAAGTGCATTAGATGAGGCTAGAGTACTGTTCCTGTAGCTTCTCTACCTCAGCTTCTGAGTCGTTTCTAAGAACCCATTATTGATTGAGATGTCAGAGAAAAAACTCATTTGCTCCACCACAAAACTGTTTACACTTTCTTGTGACAGGAGGCTAGCTTACATGTCTTTTCCTAGGTAGAAGGAAAGAAAGCCGCACAGATCAAATAAGTTTCTTACGTCCCTCAGGATATTTACAAATGAGCTAGCATGTGTAAGTTAGCTGGAATGGGTAAATTTTCAGGAAAATAGATAGTCAGAACTATTAGAAATTGGATACTGTGTACAGAAAACAAATTAAAACCAAACTGTTCCTGTTGTACTTTATGGGAACTTTTCCATTCTCATCAGACACCCAAAGGCTGAGGTGTTAGTTCCAAAAAGCAGTCCCAGGAACTAGGCCTGGAATTTGCCTTGAAGTCTGCTTTAGGATATTCTGAGGAGCACTAATTATGAGTTTTTAAATAAATAAAATAATGCAAAGCAGTTATGCAGGAAATATGTTGATGAAACACATGGTGAAATTAAGCAGGTTCTTTATAGCAGGGCTTCTCCAACCTTGGAAAGCTAGTATGTATCAGGTGTCTCTAAAAATGAATACAGTAAAATCGAATTTCTCAATTTATTTGCGCATAGAATATTTTTCACCACAGACTAGTTTGGTCAGTTTTTTTTCCCTCAAAATACATTTTTTGGAGAGAGAAAAGTCTTTATATGGTTTTCAAAGGCAGTGCAATCAAATAGTGATTCTCTGTCTAATAATAAAAGGACAGGACTTATAAAATGGCAGAATAATGACCTCCATCAGTTCAGTTCCCCATTATAATAATAAATCACCAGGGAAAATGTAAACATAAAAATTTCTTCAACCCCTGGAAATTAACCAGAAGCTTGCAAAATCTGAGGACCATTTGTTCAAGAAAAGCTGCTAAGAGTTGGTAAAAGCAATAGGGTTATGGCATATGAAACCCCATCCTACTCTATGCCTTGATAACCAGGAGTTGTGAAATTCCATCCTACTTTATGCCTTGATAATCAGCAGCCTCACAGCTCCTGTAGTTGTGAAAACTACCAATTTTGCAACCACCAGAGCAAACACACTCAGTTTGAGGTTCCTCAAAATGTCCCATCCCCAGAGTAATTGCCCTTGGCTTACTTGTCTTGCAAACTCCTGGAAAAGCCCAAACTATGGGACATTGTTAATATTTACCCTGACTCTGAGCGCACTCTGCAGATTAAGCTCTATCCCTGGGGGATTTGTCAAAAGCTATCAGCAGCAATTGTTTAATAGTGCAGCTGCCTTAAGGCTGTATTACCCGTTGGAACAACCAAGAGTCTGGCAAAAATAGGAAGGAAATAACTGGAGAATGAGATGGTTATAATAGGCAATCCAAAAGCTATGATATATTTCGGGGGGGGGGGGCGGTAGAATATGTACAGGGCTGTGTGAATGCTCAGAAAACACTTGAGGAGGTCTCAGTCTCTCATCAAATGCTGATCATGAAGCTCCACACAAGCAGGCAGTAAAGACTAGAGCAAAGCTGAATACTGCTTAAGAATCAAAGAGGTGTCCCAATACACACACACAGAGTCTTCTGACAAAGAGCAGAAGCCTTGTTGGTTCAAATGTCTAAGGAAATCTGTAGCCAATCATTAGCTGACTAAGCAGAAACTTCAATGGCTTCAGCCAATAGGAAATACATATTTTAGAGCATTAGTCCCAAAAAGTCCCAGAAATACAAAAAGTATTTACAAGAATCAAATGGAAATCCTGGAGCTTAGCAGTACAATAAATAAAAGAAAAATGTTACTAAAATTGAGCGATCAGAAGAAAGAATAAGTGAACTTGAAGATAGATCAATTGCAATTGCCCAATCTGAGGAACAGAAAGGAAAAAGAATGCAAACAAAGCTGCAGACCCCTGGAGACCTGTCATTCCTCATCAATTGTACTAATGTACACATAGCGGGAATCCCAGAAGAAGACAGTGAGAAAGGGGCAGAAAGGATAGTTGAAAAAAAATAATCACCAGAACTACCCAAACTTGATAATAAACATTGATCTATATATCCAAATATATGAATTCAAGAAGATTCACACATAGACACATCATAGTCAAGCTGTCAAAAGTCAACAGGAGAATCGTGAAAGTAATAAGAGAAAATGAGTCATCACATCCAATGAAACTGATATCTCCCTACGCCCCATGGAGCCCAGAAGGCAGAGGGACAACCTGTTGAAGGTGCTAGTGGAGAAAGTCAACCAGGAATTCTACTCAGTAAACTTACCTTTCAAAACAAAGGAAAAATGAAAACATCCCCAGGTAAATAAAACAAATTGCTTAATAGGAGTCTTGTTAGTTAAAATGAAAAGACCATAGGCACAAATCCAAATGAAGAAATAAAGAACGCTGGTCAACATATCCATGGATATGGTCAGCTATTGAAAACTAACATGAATAAATTTTTACCCCTCATTTCTTCTAGCTGGTTTAAAAAGCAACTGCTTAAAGCAATAATTATAAAACCACGCTGATGAATTTCTAACAAAGTTACAATTTCTATGACAGTAAAGGAGAGGAAGGGGATGAAGTTATACTTGAACAAGTTTCTGTGTACTAAAAAAGCAAGCTAAAGTCAATTAAAACTAGATAGCTTCATATTAAGCTAACAGTAGTAATCACCAGAGCCAGAACTATGAAAAGAACTAAAAAGACTTAATGAAAGAATGTACAGGGAAATTAAAATGATATCTAGAAAGCATCTATTTAACACAAAATTTCGTGATGGGAGAATAGAGGTAGAGGAACAAAGACAAAAACTTATAGAAAGCAAATGGCAAAATGACAAACATAAATCCTGCCTTGTCAGCAATTACAATAGCAGTAAATGGAACTGAAAATGTTCAAAGACAGATTGAAACCAACCCAAATATCTATCAACTGATAAAGGAGAAAACAAAAGGTACATGCATACAATAGAATATTGTCCCTCGACAAAAAAAGTGAAGTATTAATAGATGGATGAAACTTGAAAACATTGTGCAAGTGAAAGAAGCGAGGCACATAGAATCACTTCAGGTCCACTTAGGTCAGAAGCACACAACAGACAAATGTAGACAGAAGTGCATTAGTGACGACTAGTACTTAGGTTGCTTAGGGATGGAGTGACCACTCATAGGTATGAGGTTTCTTTTTGGGGTGGTGAAAATGTTCAAATATACTGATGGTTACACAAATTTGTGAGTGTGTCAAAAGCCCTATACTGTGTAGTTTACATGGATAGAGTTTTATGGTGCATGAATACTGTTTCAAAAAAGCTGTTTTTAAAAGTAATTGGAAGAGTTCAATCTAATCCGGATTTTTCTTCTGACATATGCGCACATGTATTACATCCCATTTTAAGAGAAAGCCTATTTAGTTCTTTTTGTTATAGACTCGAAAATCATATCATACTTGCCAACTAGAAACCTGACTAGATAGTGGACTACCAGGAGAATCAACAGACAAAAACACTTTTCTCTGGTGTTTTCACAATGGCACATTTTTTCCTGTTTCTTTACTAGTATCTCAAGTATAATAACTCTAGGAGTTCTCACCAAGTATTTCCAAGTGTTAGTCCTGCTGGGCTTGCTTTAATGAAAAGATTTGATTCATTTGTAGTTAGCAACAAACATTCATTTGAAATAATATTTTCCTTGCATCCTTTTTAAAACCTGATTGAAATGAAATTAGGAAAATATCTATAATAGCTCCAGCCCAGATAAAATGGGTCAGAGACAAGCCAGCTCTTCTCTATCCAGCTGCCTCTACCACAAAATCTACGAACATGGGAAAAAAAAGAATTCGGTTATTGTGCTAGGTCACTGTTTGGGGGTGTTCTGCTATGCAGCATGAGGTAACTGAGGATAGTTTGAAAAGGATTTTCTATGGTTGGCCAATCCCCCAATGACCACGCTCCCCCGTGAGCGTGGCTCCTGTGAGTGGACCTGGAAGTAGGTCAAAGAAGCTACTTTTGTTCCTACAAATCACATCCATTCGCCACAAGGAAAAGTCTAGATTCTTCCTAAAGTTTTTTGTGAAAGGCTATGACTTTCCATTTGCTTTATTTATATTCTTAAAATATAAATGAAGGTCTGTCCAATTTTCCAACTAGATTTTAAGAGCCTGGAAGTCAAGGCACATCTTCTGTTTCCTCCATTTTGTAAACTTCCAGAAACTAAAACAGAACTTGTCACCCTCTGGTGACACCCTGACTCCCTCCTAGACTCCCTCGGGGTGACTGGTTCTAAGAATTTGGGTGGTTGGTTACTTGGTTTGGCGTCTATGCCACTGCTTTTAATTTAGGGAAGTGGCCCAGTAGGAGAGGGACTGGGGAAAAATACCAACCTCTCAGAAGCTCCTTTCTTAAAAGACATTCCTGTCTAAGAGGATAATGCTTCATGTCAGGGTTGTTCTGAAGTTCAGATGAAGCCATATAGGTAAGAAGCCTTTTCAGATTGAAATCACTATGCAAATAAAAGTAAAGCATTATTATTATCTGTTGTATGCATTTGCATAAATTACAATCTGCTCTAGGCCTCCATGAAATAAGGATAATAATAGTTATTACCTCTTACCAGGATTAACAGCAATACCCTCCTATCTGGTCTTCCTATTTCTATTTTTGCACTCTCAAAAGACTGTCTTCACACAGCAGCTGGGCGGTCTTTTTAGTATGCAAATTAGATCACTTCCTTCTCCTGTTTAAAATCCTCTAATGGCTTCATATTGCACTTACAACCTAAACTCCACATCCTGTCGGTCTGCAAGTCTCAGTGCTTTCTGACCCCTGCGTAGCACCGGGCAGCCAGAAGCTCTGCCCCAGGGCCCTGCGCTCTGAGGGGCTTTCTGCAGGTTCCTTGAGCTCACCAGCATCTTCACAGCCACAGGGCATTTGCACTTGCTATTCCCACCTATGGTTCCTAGTTCAGGGTCCCAATGCTGATGTCAGCCCCTTGAAGGGGACTTCCCTGGCCCCCCTTCCTAAAGTCATCCTTCACTCTTTCTTCTTCACACTACTCTACTCTAGTGTACTAATTACAGTAATCACCTGAAAGGATATTGTTTAATATTTACTGTTTGCTAGCTGTCTTCTACCACTAAAAGGTGTGCTCCATGAGAGCGGACGTTTTGACTGTGTTTGTTCTGTCAAACATAGTGCCTGGTACACAGGAAAACTTTAACAAATATTTGTTGATAGATGAATAAATGCTTGGAAATTTCAAGAGACCCCTCTACCTGCCCCCACCACGGCACAGAAAGTTCACATCTGCTCAGTGCTCCATGGAGAGAATTCCCAGGGGAGAAGGCGTGATGGTGATGATTGTATGAGATATCATGATTTGAACCAGATGTGAGGGCTAGGGACTGATAGCTCATCCCTGCACCCGGCAGGACTGCTCCCATTGGCTAAGATTACCCTTATCAGGAAGCACAACATCAAGGCGAGTTTTTCAGTAATGCTGGAGCCTCCTGGGTCCTTGGTTGCAAAGACTGATTTTCCAAGAGTTTTTGAGTTGAACATGCAGCTGACTTAATGTTCTGGCCTGTGCTCAAAGCCAGAACTTCTTGCTCTTGTTCTTGCCCAGTGCATTGCTCTGAAGTAATTCCTCCCCAGATTTTTCCATGGCAGTTTTACAATTAGGACAGGGCCCTTCCTCATAGATGGGACTTTACTAGGACAAGCAGAAAATGGCTCAGGGAGGAAAGCAAATGCACGAGGAGGGAACAAGGACCCAGTTCCCTTTGACAAGAATCTTAGTATTGTCTTCAATCCCATGATGCAGGGGGAGGAGAGGTGCCAGCACGTCCTTTTAAGGACATAAATCAGAAGTTGCTCTGTGTCACTTTTGCTCACATCCTATTGCTCAAACTTCATCAAAAGGCCATGCCTCATTGCAAGGAAGACAGAGAAATGTGATCTCTCTGGGCAGATATGATCCCTAACAATGCTTGCGCGACTCTATTATCCAGAAAAAGGAGAATGTGCAGAGCAATTTCTGTCCTTGCAGACAGCAACTGACTGGCATAAGCCCAAACTTTGAGGTCCCCTGAGCTGCCCACAAATAGATGATTTCATAATGGAGTCAAGAAAGTAAAGGAAAAGGTAGCAAAGTTTTTTGGAAAACTCAAGGTTTTGATGTGAAAATCAAAAAATGAATGCTACCCTAAGCTATATGTTTTTCCTACTGTCAAAATTTCACTCCTGAATACAGTCCAGTACATTCACAGGATCACAACCTCTTAAAGGTTTATCCTTTTTGGATTGAACTCTTAGGTTTTGGACCTTAGTCCAGAAGCAATTTTTTTTAAGGTGGAAAGTTTGAACAAACTCCATTCGGCGATCTCCAGAGCAAAGAAATAAAAATCTCTCTTACATAACATATTTTGGGATTTCTTTGTTTGGTTAACTCAGAAGTCACTGCTTTGTTATGAATGTTTGGGGCACAAGGATGAGAGTTTGTGGCTCATGTTATGCAAATCCATTCCTACTAAAAATTCCTGAGCATAAGCCTAATCATCCTCAGAAACAACTGGGCAGCATTTCAAACAATATGTCTCACTCTTTCATTTAACATATGGGAGAGCGACATGAACTGCCAGGAATGTATATCTGTGTGATGAGCCAAGCCTGGTGCTGCTGCTGGCCCGTGGGCTGCCATGGACACAGCGGTCAGCTTGTACCAGGGTGCTGTGTCCTGTCCACTGGGGGCTTCAGTTTCTGACCCTGACATGAGACGAGTAGTCACTAGTCCGATGACACAAACATCAGCTGCTTCTATGACCTACAGAGTTCACTTTGCACTACTGCCTACGCTGTTACACAAGAGGCTGTCAGCAGATGTCTGGGGGTGCCCCAGTGTTCGGAGGTCCCTTAGTGACCTCTGGTTGGTTGGGGAAGAAAAAGAGGCCAGTCTCACCCAAAATAGCTCCGCTGGTATCTTTAAGATCATTTCCAATTCTGAAATCCTGAAGGGCAGAACCTAAATGATGATGTTTGCTGACAGGGCAAGGTGGAGCCAGGAAGGTAATAAGATACGGATGAAGGGTGTGAGTGATATGTGGGATATGTAGATGGGGAAGGTGGCACCCTGCCAGGAGCTGGGCAGAGCAAACCATCCAAGTGGCACTGCCGGATCATTTGGAGGTACATGGACATTGAGTTACAAAATTGCTGGTCTCCTACAAGCAAATGATCCCCAAGGAGTGCTCTACTCTCAACATTTGTTTTCCTTTAGGAAGGTCAGAGTGGGTAGTAGACAGGTCTGGAAGCCCATGCATATTTCTGAAAGTCAAACCAAACCAGCCTTGATCCTTTTAACACAAACACATTTGGGGGCAAAATCTGACCTGAGCAAATATGAAGTTTCATGTATTCTTTATCCCTCTTAGTGCAAATACATATCTAGAATGAGACTACATAGACACATTTCATCTCATCTCAGAAATGCTAATGTGTTTGAGTGTGGACACCAGCTCAGGCCCATTGACGGTGACGGGGGTATTAGATAACTGTGGAATATGCATGCAGATTCCTTCTGGAACCCGAAGGACTCTGAGGGCCAAACACACCGGGCCCCTTTGCACGAGGGAGTGAGCTCCTGGAATACTTCTTGACAAGCCCCTCAGGCATGTTGTGAGGATCAGGATGCCAGGAGCATGCACTGAGGCTGGCGATGCATCCTTAGTAAAATGGGTGGGCTCCCCGGGCCTTACCAAGGTGCCATCACCAAAGACCACAAACCAGGTGTGTTCAATTTATTTCCTCACTGTTGTGGGGTCTACACGTCTGAGATTGAGGTGTGGGCAGGGTGGGCCTCTCAGCTTGGCTCACAGGTGGGGATCTTGTCCCCCGTCCTCACATGCCCTAACCCCTCTGCTTGCCTGTGTCCTTCTCTTCTTATAAGGCCCAGTCACATCAGGTCAAGACTCTCCCTAATGACCTCACTTGACCTGTACCACCTCTTTGAACACCCCACTACTGCCACAATGTGAGACACTGGGAATGAGGAATTCCACATACGGACTCGGGGGACATCATTTAGCCCAAGGTGTTACCATCTAGATTATTTCCGCAGCCAGTGCCCTGCTCTTGGCTTTGAGTGTAAATATTGAGTTTCTACATTTTGTACATAAAAGCAAACCAGAATTGGGCCCTCTCTGATGACGCAGAGGGTTAAAACACAGCACTGACAAGCTAAAGTCACTGCAGCATGAGTTTGATCCCCGCCCCAGGGGTGACCCACATGGTGTGGCAGACCTCTCCTGACCCGCCCGCTGCTCCCCTCAGCAGTGCACTTCGTCAGTTGGCCCACTCTACTTCCCACTCTGTCTCTGGTGAATCCTCTCACTGCTCCTGCATCTCTGGCCTCTGGCCTGTACCCCAGTTCTGTATGCATAAATAAATAAATCTTTAAAAAAAAAATCCAGGCAAAAACAGAATTAGGATGGAAAGACATGTGCTTGCTTTGCCTTTCCTGCCTCCCTCCCCGGCGGGCTTGACTCACCTACAGGCAAGTCTTTAGAGGCTTAGAGTGTCGCAGCAGAAGAATTAGCTCATGTTGAGAGAAGTTCTAATAAATAATTAGAAGCACATCTGTTGACTGTGAAACTTTAGTCCGGGCCCCCCGCCAGGCCAGTGTGAAACTGGAGGCCCATAATCCGACCCCCACGTGGTGTATTCCTTTGTCCATTGGGCCTCAGGCAGGAGGAGGGAGGGCAGAAGGAGGAGACCTCTCGTCCCTGGTGCCTAGCGACCGGTTGGAGGCCACTTACTCTGTCCTGCAGCTTCAATGAAGGCACAGCTGGGAAGGGAACAGCCAAATGGAAGATAGTGTCACTCCCCGGACAGCCCATCCGTCTCTTTTGTTGTCCCACGTTTTCTGGTGGGGCCATGCTGGGGGCTGGCCAGCAGGGGCAGGCCTCCGTGGGTTTCTGTAATAAATAAGACAAGCAGTAGAGTCTGTCAGTCAACAAATATTTATTGACCTCCTGTGGCCGCAGGGCCCTGGGCCCTAGTCTGGAAGAGCCGCTCTGGCTACAGCCATTGTTCATCATGACAAGCCCGTAGGTGGGGGGCCCCCCTGGCCCCTTCCTTGCCTCCACTCAGGGCACATGGTGCCACCACGCCAGGCCCTGGCTCTTGGCTTAGGCCTTCCTGGGGCTTCATCTTCACTCAGGCAGAAACCGTGACTAATGGGTCACTTTATGTGGGTCCCAAGGAGTCTGGCACAAGTTCTCATTTGCCAGTTACGCAAGGCATGAGTCAACACCTGTCGGTGGGTGGACGCAGCTCTGTCAAGGGACAGAGCGTCTCTGCGGGGTGCTGTGCTTGTTCACAAAGTCCAGTTGCTGTTGGAAGGACGTCGTCGGGGCATTTAGTGAAATATCAGCGTAAGGAACACGTGTCCCTGTCAGGGTTTTGCAGGCCCTAATATGATATACACGTGCATATAAAGAAGGCTTGGTGCTACCGTGGTGAGGTGTGCTTTCCTTGCAAAGACATGGCCTTAGTGTTGTATTCGGGAGGAGACACATCCATGAGCCTGGGCCCACACAAGAAATGCTTTCTTGTCACACGTTACAGCTCTCGTTCCTTAGGCATCATGGAAGTAGCTGCAATGGCATATCCTTTGGGGTGTTTTGCATTCTCTTTTCAATTGCTTTTATTTCTTTTTAGTTACAGCCAATTTATACTGAAATAGGGTGAAAATCCTACTTTCATGTTTACTCTTTTAAAGATTTATTTATTTATGCATACAGAACTGGGGTACAGGCCAGAGGTGCGGGGGTGGTGAAAGCATTCACCAGAGACAGAGTGGGGAGCAGAACAGGCTGACAAAGTCCATTGCTGAGGGGAGCAGCAGATGGGTCAGGAGAGGTCTGCCACGCCATGTGGGTCACCTCCAGGGCTGGGGATCGAACTCGCACTGAGGCAGCTGCGGCCAGCTTGCAGTGCTGTGCCCTAACCCATTGTGCCACAAGGAAGGGCCCTATTTTCAAATGTTATGTAATTAGAAGAAACACATCTGCTACTAAGAGTAGCAGTAAGTGGCCCTCCCTGGTGGCGCGGCGGGTTAAAACACAGCACTGAGAAGCTAAAGCCACTTCAGCATGAGTTCAATTCCCACCTGCCCCGGAGGTGATCCACATGGCGCAGCAGACCTCTCCGGACCCGCCCGCTGCTCCCCTCAGCAGTGTACTTCCTCTGTCAGCCTGTTCTGCTCCCTGCTCTGTCTCTGGTGAAGCCTCTCGCCGCCCCTGAGCCTCTGTCCTGTACCCCAGTTCTGTATGCACGAATAAATAAATCTTTAAAAAAAATAAAAAAGAGTAGCTGTAGGGACGAGGGACAAGGGATGTGAGCTGTTTGTCACAATAAGTAATGAGTCCTGATAAGATGCATCAGCCTCATCACTCTCTGGACACTGAGGAGCCAGTCATTGTCACCCCTGTGCCTTCTGCCCTGCAGGGGTGTCACTGTGGGTGGCTCTGGGTGGAAACTTGACTGCAAGCTTAGCATGATGTCATTGACTGAAAGCTCAGTCAATCTCTTTGCATCTACCATCCACTTTTTTTTAAACTTTAATTTTAACAAGTACTCAAGTGCCAGTTTTTGAGTCACTGTTACACATGATCTATACTCATATTTGATTTATATTCATAAATGCTTTTTTGCTCCACTCTGCCTGCATCAAGCATTCGTCCATACAAGTTAAAGGGAAAACATGCAAAACTCAAGGAACCACAAAAACCAGCCTTGCTTTGACACGATTGTATGCCGAGCAGACACAAGGCCAACAGAAACAATAACAGTTAACAATAGTTTTTAAAACAAAAGCAGTTAACAGGAAAAGCCAAAGCTCCCTGGGTCAGCCACTGCGTGTGCGTGAATTAGCTCACTTGGCCCTGACAGCACTGCTAGAAATGAATATGACTGGCGTCCACTTTACAGGAAAAGAAACTGAGGCACAGAGAGGTGACAGGGTGTCAGCCACGGACAGTGACACACTGGAGCTCACCCTGGCGACCTGAGCCCAGAGGCCAGGGCTCCCTGCTGCTTGCTTACACAGCTCCCACCCAGTGCCGCAGCCTCCTCGGGAGCTATCACGTCCCGAACTATCTACCGCAGATCCTGGCTCGCGGGAAGGGAGCCTGAACACGCCCACAGAGGGGACGAGACACCCTACTTCGATGCTGGCATGGAAAGAGTCCAGTGCATAGGGGACATTTTGCATATGACCTGCCTGAGGCTGTTACTTCTCATAATGAAGTACCCACTGAATATGCACACTGCGTGTGCGTGCAGACTCACGCCTATGCGTGTGTGTGTGTCTGGATCTATACAGACAAACTTTTTAAACTTTCTGAAAGCTTTTATAAAGTTTGTTTAATGGAGACATGAATGTTTGCATTATTATTTCTGTACTTTTCTCTCTGGTTGAAGGATTTCTTCATTATAATGAAGTTATAATGAAGAAATGAAATACAGCTCCATGCTTGCAGAGCCTCTGAGATTTCACAAGGGTCCAGGTCACTCCCCCGAGTTTTGAAGAAAAAACAGGGCTGCGCCACCCCTGTAAGGGCGACAAGGAGGTGGGGAGCTGGGCTGGTGAAGCTCCTCCAGCACCCACGGGCCCTCTTCTTTCCCTCCTAGACACTTGCCACGCCCACTCCTGCTG
>NW_004567136.1:1346602-1370077 GCF_000260355.1 Condylura cristata | reverse complement strand
GTAAGCAAATCTATAAAAGCCAACAGGGCCATCCCATCTCTGGCGCTCCTCTAGACTCTGACAGACCTTTGCTTTCTCTTGCCGTATCCCCAAGACTGAGACGGCATGGCCAAGCTGCCTCCCCCCACTCCCCTCACCCTAGACGGTAGCCCCTGCAGGAGTCACCTGGAGGCCAAGGCAAGTCGATGACCCCTTATCTGCAGTCCCCTGGAGCCTGTGAGACCCGCACTCAGGGAGCAGTACTGCACCTGCCCCCCACCCCCACCCCAAGCCCATCAAGGACACATGACCCCTCCAGGCCAGCGAGATGCTTAGAAGAGATGGTATTTCCCGGAAGTTTATAACTAGGGGACAATAAAAGAGAGAGGGAAATGACTGGAGCGGGGGTAGAGGCCTGTGTGTGGCGCTTCGCAAGGTGGGGGTGCGGGGTGGGGAGGCAACCAGGACTGCAGATGGAGCTGGCGGGCGTGTGGGCCCTCTCCGGCCTCTGATAGACTGCTCGTCCCCAGGGAAGAGTGGCTGCAAAGGGCAGGTGTTAGCTGGGGCGCAGGTGTGTTCACGCGCCCCCCACCCCCTTTGGGGCACAGGGATCCCGCTAGTGCTCTCCCTGCAGGGGCGGGCGGAGTCCATGGCTAACCGAAACGGCCAGTGCTTCGGTGACCGCCAGCTCCTCGCCTGCACTTCCCGGCCTCATGTGATTTCTCTATATGAATGCTGCGTCTTTGGGGGTTGCCTGTCATCAATAGGAGTTCTGAGTCGTTTGAGGTGAAAGGAGCCCATGAATTGACCTCACACTGTACTGTGAATTCTGCAGCCTCAGGTGAGCACGCTTGGGAGAGAGCAATGCTCACTGCCTCCCTCCTTCAGAGTCTGGGCAATGGGAAAGGAGTCTGGAGGACCCACCCCCATTGTTCACTCCAGACCCACAAAAACCCTGATTTTCACGTCAGGAGGAATCTACAAAGAATCAGACTGCATTTGGGGAGCAGCGACTGTGTAGTTCAGGTGGGGGTGGTAACGGTTTTCTTTTGCTTCCGGTTGAGGTTAAGATGGTGAAAGAGGCTGAAGGGAGAGCAGGTGCGTTGCACACAGTAGCTGGAAGCAGGCCCTTTCCTAGCGTCTCTGAAGGGAGGGGATCCACTATGCCCCGAAGCGGAGCCATCTCAGAAGATGAGATCAGTCAGGCCTGGAAGAATCTGCTGTCTTTCAACACCACAGTTGTTCAAGAATTCTCACTCCTTTAGCTGGAAACTGGGACAGCAGAACTGAACTCAACTTCTTTCTTGCCTTGTCGCCTTGGAGTGTCATTGAATGGCTTCCTTTATGTATAAATGGTAACTCATGGCAGGCTCTGTCTACAGTCTTCCTTATATGAATTCCCTACCGGACAGGAGACCTCCAGCGGACAGAGCTTTAGCAGAAATTTGCAGGGCTTCCTGCAGATAGGGGCGTGGGAACCCAGGCCGCCAGCAGGGAAGACCACAGTTTCTAGAAACTAGTAAACACACTCTAGTCCTTTAGGAAGCTTGAGGGTTGTTGAAATGCCACTCTCTGAACAAACACTCCACTTCTTTAGGGTCAATTTGTTATCCCTACTCCTCCTATCTCCAAATTCACCTTCCAAAATTTTAATTTTATGTGAGCAATGTAAAATTTGAAGACTTAAAAGTGTCCTCCTTATGGCTTCTCGTAGGACTCTCGTCCTTGCTATCCATGAAGGTGCTTCCAGTTTATATGGCTTGTAAATATTACTCAACATTCAGTTCCTAGAAATCACTCTGCACATTTTTTTCTCCAGGCCTCTCTTGGCTTCTTACATGGAGTTGAAAGTCTCCAGGGTTTTTCCACTCTAGTTCCTAACTCCCTTTTCCTGTTTACCTTAAGGAGGATTTAGATAAGGTATGACTAAATAAACACAAATACTAATAGGACACAACTGAGAGAGGGAGGTGGAGGAAGAAGCAGGGAAGGAAAGGAATTAGAAGTGAAAAGCACAGACATAAGACCCGAAGCCATAAAATACCTGGAAGTAAAGGCAGGCGAAACACTATAAGACATACACCTTAGTAACATCTTTAAAGATACAATGCTCAAAGGAAGGATAGTGAAGGAAAGGATAAACAGCTGGGACTACATCAAGGTAAAGAGCTTCTGCACAGCAAGAGAGACATTACACAAAACAAGCAAACATCCCACTGATTGGGAGAAAATTTTCTCACCCAAAACTAGCGCTATAAGATTGATCACAAAGATATACAAAGTACTAATGAAACTCAACAAAAATAAAGTGAACAACACCATCAAAAATTGGGCAGAAGAGCTAAAAAGATACTTCTCCAAAGAGGAAATGCAGATGGCCAACAAGCGTATGAAAAAAATGTTCAGCCATCAAATAAACAAAAAATGTTCAGCATCATTTGTAATAAGGGAGATGCAAATTAAAACCACAATGAGATACCACCTCACCCCGTGAGAATGGCACATCTTAAAACAACTAGCAACAACAAATGTTGGGATGTGGTGAAAAAGGAACTCTCCTGCACTGCTGGTGGGAATGCAAACTAGTACAACCACTATGGAAAACTGGAGGTTTCTCAAACTGCTAAAAATGGAGCTTCCATTTGACCCAGCAATCCCACTCCTAGGTATCTACCCAAAAGACACAAAAACATTGATTCAGATGGATACCTGATCCTCATGTTTATTGCTGCTCTATTTACAATAGGGAAGATGTGGAATCAATCCAAATGCCCAAATGTTAATGACTGGATCAAGAAGATGTGGTACATATACATAGTGGAATACTACTCAGCTATCAAAAAGATAAATTAATGCCTTTTGCAGTAACATGGGTGGAGCTGAAAGGGATCATACTTAGTGAAATAAGCCAGAAAGAAAAGAATACCGGATGGTTTCACTCTTAGCAGAAGCATAAGAGACCAGTGTGTGTGTGTGTGTTGGGGGGTTAGCAAGGGGAAGCAATTGGAATAAAGGAAAAAGAAAAACAATGAACAACTATATACCAGAGACATTTTATGGGGTGGAGTGGAGCATGGGATCAAAAAATGGAGTGGGAAAGGTGCACAGGACTATGGTGATGGCACATGGCTGAATTGGTGGTGGGAAGTCCACAGGGATTCCAACTGAGATGGAAAAAGGCACAAAATGAAAAATGATGTAAAATAAATTTAAAACAATAAAGAAGTGAAAAGCAGCAGCCACTGTAAGAAAGTGAGGAGGCTTGTCTGAAGGCAAGTCTCTCCTTCAAGGACGCTGAGCACTGAAAGTGTCTGTGAGCAATTTGACTGTGTCATATCAATTTTCCTTCCAGAAAGTTGAGCAGGAACAAGAAGGGAGACAAGAAGGATGAAGGTAGGAGTGGGGAATCAGCCCTCAGATTTCCTAAGACCTCTCTGCAGTAGGTTAACTGCTATCTTTAATCTCCATACACTCCGTTAAGAAAACATCTTTTCTTTAATAAAATTAATCTTTTGAAGTCATGGTGAGTAATTGATTGGGATCGCACAAGTTGACTTCTTTCCCTTAGAAACACTTAGGAAAGCCAAAAGAAATAAACCTTTCTCTCCAGAAGTTGCCACTCTGTCCTGGGCAGGCTGCCTTAGTACCAGCAGGGTTCCAGGTCAACATCTCTAGGAGTTCGCCCTGATAAGAAGGAGCCCCGTGAACAGTTGCTCCCAAAGGTCTACCTGACTCGTGTGTGGGGATCAATGGGCTTTTGTCAAGTCTTACTCTGGTTCAGGACTCAGCTCGAAGTCTACGTCCCTGTTTCTTCACACTCTGCACCCTTTAAAGTGTTCCCACAGATCTTTTTTATTTAGCCATTTTTTATTGTCGCTTCCTCTTTCTGACTGCTGATCCTCCCTACCCCACTTTTTGAGAGATTGTTCAGGATTTTGCACAAAGCACACCCATAATGCCTGTTTGTATCTACAGAACTATTTCTATATAATTTATTCAGTATCATGGAAATCTAAACTGGACACTAGGCCTGAGTGAATTCCTCAGCATATATTCCCTCCCTGCCTCCCTTTGGCCTTCCTTTGCCATCACCATCTCTCCAGAGTGGGTCCCCATCACCCCGGGCTCTGGGCTTCAGGGGCTCCACTCCTGGCTTGATGGGCTGCTATTGTCATCTTGAAACTTGCAATATCTTTTGAAGCACATCTTCATTTTGCATTTCTGGCTACCAACTATGTAGCCCTTCCTACTCTCCTCATTTATAAATGAGCTATATTCATGTCCCTGATTGCATGAATAGTAATTGTACACTCCAGCATGGAAGACATTTAATTGAAGAAGTGGCCATATTTAACAAAAACATAATTTTGTACTAGTAAGGAAGTGATTACAAATTGAGGTCATTAGGAAAATAGTTATAATAGGCTTTTTAAAAAGAGGTTGGCCATGGTAAAGAGAGAAAATGCTCATAGAACTTTGAAATAACAAGCTAAGGATTTCATTTTTCCCAATTCTGTTTGTACTCCTAATATTTACTGTCTCTAGACAATTGCTGTTGTTATATGAATAACTTTGCTGTTTATAAGGTTGCTTACTTTCAGGATCTGGCTGAACCCATTCACAATAGAAGTATATTCTTCTATTATTTTTAATTTATAGATGAGCAAATGGAAAATAATGAAAAGCTGTGGCATTGCTGGGAAAACTTGTTTGTGTAACTCGTAGCTGAACTGACCCACTTTGGATTCTGAACTCCAGATCCTTTGCCATTCTACAGACATTCATCAACATATGTTTTGGCAAAGATCAGACGCAATTCAGGCTCTGTATGCATTACATAGTTTTGAGTTATTTACGTAAAAATTAATAGATTGGAGCATAGTTAACTTATGAGAAAACAGGCAAACTTACTTGAGAGTAGCAGGCAGAGATTCTTATATTGTGTTCCTGTTCTTTGGGGGTGAAAGGGGTGGGGGTAGAGAGAAAAATTGCTCTGAATTCTATGCCTTGTTCACATAGAAAACCCAAAAGACAAAACCAAACTCTGAAACCACTTCCAAATTATCTCAGGCTGTTTTCACTTGCTCGATGACTACATGCGTAAGCTAGCCATCTTATTTATGCGATAACCCACCAAATGGATAAAAGAAAGCTTTTTAAAATGCTTGGGAAGAGCAGAGGGAAAGTGTGAGATGGATCGTTCCCATCAGGACAGCCTGAACTTTCACACATCGAACACGCCCTGCTTTGTGGAAGACTGAAGGGCATTCAGAGAACTGACCCAGTTCTCTTGGCCAGTTCAGGGAGGGTGTAAGAGAACACCGTGTCAGAAACCAAGAGCCTCGCTGCCGCCTACACCAAGGCCAAGTCTGCCCTGGACGTTGTCAGCAGTGACCACAGATACCTGTGAGAGTTCTGTGGGCATCTGAGGACAAAAGCAGGTCCTGGTGGGGGGAGTATGGGGTCCAGCCTGTGCTGCTAATGAAGGCAAAAGCTCAGGCATTGATATGGAGAGTCTATTTTCATTTAAGCTGTTGAACAAATACCAAGTGCACTCTCCATTCCTGGAACATTCTACAAACTGTGCTAATGTCACTTCATTGAACTGAACCGGCAGCCCATTTGGCTTTGATTATTATCACCCCATTTACAGATGAGGAAAATCAAGGACACACAAGTAAGTATATATAGCTTGAATGAGCAACTGCCTTAGTCAAGACAGCGTGGTGCCATCACCCATACCCTTGCCCACCCCCCACGTCACCATCGTGAGGAGTCCCAGGACAACCTCAGTGTCCATTCTCTCTGAAAAGAGCAGCTGATAAACAAGCCAGTAGCCTTGGAATTTTCCTAAATACCTATGAAGGAAAATTATCCTTGTTTTTACACTTAAAGTAGAAGTGTCAAACCAGAATGATCATCTAGTTTAAAAATATCATTTCTCTGGCTCTCATGACCATTCCTTACATGACCAGGAAATAATACTTTTTTTTTTCTCTATTGAAGTAATATAGCACAATAACATTATATGTAAGTTTCAAAATGTTAAACTAAAAAGGTTGTTTGTTGTTACTGCAGGACTTCTCAGAGCTCTTAACAGCATAAAGGATACTGTGAATCTCCAGGACAATTGCAGTTGTACATAGAATTTAGTATTTCTAAAACTTATTTGAATATGGAACACTTCCTCAAGGAACATATCCTGCAAAAACTACTCTGTGGGAATAGAAAGAGCCAGAGCTTTTGTGTTAGATCAACCTAGGGCAAAGCCTACTTGACACTCACTAACCACTCAGTCTCCCGGGCCATCTGTAATTGGATATCATATGCTGCCTCTCTAGGACCTAGCAAAGAATAACTTGATGATGTGTTTTAAGCATCTAACATATAATAGCTTTCCCCTTAGTAATTTTCTCTTTGCCCCTCTCTCTTAATTAAAGAAAACCATCCCTTCATTGGCAAGAATTCATAATTGGCCAACACAAGTAAAAATGAGCAATTGCCAGCAAAACAATCCAAGAAAAAATAGTGGAAATATCACACTCTCTGACTTCAAACTATATTACAAAGTGGCAGTCATTAAAACAGCATATTACTGGAATAAAAGCAGATACATAGATCAATGGAGCAGAATTAAGAGCCTGGGGGGAAAAAACCACATGTATATGGACAAAAAAGTGTTATGAGAAAGGAGACAAAAACATACTATGGAACAAGAAAAGTCTCTACGATAAATGGTTTTAGGAAAATTGAACAATTTCATGCAAAAGAATAAAACCAGACTACTCCCTAACACCATATATAAAAACCAGTTCAAATAAATTGAAACTGAATATAAGATCTGAAAAACTATGGAAAACATAGGGGATAAACTCCTTGACGCTGACCTTAGAGAGTGTGGCGATACTTGATGGGGATATCCAATTAAATAATTTACTGATTTTGAAAAGAGAAAGGCTGTCTTTCTTTCTACCACACCTCTTCCAGGATCTGGTTGTCTGTTGTGTTTGTGTTCACTTGTGCCTGTCTCCTGGCCCTGGACACACCCCACAGGGGCAGGGCCATCTGTGGCACGGGCCTCTCCATACCCTGTGGTAAAGACAGTGCTTGGCACATGTAGTCAGCACTCAGTGAGCAGTCATTAAATAAGCCTTGTTTACACAATATGTAAGAACTGAAAAACATGTGACAAAACCAAAAACTGCTACATGAATGATTTCTTTAAAGAAGTGTCATGTTATCCCATACACTGGTGGAAAAGCATGAGCACTGTTTTTAAATTCCCACATCTCTGGGAAGGGCAGCAAATTAAATGCTCTTAGTCGTTAATAACTAAGTAGAAATTACTTCACAGGAATTTCCCAGTCTCAACTGATAACAGATAGCAGAGGGGAAAATTTGGGGTGCTGATGCAGGGGAACAGAGAGAGGGAGAACTGCCCTCTGTGTGGATGCCCCCTTTCAGGAAACTGGATGCCCTCAGATCCGCTCTCTGCCCCACTTACCTGCCAGGGCTGGGACCCCACCACCGTCCCAGGTTGCTCTGCTCCAGCCCACACTGGCCACTGAGCCACATCACCATGTGTTTCCTACATGGCCTGCCATAGCTGAGGTCACCACTTTTATTCATTGCTCACTACCCACCAGTGCTGGGAAGACCACTGGTGAGTACGCCGTGAGGGCTTCTGTCCCCATGTGGCATCTACCTTCCAAAATGAATGATATTGGTTGTTAGAGCAACTTTCTTTTGAGGGTCACAAAGCAACCCCACATCTAGACTTTCCCACAGCCTGTTGACTTTCTGGTACCGCTGTGATAGAGACAGGCCCCAGAGAGGGCACAGCCTGGCCTGCAGAGGGGCTCACCCTGACAGACAGGCTCGCCTCTGGCTCCCAGCTGTCTGCCAGGCGGTGCAGCACCCGTGTCTCCGGTTGCAGGCCCCCACTATGAGCTCGGATGGCACAATGTGCGCAGACAGGGCGCATCCCCAGCATTTACACCACCACTAGACATTGACCCAAAATCGGGATCGCCCTGTTTCATCACAGACAGCCAACTGCCCCTCCCCAGGTTAATGGAGATGGGGGTGACCTTTATGTGGATATGGTTCTCTGTGGTTTACGGTGACATTCATTCAATGCCTTCAAAAACCTTTACTGCTATGACTGATACTTGCATTCAGAGCTAGGAGCTGTGGTCCCTTTCATTCATTTGTTTTTTCAATTTGCTTTCTTGGAAAGAAATGTACAATACACTGAGTGATTCCCAAGAACATCCATATATATCATCTCATTAAACTTCACATCCGCTCTCCCAAGTGGCAATTACTAACTTTCTTGTAACATGGATCGGGGTAAAGGACCAGCTTTCCAAAGAAAATTTTTGGTTGTTATTTGCTATAAAAGAACACAGGAAAATAACTGCTTTTAAGCAACAGGAAAATCTAAAGTCTCAGAAATCTTATGCAAGAGCTAGAGATTGGCAAGAAGAATAGAGGTTGATCCCTCTTCTCCGTCTGGCCTGGGACCCACATGCTTCCCCTCATCATTGCCTCCTCTTCACGCTGCCTTCCAATTCCTTGCCTAGAAATATCAACAATTGACTCAAGCACTGTAGCAGTGTGCAGGGGTTCTGGGAAAAGTGGTAGTGCACAGTGCCTGAAATTTCCTTACTGCTTTTATACACAGTGATTTAATTTCATCTTCACATACAGAGAAGTAACACTTTGCAATTGGCATTATTCCCACCACCACCACCGCCACAACCCTGTTTTACACACATAGGGGAAATGAATAATTTGCCCAAAGGTTCTCGCGATAAGGAACAAGCAGGGATGCAGACCCGGGTCCTGAAGGCCTGACTCCAGCTCAGGGTGACATAGGACAATCTGTTTTCTTTAGCCCTTTCCTGAGCTGTCAAGAGCCTGCCTGAACGGGCCAGTGGAAAGCGGGTCTCTCCCAGTTCTGCTGGGGGCTCTCACTCCTCCCTACCGTGTGACCTGGGGTCTAAGGGCAGAGAAGTGCCTGTAGGAGAGAAGGACCAGAGGCAGCGAGAAAGCAGGCAGGCATCATCAGAACACTTCACACTGAACACACACTGACTAAACTGATCCCCTGGCCAAGGGGCACCACCCCCAACACCCTGACTTTGCAGTGCTGTGTATGACTCCTCTGCTGGTTTTTCCAGTTTTCTTGGCAATCTGGTCTTGCCAGGCAGCAGCAGTTTGCTGAGACTCATGGGAAATCTTGGTTCTTGAACCTGCTTCATGAAGAACTGGCCTTGCCAGCCAAGGTCGCCAGGTGGGGCGGGGGTAACCCCCACTATGGCCTGAGTACTTACCAGTTTTTTGGAACTGAAGGCAGTGAACAGCCAGGGACCAGAGCCCAAACTTGTCCAACTGAGTCCATTTCCTTCCCATGATCCACTAGCTTTCCTGCATTTTCCATATTTCTCGCCCTTCTCCCTCAGCCTCTAGTTACTCTGCCGAACTTCCTTTGAGAGAAGGTTTGTGACTATTACCACATCTCTAATTCTAAAGATACTTGAACTGCCCCTAATAACTACTGATTCTCAATTTGTGAAACATGCATTTTGTAAATTGCCACTGTGTTCATAACTTTCCTCTTTCTTCTCAAAATGCATTAACCTCCCTCCAGTTCATCAGCCATCATGTCAGCCCGGCAGCTCCATCCAGTCCAGTTGCCAGTTATGTGGCTTCAGGGCAACCTCCACCTTACAGAGCTAGATCCAAAGTTCCCCCTTCTCTGGCCACTCCAGGAATGGAGCCAAGAGGGGTTTATTCTGGCTTTCTTACTTGTTGTGGAAACATATACAAAATCACAGCCATGGTTCAAGAACCCAACATCTCTACACCCAGCAACAACTGGCCACCTCCACACTATTTTGAGGCCAGTTATGTCATTACATATATACATACATGTATGACTGGCTGTTTTTAATATAAATAATCAGATGACATTAGGATATCTTTAAAATCAATGCAAATCCTTAATTAATCATATATGCAGCCAGCGTGTACATCCCCTTGATTCCTGGACCATTTTTTAGACTTCATCTGGTTGAGTTGCTGGTGCAAATTCCCCCTGTGGGCTCCTTGGACTGCGCATGCTCTGTCCGCAACGCCTCCGCCTTTCTCTTCTCACACTGCTTCGGTGGGAGAAGAGAACGCGCCCGGTGTCCTGGAGCGTTTCCCAGAGTCTGGATTTGCAGATGAGTTTCATGGGGTCACTTAACATGGTCCTCAGACCCTTGGGTTTTGGAAAATTTGGCAGATAGTTCCAGAGGCTCTAGCTCACCTTGGGGGTTGATTTTCTTTTTGTGGGTGGGTACTTGCATCAGTACTGACCTTGACTTTCACCGTCCTTAAATGGAAAAGAACCCAGAGAACTACGAGCTCCAGCCAGAGGGGAACACGGGCGGGAATGTCACTTCTGACTTTCTAAAGATGCTGGACATGGTGACAATGACAATATTTATTTGAGTCTCTGCATGACGTATTTGAGCTGAAGGAACATAATATCTTTACAATGAAAAAGCCTTGTGTGTCAAGGGAACAGGAGGCCAGCGTCATACATATGACTGGCATTGTGCCAGGTGCCAAGCAAGGAGTACACACCCTTCGGATGGGTCCCAGGCCTGTTTCACGAGTCAGTATGCTAGTCATGGATGCCACCTCAGAATCGGGGCCCATATGTGGTTGCAAATATGCAGCCATTGAATAACTGTCCCACAGGACACGGGGGACCCTTGCAGGCATCAGCCTCCGAGGGACATGGGTTCAAATCCAGCTTCGGCCTCCTCCTAACAGAGTGACTTGGATAGAAGCCTGGATCGTCTCATCAGAAAATAGACGGTCTGGGGCCACAGTGACTGCTTTGCCCATGCAGTGCCTGGCACCGGGGGCAGTCACCCTCTGTGCTGGGACAGCAGACCCCATGGGGTCACGTACTTCTAGGAAAGCAGCAATGTGGAGTATCTGCTGGGGGCTGGCCGGAGATTATTTATAAAAGCATTGGAGCCATCTAGACACTCCGAGCATTAAATGTTATTTGAACTTGGGAGGGGTGAATAGTCCAGACTGTTCAAAGGAATATAATTTCATTAATTCAAAATCCCCCTTGAATAGGGAACAGAGTAGGGGCCTGGGAGACAAGCCAAAAGTCAAGGACAGGCCCGCTCAGTGGAGGGACTTATCTGCAGCCAACCATCTTCCCAGGGGTCCCCAAACAAAGCTGGCATTGTGGCTGCCGCCTGGGACCCCAGGCTAGAACAGTCCCGCGAGCCGGTGGACTGTGCGCCGGGAGGGGGCGGCGGGGCTGGGGTTGGCCAGCCTGCCAAGGCACTTGGCCCATTGGTCCTGATCAGATCTTCGCTGCTGATATGAGTCCCTCAAGCAGAGCAAAAGAGAAATTTGTCCATATTTGCCAAAGCCACTAGAGAAAGGAAAACTGGAATGAAGTTAATCGTTATTTTCTTCCGGACATTCCGGGCCAGAGATCCCCAGGATGAAAACAAGAACACTTTCATCACCCACTCTGTCTTGCAGAGATAGGCGCCCTCGCCTGGCAAACTCTGTCCAGCTGGCCATGCAGAAGTACCTGGGTCCCACTGAGTACCGGGTTCCCCCAGAACCCACAGTGCGCTATTCTCTGCAGACCAAGAGGTGTCTGAGCTCAGCTAGCACAGCTATTGTGGTCAGTGGGCTCCAGAAAACAGGGCCCTTCCGTCGTGAAGCACAGGTGCCACGATGCTGAGATTTTGGCTTGTGCAAGGGCAGGTCAACCTGGACCTTGGGGTTCTCTGACCAGGCCTTGCTCTGACCACAGTGAGGCAGACACATCCTGAAGCTTGAGATACCCCCAGCCCACCCACGCTCTACTCCCACGTCCTCGAGAAGGACAAGTGTCCACTAGCTGGTCCTCACTGTCTGCTCCTGAACCCTGGCTGCTCTCCGGACAGCTCCGAGGCCTCTTCCGCTGCTCGCTCTTCCTCCCTGTCCCCTGTCCCTTCCTAGCAGCAGGCCTTGGCTTGCCTGGACCTACACCCCTTTCCTACCTGTGACCTGTCTTTGGAGCCAGAGGCCTCTGTCTCTTGTTTCACTTCCCCTGCTGGCCACTCTGCCTTCAGGCGCATCACTGCCTGGATGGCTGCCCAGGCCTCGCTGCCTCCTGCACTGAGCCCCCATCACTGGCACCTCCAGACAGGCCCTGGTTGGGGAGCCACCCCAGCAGCGATGGCGAAGCAGCATGCTGATGGGAGCCGGGGCCACAGGACGCAGGCCCCACCAAGCCTGCTCCCACACTGGTGACCACCAGAGAAGGCGACAGCATGGTCCCCTCAGGGACATCTGCCAGGCCAGGAGGAAAACCTGCCCCTATGGGAGCCTGCCCACGTGTGGACGGTGAAATTCAGGTACCATGTGCCTGTTCCCCCGGCAGGGAGAGCACATGGGGATGAAGGGGCCAGCACCTCCTCGGTCCTTCTGGTGGGTCCCTTCTGCCCATCCCCTCGCTCCCTTCCCCTTTTCACTGGGCTCCTGCAAAGTCTCAGTTCCCGTGGGCTTTCTGGCCTTCCTGCCACACTGTAGGGAGCAGGAGCTCACACCAGAGACAGTAGAAGTACCAGTGCCTTCGTGCGCAGGGTAGGGCAGGGCCAAGAAGCGCTGTCTCAGCCTCACTTCCTCCTGCGGGTACCTGGAGCCATCAGGCACCTCAGAGACACCGCCTGCTCCATCCCAGACCACACAGCAAAGTGACTCTCAGTAAGGTGTGTCACGTGAATATTTTGGTTTCCCTGGATATAAAGGTTAGGCTTAGTCTACACTGTCTGTGTGTACAATAGCAGTCTGCCTGAAATAACAGGTACATAAACTTCATTAATGCAACGCAGGGACACAGAGTGATCACGCTGCAGGGAAAAAGAGCTGGTACCCCTGGACTGGCTTTATCCAGGCTTGCCACACCTTCATGTCAAAAAGAAGCAATATTTGGGGTCTCACTGGTGGCACAGGGGTTAAAGACCGTGCTATCAGCTATCACTAGCCACTGCAGTGAGCTCCATCCCCAGCCAGGGAGCTGACCCACACGACGCAGCAGACCTCACCTGTCTCGCCTGCTGCTCCCCTCAGCAGTGTGATTCAGTAGATCCACCTGTTCTGTCCCCCACTCTGTCTCTGGTGAATCTTCTGGCACCCCCCCCCACCAACACCTCTGGCCTATACCCCAGTTCTTGTAGGCATAAATAAATAAATTTTTTTTTTTTTTTAAAAAAAGGCGCTATTTGCATGTGTGGTATTGTGCCATAGAGCGGGGTCCCCCTGTCCGGGGAGACCATGAGACAAGACTGTCCACCTGCAGGATTGTCCACCTGCATGGGAGAAACCCTGGGGCCTGAAGTCACAGAACTCGCTGCTCTTGCCTCATCCTTGGGACCTGGAGAAAGAACTGATCTGAGCTCTTCTCTATCGATAAATCCCTGCCATTGTGAGCAATCAGAGACAAGTCATAGCTCAACAATGAGCTGTTCCTTTGTTATTTTGTAAAACAAGAGCCACACCTAGAATCAACAGGATGCACTGTAGACCCATTATCTGAAGATCGTGGATTTTTTTCCCTCACCTTCTCCATAAGAAAGATGACTTTTTTCACTTCTTTGATGTGAATACGTGAGCCTAGAGTCAATGACCTTTCACCCCAGCAGGCCTCAGAGGAAGAGGTTACGACCATCTGAAATGGCAATTAGCTCATTAGTCTGCTCTAGGCTTGTTTATTTGTACAGAACTAGCCCTTTCTGCACAATCTCAACCCTGGCTCTGGCGTGCCTCTTTCATTTTAAACTTCAAAGTTTGCCTTGCAGATAAAGCCCTGCTTGCCCATGAGACCATGGCGTTCTGCCTGGGTGTGAAGGGATTGGGCAAGTCTTGGTTAATTCCTCCTCATCAACTCGGAGGCATGGGGGAGTGAGAGGGGAGGTTGGCTTGGGGCTGCGGCCAGGTCCCCTCACACCCCAAGCTCTTGATTGCCTTGTCTTTGTTCTTTGAGAGACAGCGGCTTCCTTCCACCAAGCTACATTTCAACAGGGATTTAGTTTACCATTCTGTTTGTTTTTACCAAATGCATTCTACGTTCTTGTCTACTTCGGTGGAAATAATACATGAAGAGAACCAAAGGAAAGAATCAGTGAGTAAAATTACTTCAGAAGCAGAACAAATAGGGTGATGTGAATCACAAATGTTCTTTATTTGATGAACATGACACATTAAAGAAGAGAAACAAGTGGATAAGACGGAGTCTGGAAAACTTGCAGTAGAAAGGTCACCTACAAAGCTCGCTTGGGCTGCAGGAAAGCTACTTGCTGAGGGTTTATGCCAGTGTGGTCTGCAGGTCCCCCCCCCAACCCTTTGCCACCCTCCTTCCCAGCATCCTACAGAAACCCCAGGTGAGAGTCCCTCACCAGTGCTGCAAGGGGAGCCAAGTGCCCGCGGGGGGCTGCCCACAGTGCTCAGACTCGGGTTAGACACCCTGGGCTCAGCTCCACCCTTCTCACCTCTCCGTGCTCACCTCCCACCTACCCCTCCAACCTCCCCACCACAACTCAAAATGGCCTCTGGCCCGCCCCTCCAGAATCCATTCTGCTTCTTGGTTGATAAATGCGCTACTCTCAATAAGGCACCAGGTCTCCAGATCAAAACCCTCAGGGGACTCTACCGACACATCAGAGAGAGGCTTTCAAGGTTTTCTGTTCATGACCCACAGCTCCACACACACACCCCACACCACACACACACACCACATACATGCACACATAGCACTCACACAACACACTCATGCACACACACCACGTGTATACACGCCACTCACATGCACACCCACACCACACGTGTGCACACACACGCCACACACAGGCACCTATCCAAGGCCAACGTTTCACAGAGCAGTGCTTCCTTTCATTCACAAAACACCTTCTGTTATTTCCCCTTCTCTCCACCCTGCCCCACCCCCACATTCAAAACACACTGGTTGGAATCCACTAAACCGATTTCCCAATGCACTAATGGTTTATGGCCAGGAGATTGAAAAACATTACCGAAATCCAACTCAGGAAAGGGTGTGGGGGCCTCCTTGGGGCTGGGGTTCCCACAGACCCTTCTGACCTTTGCCCCACTCCCACCTGCCACTTGTGACTCAATAACACTTTAACATCTCCAAACCTCCCTTTCACTCAGGCACTAACGCAATTAGGACTGAGCTGGTGGGAGCCCAAAGCAGATTAGGAAAGACAAAGGAAACTTTGGGGTTTATCTTCAGCTTTTGTGTTTCTAGAAGCTTTGGCTCTTCCTGTGCTTAGTCCCAAGCATCAAAGGCAGGGAGGCAGGGAAGACAGGCAGAGGAAACTCCCATCCTGACTTGTCCCCTCCATTAAGAGTACACCACTGCCGGGCCCTCCCTGGTGGCGCAGCAGGTTAAAGCACTGCACTAAGAAGCTAAAGCCGCTTCCACATGAGTTCGATCCCCGCCTGCCCCGGAGGTGACCACATGGCACGGCAGACCTCTCTTGACCCGCCGGCTGCTCCCTCAGCAGTGTACTTGGTTGATCTGCCTGTTCTGCTCCCCACTCTGTCTCTGGTGAAGCCTCTCACCACCAGGTACCTCTGGCCAGTACCCCAGTTCTGTATGCATAAATAAATAAAATCTTTTAAAAATAATAATAATAATAAAACAGAGTACACCACTGCCAAGACCAGTCACCCCCAGCTTGCCCCAGCTCCACCAGGTCTCCAGATAGAAGACCCAAGCCGAGGCCCAGCTTCCCTCCTTCTTGCCTCTCTTCCTTCACCTCTCCTTCTAGCCTTCTCTCTGTCAGACCATTTAGCTAGCCAGCAAATGATTGTAGGGTGCCCACAGGGGACCCAGAGGAAGACAGAAAAATCCACCCTCTTGGATTTGTAGACCCACCATCTGGGTCTACAGGAATCAAAAGGAGAAAGGAGGTTAGGGTGCTCTGAGAGCTCCTGGTCAAAAGAGACCCCGTGGGGCCCCCTACAGGATGCCTTTACTGGGGTATTTCTACTTCACACCTAAGGTAGTCATCCAGGTGTAACTCAGGATGTCCATGGCTCTGCTCCCCAAGCCCCCAGAGGGACAGCTCTCTCCTCCTTGAAATTGTGGGTTCCCCTCTCTCCCTCTCCTAGGGTAACAGAAGCTGAACAGCCTCCGACTCCCCAACCTTGCCTAACACAGCACCAGGCACTCAGGAAGCACTCGGTGCCCAACTACTCAGTCCAGTGACATGGTCCCTTTGGACATGTTCACAAATCTGATTCTCCCCCCCCCCAGCCCTCTACCAGCCAACAGAACCTTCAGATGAGACACACACATTATCGCGCCTTTCTTAGCAGCCCCACCAGAGTCAGAAGAAACAGGGAACATTCATTCCAGTAAGATGTTTGCTTTAACTTAATGTATCAAGCATGATCACTTCAACATAGAACCCAGTATGAAAATGATGAACACACTTTTATATTCTTTTTCAGGGACTGAATCTGTGAAATCCTGTATACATATGATACTCCAGTTCTTCTCAGTCAGGAATTACCACATTGAAAGTGCTCAGCACCAGAGATGCCTGGTGGCCACTATCCCAGGAAGCAACTCTAGACTCCCGCAAACTTAGGATAACCAGGGCCAAGGCTGGGCTGGGCTCAGAAGGATGGTGGCTGGGGGGGAGATGCCATCACAGGTCACAAAGTGGGATGTTCCAGGAGCTGAGCCAGCATTTGTCCTGTGAGGGCAACAGAGAGGGAAGAGCAGAAGAGAGGGGCCCAGTGGACAGGCTACCCATAGACACGCACAAATGCTGACTCATCAGTGCAAGGTCAGTGACAGCTGGGTTCCTTGACTTCATCCAGTGTTCAGGCTCTAAAGACTTGCAGCTTCAGTTGATCTCATCTGTCTTTCTGGGCCGGTGGAGGCACAAGCAGGTTGACAATTGAAAGTAAATTCATTTCATTAGACATAATCAACCATATGGCACTTCGTGATAAGTCAACATACCCTTTTTCACAGTGTCGCTTGGCCAACTTGGTTTGAGCTCAATGCTGGCACCATCTCTTCAGTTCTCATTTTAGTCCTGTGAGTGAGTCAGCCTTCCCACATGCAATACTTGGAGTGGATCATCACGACAGCTTGTCATAGGCTAGGCTGTATGTAACATCTCAGTTCCAGAATGTCAGAGCTGGGTCCATCCTCGCTCTTGCCCAGTCCTGAGTTTTTTAAACGAGTCCTCGTAAATGCAAAACTTTCTTGCAATTGAAAGCCTAGGGCTTAGGTAACCTTTCTTTCTCCTCTGAAAACACTTCTGTGTGGTCAGGGATTGCTTGAAGCCCAGCAATGCTAAGCCAGCAAAGCAGGACCCAAGGCAGTGGTGGCTGATGGCCACTCTGTATTGTGATAGAAGCCAGAACTCTGCCTCAGATTCCAATTCCTCTGTTTTACAACCACATTCTTCCAGAAAGTTCTATGGGACATCTTTGCAAAAAAGTAAGTCGTGCCTTACCTGGAAACACAAGTGTAGTTAGGCTTTATTGAGAGCCCTGTGGGAGACCTCAATCCACAGATTTCACAATTGTTTCCTTCCACCCTCACAACCAACTAGTAATTTAATTGTTGTCTTCACTTTACAGAGGAAAGAACTGAGGATCAACAAGCTAACCTGCCTGTGTCTCAGGGGACAAAGTGCACACAGCATATTTCTCACCAAAAAGGCATCATGAATGACATGTTCCTCACCAGCCCACAGAATTCAAAAGGGTGTTACAGCCCCAGCCCAAACACAGTCACCTCAGCTGCCCCAGGACCTAGGGGCTGCTGGAAGTCATGAAACTTGCACCCCCACAATCTTGGATACCACGGGCTCCCAAGTTTCCTGAGTTTTGGGAACCCGGTTCTTCATGAGGATTAGCGGGAGAGGAGACTGGACCTGGCTGCTGTGAGGGTGGGGAAGCATTGATGCGAAAAGACAAGGAGGGTCCTCGTGGGGCTCTGAGGTGTGTTAGGAGGGTTTGAGGTAGAGGTGTGGTTGTCAGCAGCACACAGAAAAACAGATAGGGACTTGGACAGTGCCCACTCTTCAGATTTGGAGATCACACCCAGGGGGACAGCACTTGGCAGGTGTGAAATGGGCTGTTCCCCTGGGCCCCGGGCCAGGTCCAGAGCCAGATCCCAGGATACGGTCGTGGCATCTGCTAGAAGGGACTATCCAGGACATGATCATGCCCCAGTCTGCCTTTTGACCAGCTCAGAACATCTCTGACCAGCTGCAGGCCAGGGACATGGCTGAGAAGAATATAGGCCAAGGTCAAAGACCACAGAGAGGCAAAGCAGGACCCACAGGGCAGCAACATCAGCGTGCAGTTACACCCGGGAGGTGCCCGAGCTCCCTGGGAGGCTGCTTGGCCTCATCTTTAACAAGGGCCAGCAGTGGGCTGTCCTGTCGCTCTGATCAGGCAGCCCACCCTGTTGGCCCGCCGGCCCAGAGACCCACGCCAAGACAAACACTGCACATGAGCTCACTGGCCCGACATTGCAGCTCGGATGTGCTATCTGCAATGTGGACTTTGGACTGAGGTTTTAACCAGGGGAAAAAATCACCAGGAAATCTTGTAACAAAAGAAAATGTTAACTTGAACCATTTCACTTTATCTTAGAGCTGTGCAGATCCAAGCATCGCTAATAGCAGAGCCAAGATTTAAATGGGCCCTTTGGGAAAGAAGTAAAATGGGGGGATTTCCAGAAATGGATAAGGAGGTTAGTCTGTAGTACATTAAAATTTGAAAAAGAAAAAAAGGTAAAGCAGCAGCCCCAGGGGTTGACATGAACCCTGACAGGAGGGCTTGGAGCTCACAGCCCTTCTGCAGACTCAGCTTTCCAGGATCCGATTTCACTTCGGTTTCTCCATTTCCTTTTCCTTGTCTTTGTTGCACAAGGATAGTTTGGAAAATGTGGAGGACATGCTAAAGGAGCAAGAGTCGGGGAAAGTGGGGAGACCACGTGGCAAAGACTACAGCGAGCACCCTGTCCCCGGAGCCAGCAGGGGCATCAGCACCTTCGTGGATTTCAGAGCACAGGGCATGATCCTCCCACACGTGTGTATCTTTGTTTGCCTTTCTGGGAAAAAGCAGTAAGAGGTAAAAGGCGTCAATGACCTTTAGAGAGAACTGTGCCCTAGATGGCAAGTTGGGACCAGACTCAGAAATCTTTGGAAGCAGTGAGACAGTCAGGGCGTCATTCTGCAGTGAAGGCATACAATGTTCTGCAGGTCCATGGGCGCTCTCGTGGGCTATGTTCTTAGGAGGGAGAAGAGTAACTCTCTAACAAACTACTTGATCTTATAAACCCTACCAAGAAGTATGAGTGTCCTCACAGCAGAAAATGGGGGCACAGGCTGCCTCTGTGGTTACCAAAAAGAGAAGAAGGTCCAGATTTGGAGAGAAGGATAAGTTTAGTTTTGGAAATGTTGCACTGGAAGGATCTAGAGCTTGCAGGTGGCAAAGTGAGTTAGACTGGAAATTTGGCTGACTGTGTCCTTCCAGAGCTCAGAGTGGGAGAGATCACTGCAGACAAGGTGGATGAAGGCTCCGGACAGAGATGAGATTACTCAGGGGAAGAATAGAGGGAAAACGAGAGGGCCAGAATGGAGCCTTCTTGTTTTAATATTTCAAAATTGGGTTGAGAAGGATGAATCAGTGAACAAAACTCAGGACGCCTTTGGGGTCTGGTTTGCTGACTTTTTAGCTGCTGTGCTCTCTCACACCAGCCCACAGCACACAATGGGTTACTCAGTATATATTTATTGAATTAATAAACCCATGTTCTTAGTGGTCTTTTCCCAATGGGGAACTAGGCTGGTGCTGATCCATTACAACTGCAGTGATGCTGGGTAACAAACAGCCCTAAAACTCAGTCACCCTCCAGACCTCATATGCAGTTCCAGGCTGTTCCACGTGTACATTTGGGGGGAAGTCCGGGGGACTCAGCAGTCGCCTCAAGCATGCTGTCTCAGGACAAGCACTTTTAGAGCCACAACCTACATCATATCTGCCCATTGGGCAGGTCATAACCCAGCCCAAAGTCAAAAGTCAGCTAAGGGGGTTGGGTTCAAATTCTGATCCTGCCACTAGTAAATGCATGAACTCAGTCAAATTTCTTGAGCTAAGCTTCATTTTCCTCATCTTTAAAATGGTTACTAGTTGATTTTAGGGGTTTTGAGGAGGAACCAGAACATACTTGATGCACTTAGCACATCATCTGATACACAAGAGGTAGCCAGAAACTGGTAGCCACTGTGACCCGTGACCCTGTCACACTAAGGCCACGTCAGCCCAAGGTCTATGCTCACACCTCAGATGCAGCTCAGTGGCAAAGCCTCCAAGATGCACCCAGGGACAGGAAGGAGGCAGGAAAGATAATCCAGAAGTCTCGAGGCAGAGGCCAACCCAGCCATTTACCAAATGCCTCCCAGATTTGCTGGAACTGACTTGTAGTGTTCATCCATCCAGAGCCACACTTTTGCCTAGAGACATCCTTGCAATAAATCCTCTTGCTTCCCAGGCCCAGTCCTGAGCTCTGCCTGAGTTTTAAGTGAGATCAAAATATTAATGAGGAATAAAATTCTGCAGGCAGACAGACTTTCCAAATGGTACTTTTCCCAGATTGCATTTGAACTAGACCTTGGCCTGAAATGCAATATACAGAGCTTTCTTTATAGCTTGCAAGTTCTTTTTCCATGAACGCTTATGTAAAGATGAAGAATTCATAAGATCCCATGAGATGTCTGGCATCCGTCCCAAGTTTATCCACTGAAGGCTATTTTCTTTTGTCCTTATCCACTAGTCAGTAAATTACCAGAGTAGCTATCAGAGAAAGAGATAAGTGCTGTTGTTGTCATCCTGATTTCATAATAACTGGTCAATGTGTTTCTTTTTACAATGCTTCAGATAATGTGTTTCTGTAATTCAGCCTTCTCTCTCAAGGTTTCAGCAACAGGCTTCCTCTGACATTCATCCCTTCATTCCACAAGTATTTATTGAGCACCTTACCTGTGTCAGGAGCTGTGCTAGGGGTTGGGGGTTTATCAGAAACAGATTAGTGGTCACTGCCCTACCGGAGAGAACAGATGAGGACATGTAGGTGGGGAGAATGTAAACTTTGGCCAAAGTCACCCCATAAATTTGAGTCAAGTTTGAAAATTAACTCTCCTAATAGGATCAGCTACATAATTTGCAAATGTGGACAGTGAAATTATGGAACCCCTCGTGCAAAAATTATGAAAAATTTCAAGACATTGACAGCAGAGCATTCAACCAAAGCAACACCCTCCTTCCGTGCCCTCACAACTGGCCCTTTCTCTGGGTCATGTTTTTACATAGTTTCTACTCATTCCATAATTAAAGGAGTATGAAAGACAGAGAAGGCACTGCTGAGTAAACAGAAACCACCAGTAATGCCTACGATTTAAAAGGAAAAGAAAAGGGGGGTCTCCCTGGTGGTGCAATAGGTTCAAACACCTCATTATGAAGCTCCCCAAAGCTACTGCAGCGCACATTCGATCCCCGCCCCGGAGGTAACCCACACGGCACAGCAGACCTCTCCTGACCCGCCAGCTGCTCCCCTCAGCAGTGTACTTCTTCAATCTGCCTGTTCTGCTCCCCACTCTGTCTCTGGTGAAGCCTCTCGCCACCCCTGAGCCTCTGGCCTGTACCCCAGTTCTGTATGCACAAATAAATAAATCTTTTAAAAAAGGGGGGGGAAGGAAAGGCACATCAGTATTTTCCTGGCCTCCCTGTCATCCCAGTTAGTTCCCCAGTATCTTGCCTTGATTGATCTTTAGCAGTGTGAATTTCTGGATGCTCCCATTGCACACAAAACCACAGGGACTTGCAAACATACTGGTCTGTGTGCAGATTCTGAGGCTTCAGGCCTTAGGGAAATGGCCATGCCAACCTGTTTGGGACTCGGAGGTGGCTCAGTGCAGAAAGGGGTGCCGGTTGCACCTGTGGCTTTTCTGATTTTTGTCTTTTAAAAGAGAACCTCAGTGACCAAAGCTAGGAAAGGGAACTGTTACTTAGTTGAGACTGTACCTCCAAAATCATGCTGCTTAAACCAGAGGCGTTTCCCCATCTTCTGTGGGCGGTGTGTCCCTGGCCTTGTTCACCCTCCAGGAAGGCAGAGCATGGTGCTGCTCTTGACCTCACCGCTGACTCGCTTGACCCAAGTTAGTGTGGGGAGACACGGCAGAGAGGGGTGGCCAGAGCGCATGTGTCCTCTCTCACTTCATTCTGCCAGCAGGAATTCACTGTGTGAGTCAAAAAGCATCACTTCACATCGCTGGGCCTCTGTTTCCCCATCTGCCAAGTGGGAAGAGGGATCAGAGCCAACCAAAGGTCCCTCTCAGCTCTCAGAGTCCTCTAAGTCACCCTCCTCTCTGCTTGGACCTGTTCCTCATCCCTCACTCCTAGAGAGGAGAGCCCAGCACTTCAGAGGGAGAAGAGGCAATTAGAAATGCCCTTTTTGTCAGTTCATAACTGAAGATCAGCAGGCCTTGCATCCTAGGCTGGTGTCCTGAGGAGGTTCCCTTCCTTATCCTGCTCCCCTGAGCAGCCAGGTCCCAAAGGCGCCTGGTACCCCCAGCCTTGGCCTCAGTGGGACGTCTGTCTGACAGTGCAGAAGTCACTCTCCGCCGGTCTCAGATGCCCTCTCCCTCGAGTTGAATGATTCACACCCTCACTACATCTGTTCTGGTTTTCAGGCCACAAAGCCAAGTGTGACATCAAGCCTCCCTGGGGCCCCGTCTTCCTGGGCCAGGCCGAGGGGAAGAGGAGTTGCTGTTGGCAAAGACTTCCGCCTTCCTTTGCCCCTTCTTCCTGTCTAGTTTTCTCTCAACAGGTCTTCAAACTAAAATCCATTTGCAAAACCTCTTGAGTCACAGCAGGCAGGGAGTTTGACCAGGAGGGTGGCAGGAAGGCTGGAGTCGCCTGCCAACTCTTCCTCTGTGCTGTGAGAGAGGCCTTTTGTCGCAACTTTCTCAGAATTCTGTGCTGCCTGTTAAGGAGAACAGCTCTGGGCACAGCTCCTGGCCAGATGGGAGTTTGACTTGACCTCAGGTGGCACTGGAGCCCACAGGAAGCCGCCAAGCTGTCTTCCCTCCCCCATTTTGCTACCAGCTGGCTGGCCAATTCTGAGCAAAGAGTATTTGGCTCCGAAGCCAGCAAGGAGAGGCAGGGATGGAGGGAAACCTGTTCCACAGGAGACTGTGAAGGGTTTGGAAGGAGTCCACCACATTGTGGGCTCTTTGGAAGGAACAATGAGACCAAGTCCCTGAGTCATTGAGGGTGGGAGGTCCTGGGGGGACCTCAGGTTGCGGGCAGCAGTGAGATGAGCCAGCAGAGAGGTGAGCACGTCTTTGCCTCTTTAGGAAAGGA
>NW_004567136.1:1322274-1346117 GCF_000260355.1 Condylura cristata | reverse complement strand
GTGCAGGGCTTTATCCTGCTGCGCCACCAGGGAGGGCCGCTAAGGCCCTTTTATAACCTGCCTTGTCAAACTTCTCAATGAAGACATCAGGATGAAGACTGGTCAGAGATACATAGGAGGGTCCTTGCAGACTCTCCATGTGGCACACTGGACACAGGCGACCTGTCCCAGGTCTGTGTCTTATCTGCTGCACTTTCCGATGGTCTGAATAGTCTTTTAGGAAATAAATACAGTGTTAACATGTGATTCAAGATTTTGTTGGAGGAGTGATGTTAACAAAATTACAGAGCAGAAACTCATCCTCCAACAGAAAAAAAAAATTAATGAGAAAAAACTGCCTGAACCAATTTCATAAGCATTCTGGAAAAGAGCACAAAGTTTCAAACTTACCGAGTAACACAAAACAGTCTACAGAGTCAATGAAATCACTACCAACATCTCAACAGTTATATTTTTGTGTGCAGAAATAGAAAAAGCCATCCTAAAATTCAAATGAAATCTCCAGTGGTGCCACGTTGTCAAACAATCTAGAAAAAGAATAAATTAGAAGTTCTCAAATGTCCTGATTTCAAAACTTTCTCTAAAACTAAAATAAATGCCAAATAACATGTTACTGGCATATGAGCAGACATAGAAGCCAATGGACTGAAAAAGAGAGCCCAGAAACAAACCCTGTTTGTACAGGCAGTTGATAGTCAATAAGGATTTCAAGATCGTTCAATGGGAAAAGGACAGTCTTTTCAACAAATGATGCCGGGAAAAACAGCACATGCAAAAGAATAAACATGAACCCGCATGTCTATAGCACATACAAATTAACTCAAACTTGGTCAAAGGCCAAAACATGAAAACCTAAACTATAAAACTCTTAGAAGAAAAAATAGAGAGAAAGCTTCATGACATTGAATTTGGCAATGATTTCTTTGAAATGACGCAAAAGAGCATTGACATCCAAAGGAACTAAGTAAATAGGACTCCATCAAAATTTAAAACAGTTGTACATCAAGGACTAAGAAAGTGAAATAAAAACCCAAAGGATGAAAGGGAATATTTACAAATCATCTGTCCAATAGAGAACTGATATTCTGACTTTATAAATAACTCTTACAACTCCACAACAAACAGCCCAATTTAAAAATGGGCCAAGGACTTAAACAGACCTTTCTCCAAAGAATATATACAAATGTCCAAGAAGCAAGAGAAAAGATGCTGAATGTCACCAGCCATTAGGCCTATCGAATCAAAACCACCCATTAGAATGACTTTTATCAAAAAAATAGAAGTGGGGGGATAACAGAGGGTGTGGAGAAATTGCAACCTTTGTACTTTGCTGATAGGAACGTAAATGACGCACTCACTGTGGAGAACAGTTTGGCACTTCCACCAAAAAGAGGAACGTAAAATGGCCATGTGACCCAAAATGCCATCCCTAGCTATTCACCAAAAACATTGCAGGGCTCAAACAGGTATTTGTACACTTGTGTTCACATCAGTGTTATTCACAACAGCCAAAAGATGGCAGATGGCACCCACCCAAGTGTCCATCAACCACTTGGAAGGAAACTCTGATACCCGCTGCATGGATGAACCTGGGAGTCGGGGTGATGAGTGAAGTCAGCCAGCCAGAAAGGACAAATACTGGACACGATTCCACCTGCAGGCGGCCCCTGGATTCAGCAACACTGTGAGACAGTCAGTAGAACAAGGTCTACCAGAGGCTGAGTGGAGGAGAAATGGGCGTTATTGTTTAATGCGTACAGACAGCTACTGCAGATTTATTTCTCCACATTGTAAACACTTTAAGTTCATTCTGCTTGAGTCACTTTCTTCCCACTCCTACCGCTCACACATCTGCGTGTTGGGCCTGCTAAACCCTGTCCACGTGACCCTTCCCGGGGACAGTCAGGAGCTCCCACGCCACAGCTGGGCAGAGGAAGCAGAACTCGGAGTCCCAGGCTCTGGCTACTGCTTCTGCTTGGGTCTTGTTGGTGCCCCTGGAGATATCCTGACTTAGAAAGAAGGTGCTCCTGGGAGCCCCAAACTTCGCTCCTTTTCTGTTTTCCATCTTTCTGCTCTCTGGTCTTCACCCTCCAAATCCTAGATTTATCTTTCATTGTGAAGGGAGGCCCCAGTCTCCCCCTTGTTTCTACCAAAGATACTTCGTTTATACCCATGAGTCTCCTTAGGCTTAGGCTTTTAATAGAAAGGAGGTCCAGAAAACTAACTTTATGTCTTCTTCCTCACTTGCCAGTGCCATCTCGAGGGCACAGGGCTCACATGCAGCCTGGCTGGGCAGACAGAGGAGTAGTACAGACACCAGGACCTGAACATACAACATCACTTCATTCTGGCTCATTTCATAGAAAGGCAGCGTGAAGTCCAGAGAGCATGGTGATATTATCGGGATAAGGGTCAGCAGCCCTGGCAGTCACCACTAAGGTCCTTTGTTGGTCTTCCGACACCGAGAATGGGGACCTTCTGTTACAGCCCCCAGCTGGGACCAAGGAGAGCCTCAGCCCCCATCCCCTGTGCCTCCAGCCTGGGAAAGCGCCCCCTCCCTCCTTCCAGGCCCGTGGGCTGCTACCTTGCAGCTGTGCGCTAATTCCATACAGCTGCCCCAAAGGCATCTCTGGAGCTGGCTGAGCCTGTGCCAGATACACGTGGTTTCCCACTGAACACAGGGAGTGAAAGTCTCTCCAGCTGGGAGGCGGGGTTTGCAGCTGGTCTGCAGATGACAGACTGGGGCAGAGATCCGCCTCCGTGCAGAGGTTCTGGCTTCTACATTTTGTCTAAGCAGAGGCAGGAGGAGAGGGCCCTGGCCAGCACGCCCTTGCACAGTTCAACTGTCCTCTACTGAGGCTGAGACCACTTCAAGACAAAACAAATGAAAAACAGACCCCCACTCCACCCCCACAGGTTGACGTCCAGAAAGGAAGGGTGTGCAGAGAGAAACAGAAAAGATCCCCACAGAGCCGCCACAGCCCTGTGGCACACCAGAAGCATCTCGGGGGACTCAGGGTTAGTCGATCTGCATTGAAAGCAGCAATTGTGGATGAGTCAGCAAGTTTCCAGATGTCAAAACAGCAGGATGCAAATAATAAATGACACAGCTAATTCAGCCCAGAAGCCACTCCGGGGGCAGCAGGTCTCCTTCCGTACCTGCCCTTTCCCCCTGGAGCCTTCTGCTGGAGAAACAGGGAGCAACCTGAGCACTTGGAGGCATTGTCTGCCCCCTTCTTGTCTGCTCTTTGATGGAAACGCCCTGGGTCCTGCTCACCCCCAATATCTTGGAGACTTCTCCTATGTGTTCCCAGTGATCCCTCACCAAGCACAGCTGGAAATCCATGGGAACGTGGCCAAGTCAAAGGTCTGCACTCCCCCCCTCCTGGTGCCTGGCACTGGCCACTCAGCTCTGTCCCTCCAGAGTCCCCACCCAGGATGCTCTTTACTGCCCAGGCTGCCCACAAGGTCGCCAAAGTCTCTAGGATACAAGTGACCCCAGCACTGGACACCCCACAGGGCCCAGGACCATTATGGTCCACAGAGTTCACACTGCATGATAAATGAGTGTGGAGTGTGCTGCACACGCACAAACATCATAAGTGATTAGTTTGATCAAATGTACATATACACATACATACGTACATATATACACACACACATATATAACACCCTGTCACAAACAGTTCACGTGTTACTAAGAATCTTGATGCAAATCTTTCACTTACTTGCATAACTGAGCAGATCTGTTTACCTTATTTTTTATTTTATTTTATTTTATTTATTATTTTTACTTAAATGCATAACTGAGCAGATCTCCTTTTACTGAGCCTTTCCCCATCTCTGGACATTGGAATTGAGAGAGGCTGGGCCATGGCCATAGTCCTAACGCTTTTTGCCCCTCTGAAGGCTACGCAGGTGCACACACAGTGACGCCAGGAGAGCTGAGGGCAGAGCAGTTTGCAATCAGTCACGTGACCCTTATCCCAGAGCACGTCTGTCCCCAGACTGTGCCCAAGAGCTTGCATCCTGCAGCTCCATGGAAAGGGTGGAGGCATAAGGCTATCGTTTGTGTCATGTTTCCTTCTGTGGAAATGACACTGAGTTTACTGAACCTCCCTCCCACTGTACTGGTATTACTTCTGGAAATTCCAGGTATTCTGTTACTTTCTGTGTCCTTCCTTACCCTAGGCACAGCCAAGCTGAATGTCCTTGAAGACTGTCATGTTGAGGAAGGTAAACTGAGGCCCTACGACTAAAGTCTTAGCCTAAGTCCTTTGGCTTAGCAGAACTAGAACTGTTTGTTGACCAGCTGACTTAGCGGGAGTGCAGCGGCGGCCCCTGGCCAGTGTGGTCAAGATCCACACCCTTCCTGACTCACTCGAGAAGGCTGAGAGCTGTTGCCTTTCAAGGTCACAACCAGCCAGAAGAGAATCCAAGTGGGGCCACTGAGATGAATCTGATGTGAGCAGGACTGAGAGGCTTACAGATACTCAGCTCATTGGCTATTTCAGGGGACAAATGTTTGCTTACTAAAACCCTGCAGATAATTTTGAATGAGCATCAAATTCATATTATGAGCAGTTAATGAGGAAAGGGGAGTCAAGAAAGAAGGAAAAGAGACTCAGGGCAAGAAAAGGAATTAGACTTGACAAATCCCTTTGGAGAGCAGGAGGGGGAGGGCAGCCTGCCTACAATCTCACCAGTAATCTCAAATTAAGGCAGCCTCTCACCAAAGAGCTGGTCAGGGCGGGTGTGAGCACCTCATTGCTCCCTGGGGGTGAGTCCTATAGGCACTAGTGTCAGAAGGGCAGTTACAAAACTGGTTCTTGAGGAGTTGAGATGCACAGAGGGAGGCTGAGGGACCCCATTCTCTGGCTATAAGTGGAGACCACCCATAGATTCTGTGGGGATGCTGCACCCACGAGGAAGCAGCAGACAGAAGAGACTAACAGGCCAAATTCCCGCCTCACAATGGTAGGCTGTCACCTGCCATTCAGAACATTCTCCAAACAGTGATGGTTTCTCACTGGACATCAGGCTCCTTGAGGGCTGGGGGATCTTGGTTTCATCATTTGCCATGAGCCACACATATGGCATGTGGCAGTTTCCTTGATCAGCTGATCATTAAACCAATAAAGGAAGGTCCACCAAGATACGTTTTATGTCTTCCCACTTCCCAAATTATACAAAAACTTAAACTTAATACAGAACCAGAAATAGAAAAGACAGTGTATTTTGAAAGTGCTGAAGATGCTTAGAAAAAAGAAAACAAAGAGAATTTTGAAGTCTGTGTACGCTTGTGTAGTAAAGACAGAGACAGACAGACAAACGTGAGTGAAACAGCCATAACACAGAGACAGATGTCTCCGAGGAGCCTGGTTGCCCAAGATGCAGAAGCTGGGGATGTTGGGAGTTAGCAATGTAGGGGTGCAGAGGAAATATCCTCCCCCTCCCCCCTCTGAGTTCTTCTCAGGCTGGTCCAGTCATCAAATCAACATTGGGCTGGCTAATAGAATGGCATAGATTTAATCACACAAATAGAGAATCTACATGGATGTGCATTCTAAAGCATGTAGCAAAATAAGAATATATGTACACATCGAACTCATGGGACAGGGACCTAGAGCACAAGCAAACAGCAGCCAGGCATGCGCAGAACAGGTGTGCCCTCGACCTCATGTGCCATGGAAAGATTCCAGACTTTCTTACACCAAGGAGCTAGCTAATTAAGCAGAGCTTCCATCCCACTTCTCCCAGGCAGCAGTTGCACTGCGAGTATGACTTAAGCACCCACGCGAGGGAAGTCTACGACACTGATTTATGGAGACGCCAGCAAGGTCTCAGAAAGCCTGGCCACTAGGCTTTCCCAACACTCTATTTAGAGATGTCTTTGCTGGCAAAACATTCCTGAGCCACAGACCAGACTGATCTAGCTAGATGTTGTTCTGACCGGTGGGTCACAACCCCTTTCTAAGCACCATTGTACAGAGTCCCTCTGGGGGGGCCCTTGTGTGGGCCAGCGGCTTTGCCTTTGTAACAACCCTGCAGGCTGGTAGCACTTGAAGAAGTAACAGAGCTCAAAGTTTGCAGTTAAGTTAAAGTGAGGACCCACTCACCACCTCATTCCCCACTGAGTGCCCAAGTCTAGGGACTATCAAAAAGCTTAAATATAAGTGAGAAAAAGCATGGCAACCTTCTTTCTTTTTGCCTCCCTCCCCAGTTCTTTCTAGTCTGCCAAGGAAATTCCGGGGAACTGGCTTCTTAATCGTTGGTTCCACCAAGCAGAGGAGGGGGTTCTGGGGTCGAGAGGAGGAGGTGGGCCGTTCACAGGGTGGTTTTACTACACAAGAGCAGGAGGGTGCAGACACTGAAAACTCAGGGAGGCCTTTCCTCGTGTTGTTGAATGCCGGCAGGGACCACAGTCTAGGCGGCATGGGGAAATTCCCACCTAACCCACTACTCCGGCTCACGCGTGGCCTGATGAAACAGCTCAGCGCAGAGTAGATCCCACCAGAGCCAGCTGTGACCTGGTGAAATGATGTCAGTTTAAATCAGACTTCAGGTCAGAAAATGAGGCCTCATTTCAGATGAATGGACAGAGGGTCTTGCAGAAGCTTTTTCCAGATATCATCCAAGACCACTGTATGTAGCACTAACCAGCCTGCCTGCCTGGCTGTGGTGTGGAAGGAACCATGGAGCCAGAGTTAGTCCTGAACACAGCCAGTGAGCAAAGAGAAGCTCAGTGCTCTTTGCTGTCCAGATAGGAAATTATTTCTCTGGTCTTTTTCCAAAAAAGACACACTGATAATAAACAAATTGATGCCAATTAAAACAAGACAAGAAAGCTGGCTCCATCTCCAGTGAGGGCTGACAGGAGGCATGTCTTGACTGGAAGACCCAACATGCAGCTTTCTTCTTCCTGCCAGGCAGTGGTGGAGATGTGGAACAGGGGCCAGCAAGACCGAGGCAGACAGGCCAGACACTACATGTGACAGGAAAGGTGGCTGGTCCCCTCAGGTGCCAGAAAAGCCTGTCCTCAGCACAGGATGCAGGACTGGAAACATAAATCCAGGTTTGCTGGGTGCTGCAAAGACCTGCACCATTTCATTCCCTTGAAACTTCTAAGGAAGGATGACATTGTCACTGCTTAGAATGAGTAGAGGCGAGATTCCTAAAGGCCTCCAAGGCAGACTTCCTACTCTTTGTCCCAGTTCTGTGGTGATGACTATGAAGAGTGTTCTTCTAAGTGCTGTTTCCTAAGTGCCCAGCACAATGCTAAAGGTATAGTAACATTGCCCAGCTAATTCCGGGGACAGGAGAGAGCACCTTGAGGCTGTTTCCACACTTTCGTCCTATCCAACTGGTCTACCCCAGAGTCAGCCACCCATGGCCAGGGAGGGACAGTAAGGAACCACCCCTTTAGGCCAGGACCCTGTGCCACATGGAGATACCCAGGATCCCTTATGTGATTCTCTGCATCCTGTAAGTCTCTGTCCCCATCGCCCACTGTCCCCTCCCCTCTCCACCACCACTTTCCAGACTTCCAAAACCTCCAAGGTATCAACTAGCTGACTTCATAAATTCATCTGTGGTAACAAAGAACCAGGGGGAAAGCTCCTTCCTACATCAAATTTGCTAATAATTAATTACAGTGCACTGATATTGATTATTGTCTGTGTGTGTTTTCTGTGTATGTTAAGAAAATGAAACATTTTTCTACTCCTAAGAATATAATTATATAAACTGGCTTTTATTAATATGTAATTCACTTTGTTTGAGTTGGTCTCAAGTTCTAAAAATGAATGAATGAAAAGCAGGCGGTAGGGAAGGCCCAGGCCAAAGCTCAGGCCCTGAGCGCTGGGCAGTGGAGCAGAGCATAGAGGAGAGGGTGTGGGCATTTTAAAGATAAACTTTTAAACAATTTGGACCTGTTCATAACTTTCCAAGATAGATTTCCAAAGTCGATCAAATGGCTGGTTCCTTTAGGATAAGGAAAATCCTGTCTGAAAAGCGTCTGTCCTCCACCCTTTACAGGAGAGTTTATGAACAAGAAGATGATCATTTACTTAGGGGACAATTATTCAGAATGTGTGTGAGTGAATATATATATATATATATATTTAAAGATCAAGGTCTCAGATGTTTTCTAGACAACAGGCACCATACGATGACCAGAGATCTGTGTGTCCAGAATATGTGGGTGAGCATGTGGCAGAGATTCCAATAAAGGGCCAGGAAGCTGAATCCTTCTGCGCCAGATGGGCCCTCCCATGGGTACCTCCCATAAGCAGGGGGTCTCTGCTTTCTCTGAGGGTCCCACAGAGCCTTGAAGCTGGGGTCAGTATCATCTGTTTATGTTTAGAACAAGAGGTGTGACAGGGCTTCCTGGAGCATATGGTGTGGCCCAGTCAGAGGACAACCCCGCCCACAGAAGGCAAGAGGCAGGGGAGGCTAAGAGGAGTCTGGCTGGCCTCCCTCTTCCTGTGCCACTGCCCTGCAAGGGAGGGCAGGCCACAGGGGATGAGCTGCATGCCCTGGAGGGGGGCAGCGGGGGCAGGAAGCAAGGGGAACAGCGAAGGCAGAAATTAGGCCACCCTGGCAGCAGCTGCACCTCCATGAACATTCTAGATGGGCCATGGGGAGGGTGATAAACAGAACATTCTGGGGTTCAAGTCCGCCTCTTTTGGTGCCACCCAAGTGAAGCAACATATGGGAGCGATTTTATTTCTTCTCAAATGTTGATGCTAATTTTGAAGCCTTTCTATTCTAACAAGACATCAAACTATATAATAGAACCCACAGATTGCTGCCCAAGCGACAGAAGCCCACATGCTCTGCGTTATGTTGTTGCAAACACTGTGCAGGGCAGAGAGGGGCCTGCTGTAGGGGTCGCTGCATGGGCTGAACCAGGACAGGGATGCCCCTCACCCTTGTTCCTAGCCACTGGGGCACATCATTCCTCAGTAGGAAAAGAACACCCCCACAACATCTTCTGAGCATGGGGATGCTTAATAGTCTGCTCCCAATCATTCCCCAGAGAAATCTGTCTAAGCCTTTCTAGCAGCAGCATGAGGTCACATTAGCTAATAGTCATTAGAAAGAGCAAACTTAGGGCCCTCCCAGTGGCACAGTGGGTTAGGGCAAGTGAGCTGCAGCCACTTCAGTGTGAGTTCGATTCCAGGCCCTGGAGGTGACCCACATGGCACGGCAGACCTTTACTGACCCGCCCGCTGCTCCCCTCAGCAGTGTACTTCGTCGATCTGCCTGTTCTGCTCCCCACTCTGTCTCTGGTGAAGCCTCTTACTCCCACACCTCTGGCCTGCACCCCAGTTCTATATGCATAAATAAATAAATCTTTAAAAAAATAAAGATCAAACGTACTCCAAACCACAGTTGACCTTTAAACAATATGGGGTTAGAAGCAGCATCCCATTCCACCCCCCAGTCAAAACCCAACTTTTTGACTCCCCAAAAACTTAACTACCATCACCCCTTGGTATCTGCAGAGAATTGCCTTTTGAGCCCCCACAAATGTCAAAATCCAGGTTGCTCAGCCGGCCCCTCATAAACACACACTCCACACCCAAGGCTTTGACCAACCCGGCGGGCTGATCTGTGAATGCAGAGCCCGTGATTAGAAAAAGACTCACACATAAGTGAACCCATGCTGCTCTGGCCTGTTTTGTTCAAAGGTCCATAAGTATTTACCCTGGATGGCAACATCAGGTCATGGGAAAGACATGAGTGAAAATTGAGACAAAACTTAGGGAAAGTCTAATAGTTAAAGAAACACTCCTCCCTCCCTCCTGCTCTCTGCTTCCACTCTTTCCCTTGCTCTTAATGCTCTTTAACTGCCAATTTCAATAAATATTGCTTCCAAGTCTTTACCCAATAAAAAGAATTTTCTCCTTCAGTTACAAGGTAGCTGCCCTGTGGATCAAAAAATAATCTCCTTGGAAGTTGCTCTCACCCAGCGTCTGCCGATGTGTTTGCAAAGTTGACACGCGGCCCTGCTGTGTGCCGGCTGACACTGTGACCACAGAGTGGGCCAGTGCTTCCCCTGAGGCCAGCCCTCAGCCCCTGCCAAGCCCTCCCGCACGGCCTCGCCCACATTCCCAGCACTCTGGGCCAGCGAGGACGACTTCCCATTGAGTTCCTGGACACCAACTGCTAGAGCTCCACACGCATTTCCAAGCTAATCACCCTGGCAGAGCCGTGCTAATAAGGTCGGGACTTTGGAGACTGATCTAGAAGCCCCCATCTGCTTCTTGGACACCACAAACTTGCACTCAGACCAAAACAAGCTTGGGGGCACTCTCACCCCAGTTCTGCCAGATGATGCTTCTCTGGGCCTTGTGGGGAACAGGTGGTTTCACTCTGCAGTCCTTTCTGTTTTCTAGGGGAAACACATCCTTCCCACTTCCACTGGCTGCCTGAGTCACCACTATAGTGATTATCAGAATAATGATTCATAATTATTAGAACTGAGATTTATAGATCACCCACTATTTTATATGACTTATCTGACTAAATAGTCATCAGGTGGAGTGGGACCCCCATTTTATAGAGAACAAACTGAAGCTTCAAAAATCTAAATTCTTCAAGATGGCACAGAAAGTAAAGACGAAAGCCCCAAATCACTGTAACTCAGTCGCCCCAAGCCCAACCCCCAAAACAGAGAAGCCGACAGTCACCTGAGTCCTTGGAGCTCCCGAGCTCAGGGACATGTTCCTGGACTGTCCTGGTGATGCTTTAGGCCGCATGCAGGGGGGAGACAGTGAATGAGCATGCTGGCAGAGAAGGCTCACACGTCAGACGTACAGACCAAGGCTGTGGAGAAGAGCCAACAGGCAAGAGGAGAGGAGGGGTTCCCCATAGCCGCCCAACTTCTGCCTCTACCCGGCCTTTGGCCAGGTAGGAAGCGCGTCAATCCTCCCTGGTTTGCTACTTGACCCTCTGGTGCACCAGAGCTAGGGGTGTGAGAAGCAAGTCATTATATGTGGCCTCAGGCCAGGTTTTCAGCCTGCCTGCAGCCGTGGGCCCCCTGGACAGGAAACCTCAGCTTCTGCTCTCCTTCTGTCCCTGCTGGCTGCAAGGAGGAGCTGGAAGGTTTTGCTTCTCTGAGGGGGAAGGGGAACCCCCATTCCACTGACCCACAAACCAGGGCATATGGAAGCGTTTCCGGAGTGCAGATTCCCAGGCCCATCACCAGGGTCACTGCGTTAGGCTCCCTTCCGGTAGGTAAGTGGGCCCCAGTAACCTGAGCCGTTTCTTTCTTTAACAGACTTTAACTTTCTAGAGCAGTTTTAGGTTCTCACCAAAACGGAGTGGAAAGCGTAGGGATTTGCCATGTCGCCCTGCCCCACACAGGCATAGCCACCCCCGACCCCCAGAACGATGCGTTCGTCACAAACAGACGCGTCTTGATGCCTTGTTGTCACTAACATTCAGATTACATTAGGGTTCACTCAGGTTTGGACAAAAATATGATGAGCCGCCATTACAGTATCGTATTATCCCACAGACAGCTTCTCCACCCTAGGGGCCCCCTGTGCTCTGCCTACTCACCCCACTGTCCCCTAAGCCTGGAAACCACTGGTATTTCTCCTGCCTCCTTTGCCTTTTCTAGAATGTCACATAATTGGAATCACACTGCATGGAGCCTTTCCAGGTTGCTTCTTCCACTTAGCAGCATGGAGGCCCCCTGGGTCCTGGCATGCCTTGATAGCTCATCTCTTTTCAGCACTGTGGCACAGTCTGTTGCCAGAACACGCCACTGTCTGTTTAGCCATTGCATCTACCAAAGGGCATCTCGGCTCCTCACGCAGTTTGACCACGATGAATAAAGTGACGCTAAGCCTCGGAGGGCCGGTTTCGTTAAGGACGCGCCATCAACTCCTTTGCATCAGCACCAAAAAGCCCAACTGTCAGGTGAGAGTGTAATAAGCTTGGGAACTGTTGCATCTTGCAAGGTGTCTGTACACTAAGTCAAGCAGGACTCCACCAGTCACCTCACACCCTCGCTAGCGCTTGATGTCACGGTTCTGAATTCCCTGTTCTCACAGGTGTGTATGACAAACTCCCCCAGCGTGTCTCGCGCTTTCTAAGACTGAGAGCCACACTCCAGAGGCGTGCCCACGTCTGAGGAATTGGACAACACTGCCGCAGGAGCAGCACCATGCAGAACGCAGCCCCAGGATCTCTGCAACAACAACTTGAGGTCCCAGGTGCCCCCACACCATGCCGGGCTGCATCTGCCCTCACCGCATGGGGTTAATAGCCACTGAAGAAAGCCTCAGCCTGGGGCTCAGAAGCTCCCAGAACCTCCTGGAAGTTCTGGGAAGAATCCCCAGGTGAGGGTGGGGTTTTGCTTTGTTTGTTTGATTTGGTTTAAAGGGGCCAAATTCAAGCCTCCAACTGTGTGTACTCCAAGCAGCCTGAGCCCACAGCAGGCGGGTCTTGGCTCTGGGCCCTCTCTTTATTGCCGGCAAACAGAGCAGCAACCATGCACTGCGACTCCATCCTCAGGCGCTCGGTGAGCTCGCTGGGGCCAGGATCCTGGAGCGCCCCCAAGGCCCAGTGACGCACAAGACCCATGTCAATAGTTTCCAGCTCTGAAGAGGCATCGGCCTTGAGCCAGCCAAGGACACACGGAAGTCAGGCTGCCCCAGCACACACCAACAGGCCAGTCCCACAGCCGCGTGCTTCAGCTCCAGGGGGCTTTTGGCCACCTTGATGGAATCTCAGTAAACACACCGCGTGCAACCTTCTGGGCCCACCAAGACGCAAGCAGAAGCTGGCCCGCTTCCAAGTGAGAGCAACTTCAACCTAGCAGCCTCAGGACTGCGAGGATTCAGAAATATTTACCAATCAACTCTTGTCCGGAGCCAGGCCCATCTGCACTGCAACCTCCCTGTGCAGGGTGGGCAGAGGAGGGCTGTGCTCTCCTGGGAAGGAGAGAGCTGGTCCCAGGAGAAGGGGTGGGACTTGAGCTTAGTTTGGGTTGGGGTCTGTCTGACTCTGTTCCTCCAGTGGGGTTGGGGAGGGTAGAGTCCTTCCCAATGAGTGAATGTTGCAGCCTCAGCCTCCTGAAAAGGGGGATTCCTTGAAGTCACCCCTGAGTCCTCTAGACAGCCAGGGCAAGCTGGGCCCTCTCTTTTTGGGTCAGTTTTCACATTCTGGGGGGGTCTAGCATACCTCTGTGGATTTGCGGGGTCACTTCTACAACAGAGTCCAGCAGAGAAGATTTAAAGCAAGACAACGCCTAAGTGGTACCAATTTTGAGAAAATCTGAGGCAGACTTAAGTTTGAAAAAGCAAATTTAAGAAAGCGGTAACTGAGATGCCATCCAAGCATGGGGAAGAGGCTCCTTCCCACAGGATCTAACTCAGTCTTTCAAAGTAGAAGAGGCTTGGGCCCGCCTGGTGGCGCACCGGGTTAAAGCACAGCACTATGAAGCCAGCTGCAGCCACTGCACTGCAGCACGAGTTCTATCCCAGCCAGGTGATCAAACTGAAATTGATAGATAGATATATATCTCGATTATATAAAAGGCTTCTAGCATGAAAGCTATCCCTTCCTAAGCCTGGCTGCTCAGTTTCCATAGAATTCAGGCTCTCCCTAAGGAGATACCTGAGTATAGCCTTTGGGGGTGGGGTCACTCCAGAAACCATTTTTTATGCAAATATTTATTGAGCACACAGGGTGTACCAGGCTCAGAGCTGCAGGCTCTGAAGCTAAGAGAAAGGTGTGGGCAGGAGACCTTCAGCTGTTTCCAGCTGCCTCTGACAGCCTCCCAAGGGAGCCTGGAGAGCCTCAATCCATTTAACATGCAAATGGGAACAGTATTTCTCTCCGGGGAAGCTGCCTGGCGAAGGCTTCATAATAGCTGCTTCTTTCCCTGAGAATCGCTCTTCCCAAGAGAAAATTCCCATTTTTAATCTCCACTGTGTATTATTCACAGCTGCCCCTCCCCCACTGTGCCCCTTCTTGCTAGACTCAATTGTAATAGCTGACGATTTCTCCCCCAAGCCACAGGATCTCATATGGTTCACCTCCAAGCTTCATTTCATTTTATGGTCACTATTTTCAACCAGCAGAGATGGCTGAGGCAGCTATTTCTCAGGTTAGATTACCCAGGAAGGATCTATAACTTCTACAACGGGCTATTTATTCTCTTCAGCCCTGTTGTTCTGGGGTTCATGCGAAGACTTCTTTTTTATTCATTAATGCAATCCTCAAAAATCTTGCTGACAGCTCAGACAGTAAGTCAGAGGAGATAATGACTCTCCTAATTTCCACCTGCTAGCCGAGTGCCACACCCGGTCACCCAGTGAGGGCCTGTGAGCAGTCTCTCCACATGTTGCACTGAAACCTGACATCTGGAGATGGCGGGAAATAAGAACAGATGAGCCCAGAGAGCTGGTCAACCGGGACAGTCAAAGGGTGGTTTCTGGTGTCCTGCACAGAACTGCAGACACTGTGGCTCTCTGAGGCCAGGTGGCTGAGGGTGGCCCTGTCCCAATTCCTATGTTCCTGGCTGGGTAGCACTCAGATCTGCTCTTGGAGAGTCTTCAAAATCCCAGTGTAAGAAATCCCTCCTGACTTATACAGCACTGTTGCGACAGATAGTAAAATTCCTCTGGTTCTACAGAGTCTGCCATGAAATGGTTCCTAAAAGCGGTGAACAATATTTCACTTAGAAGAACCCTTGAAAAACGGACAATGTTTGTAGCCAGCTTGAGATTGTCGGCTTTAGCCTGAATATTGTCTGAAGACATTGACATAGTTTTATCTGTAAAGCTTCATTTATATAAAAATTTTAAAAGCTTTATATGTAAAAAGAAAATGTTCAGGAGTCCCCTGGTGGCCCATGGGCTAATCTCAGTGTTATCATGCACCACTGGCTGTGGCCCAAGTTCGATCCCCAGCCAGGGAGTGACCCACATGGTGCAGCAGACCTCTCCTGTCCCCCCACTGCTCCCCTCAGCAGCACATTTCAGTAGATCTGCCTGTTCTGCTCCCCATTCTGTCTCCTGAAAACTTTGCCGGCCACATCTCTGGTCTACCCCCCACCATCACCCCCAGTTCTTCTATGCATAAATAAATAAATCTTTTTTTTTAATGCTTAAAAAAATATTTTTAAAGTGCACGTGAAGTCGGCCGTGGGAGTAATTGACTTCTAACCTCCCTCTTTTCCAATGTTTCAATTAAAAGACAAAACTAAGCAAGACACTTGGCTCCATTTTGAGCTCTGGAATTGCCTGATCCCAGTCCAGCTTTCTGTGGCCTGGCTCACACAGCAGTGCCACCCACATGGGAAGGGCACATTTGCTGCTCTCTGGGATTGCTAGAGGCAGGAGGCCGGGGCAGGCCGGCTCGGACCAGACTGACCTCAACACAGACCTGGCCACCTGTGCCTCCACCTCTCTGCCGTTCCTCTCTAGATCCTCGCAACCTTACTTCCCCATCACCCTCCCCCTTGGCCTGCAAGCAGGGGTGTCACACCCCCCGCCCTTGTCTCCGCCTCCACCCTAACCCAGTGACATAGCATGCACACAGACAGGTATAGCTGTCAAAGGCTTTACCTGCTGGGGGCTGATCATACACATGGGAAGGTGTGTGGTTCTGTGGGATCCTGACCTGACTGCTGGCCGCGTGTATCTGATGAGAGAGCAATGGAGGCTCCTTGCCCTTCCGGGAAGCAGTATGCCAACCTCGGAACCTGGGAACAGAGCAGAATGAGTAGGAAGATAATGAATCTACTTCACAAAAATGTCCACATGGGGCCCTCCCGGGTGGTGCTGCAAGTTAAAGCACAGCACTAAGAAGCTAAAGCCATTTCAGCAAGAGTTCGATCCCCGCCCTGGAGGTGACCCACAGGGTGCGGCAGACCTCTCCTGACCCGCCAGCTGCTCCCCTCAGCAGTGGACTTCATCAGTCTGCTTGTTCTGCTCCCCACTCCGTCTCTGGTGAATCCTCTCACTGCCCCTACACCTCTAGCCTGTACCCCAGTTCTGTATGCATAAATAAATAATTCTTTTTAAAAAAAACAAAATAATAAAAATTTAAAAATAAAAAATAAAGGCTCACATGGGCTTCAGATAAGTGAGTAGAAGGGATAGTGTCTTGACTGTGTATGTAGATAATCCCATGAAGGTGAATGAAATGAAATGGAAGCATGTGGGCATGGTGATTCTCAGGAGGAGTCTTTAGACTTGATGTTGCTGAGCATGTAGGGGCTCTGGGCTACAACTATGATCTGTGTAGAGTTTTCAAGACCTCTATTTCCTGGGGAGCATTATAGGAAGTCCACTCACATCACCCAACTACCTGACCCGTCAGGCGAGCCAGCACCTGAGTCCACGGCACTTCTTTCTAAGAATATTAAAAAGTTTGGACATCAGCATTGGTAAATGAAAAATGGAGGAAAACACGAAGACTGAAAAAGGAATAATTCTATCATCCAGAGACAACCATCGCTACATGTATTTTCCTTTTTTAAAAGTCTTGTTTGCTTGATAACATATGATAATTCTTTTTGATGTCACTGATTATTTCTCTGTAATGACAACTTTAAGGCAACTTCACTCTGTCACTTCAGAGTTAGGAGACTGTATTCATTTCCTAGTGCTGCCGAACAAATTCTGCAAGTCCGCTGACTTGCCTCAGAAATTTATTCTCTCTGTTATGAAGATCAGAAGTCCACATTCAAGGTGCTGGAGGGCTGCCTGCCCCCTGAGGGCTGTAGCAGGTCTTCTTTCCTCTTCTGCTTGCAGCGGCTCCTGCATGCCTTGGCTCTTGGCCACATCCCTCCAAGCTGCACCTTCGTCTTGGTCTCCTCCTGTTCTATTCATGTCATCTCTTCTTCCACTGGAAGTATATGTGCCATTGGAGTCACCCTGGTAAGCCAGAATAACCTCATCTCAAAATCTTTAATTATATCTGCAAAGATGCTCCATTGCTACATGGGGTCACACTCACAGGTCCCAGGAATTTAGACACATCTTGGTATTTAGGATGTGACATATCATGAGTGTGCTGCACATTTCATGTTTTGATCAGAGAACATACAGCCTCCAACTGAGAAGTCACATTCAGCCCACTACAATGACTTTGAGCAAACAATTTTTCCTAAATCTCAGGTTCCTCTTCTACAAAGTGGAAGACTTGTTATTGCCCTCTCAAAAGGCTGTGAGGACTAAGTGGGTTATTCCATGCACATGCCTTGTAAATGCTAACCACTCAGTAATGACTAGTTCAATTAATAATAATAATAATGTTATTATTATTATACACAAATATCAACTTCCATTTTTCTTGACAGTGCTATGAGTAGGGAAGGCAGAGATCCTGAGAATTAAAACCACTGGGTCCCTGTCACTAATAAACATCTAGAAGTAGAATCTAGCTTGAACTTGGATCACTAAATATCCAGCCTTTGTTGAAAACTAAGAAAAGGTTAAATGCCAAAGATGTCTAAATTTTTTTTCCAGTGCATCCTGTCAGCCCAGCTTGGGGAGCAAGGGAGGCGAGGAAGAGAGACACCAGGTTCTTTCCTGGCTATTTGTTCTACTCTATTTTCTGCAAACTTTTGAAAACCCACCCTAGGGAGCAATAGATAATGCGTTGCACAGCTCATGAGTTTTGATCAGAGAACATGCAGCCTCCAACTGAGAAGTCGCATGTTGGGAATGAATCTCTAAGGGGAAGAGAAAGCAAAGCAAACCTGGACCGTGTCAGGAAGGGAAGCAGTAGGAAGAACCACAAGTCAAGAGGAAGGGGTCTTGAGCATAATACTCCAGCCCCTCTCAGCAGCAGGGCCTTTCTGTTTCATTCACTTTTATTAAAGCAGTTCTTCACGCTGGCTCCTTCCAGAGTTCTTTGCACCAGACCATGGTTCCCTTTCATGGGGACAAGAACCAGTGCACCCGCTCTGGGGAGCTGCAGCCTCAAGCTCCCGCCCCACCTCAAGTTCTTTTTCTGAGCATGTCTTCTTGGCAAAGCCCAGGCTTCCATTCACATTGGCCAGGCCTGCTCTGCACCCCTCCCCCGCCCCCACGTATATTTGAGCGGAAATGTAATCCACGTGTCTGGGACAGATTTCCTGCCGACTCATCACAATGTGGCTTTGTCATGGTGGACTGAGTTGGTGTCTCTTCTCATCCCCTCTGACTCGGAAGTCTTGGACCAGCCCCAGAACTCAGAGTTGGAGGAAGCCCCAGCTCTGTGTCCACCCACCTCTTGGCTCTACTCACTGGTTTTAATTCATCTCCTGCCCCAGCCTCTCGGCCCTGAGCACTGCCGCACAAACACCTTCTCCATTTCACTCCCCGTGACAATGACTCCTCCCTGGCCCATGTTTTATGTCCTAAGCCCTCTTGGCATACACATCGAGATGCCCCAGGAATTCCAAAGTGACCAGGAAATACTAAGAGTGGCTCTTCTGAGCCTTAACTTTGAATGTTACCATGAGCAAACCAGCCGGAGGTGATTTCACCAAACTGTGTGAGAACACCTGGTCCCTGGTCCACCTGCTGCTGTTCCATTGGTGGGGCCTGCTTTATGTCCTGTTAGCCCCCAGCCAGCATCCTGCCTCATCGTCTTGCTGAGGCGGATGATGTGAGAGTCCGACGATGAAAAATTACTTGTAATGTCTCATCAGCTAAAGGATGGGTTCAGTGTGCAGACTTCATGGATGCCATTGAAGTACATGCCAATACAGCAATAGAAAATAAGTTCTTGGCTGCTTACTTCCCACTCAGAAGGTGCCACGTTAACTTCATCCTTTTCTAGACACATTACAGAGCTCACACTGAAGGATTCTGAAATCAAAGGTGAACAATATCATGCAATGATCTGGTCCTGACCAACTTCTTCCCGCTTTTCTCTGTGCAGGCCTTCCCGCTTGAGTTCAGCTGTCTCTTGTACCACTCAAGGAATCAGGGCCCACCAAAGACAAACAGGCACTAACACATAAAGTTTATTTATAAACAAATACAAATAAATAATACACAGAAACCTCAGACCATGAGAGCAGAGACATGACTGTCTCCAAACAGGTAACTCGAATGTCTGACCCGACTTGCATCTGCCACAGAAGGGGTCTTCAGTTTCTCCCTCAGCCTTGCTGAGCAACTTGCCCACCCTCCCTCCAAATCCCCACTCTTAGTGAACTCTCGACCCCTCCCCAGCCCATTCTCCAGAGCACCTCTCTCCATCCCTTCCTCCAAGGTCGTGGGTGCAGTCTCTCCCCCTCAAAGTCCCGAGCACAGCAGCACCAGGGCCCCCAGTCTGTTACTGATGTTTGGGGATTAGGAAGAGCTGAATTATTCCTTCTGTAGTTCACCGGCTACCTCACCTGCTGGGGGCTTGAATCCCTGCCTCAGACACCCTATTGCCAGGGCTCATCCTTAGCACTCTGCAAGGAACCTGTTCCTGTCTCAGTTCAGACCCCAGGGAAAGACCTGTCTCTCCAGCTACTTTGAAAGGCAAATAACTCTCTGCCTTCACCTCCTCTGCTCAGACAAGACGAGGCCAGCTTTTATCTAACCAGGTCATTCAGACTATGTCACAGACCCAAGAGTCATTTCTCACTTAGAGGATTTTTGCTTGAGGAATTTTGCTTAGAGGCCAGAATACTCTGTGCAAGTGTTCCCATAGGTGTGCTAGGTAAAAATAATTTAACTTGTTTTCATTGCAATAACCTAGAACTTCAAAGTGAACTTATTCTGGATCATCTGTGTGACCTCAGAGACTTCAGTAGATATATTATATTTCCTGTTTATATTTGCCTGGGACTGAATTGGCAGAAGTGTGGCCTAAAACCCTTAACTAAAAATGCAGTGTTCTGTGCCCTTGGCCTGAAGACCCTCAAGGTATGAAGGATGAAACCCAGTTGCCAAAAGAGTTTTCTTTAGAAGGATTATGCACTGCTTAGAGATGGATGCATATACTACCCTGAATATATGTCCTTACAAAGTCAGACCCCGAACCCCAGAGAATCCCAAGGTCAGGTGCACAGGGTCTGCCCCACCCATCTGGGCTCAGCCTGGACACAGGTTCACACCTAATGCCCCCTATTTAATAGGAAGGACACCCTGGATGCCCCTAGCAGCCCCCCTCCCCCGACACCAGCAACTGTCCATTCACCTGCCCAGCACCCACCCTAACTGGCACCCCCAAGCTGCTTTATTAATGTCTCTTAAACAAATAACTGCTGGGCCCTTCCTGGTGCAGCAGGTTAAAGCACAGAACTATGAAGTTATCCCTGAGCTCGATCCCTGACCAGGGAGGTGACCCACATGGCACAGTAGACCTCTCCTGACCCACCCTCTCAGCAGTGTATTTCAGTCAGTCTGCCTTTTCTGCTCCCCACTCTGTCTCTGGTGAATCCTCTCTCTCTCTCTCTCTCACACACACACACACACACCTCTCGCCTGTACCCCAGTTCTTGTGTACATAAATAAATAAATCTTTAAAAAAAAAACAAGAAACAGCTGACCTGTTGACAGTTTGTTCTCTCCCTCTTAACGCTCAATGTTATAGCCATGAGGCTTGCTCAGAAAGAATAAGCACGTGTTCCATGTAATTAAGCGCATCAGACCTGAGCGCCCCATGGAAAGAGTTAGCTGTACCCACATCAGCATTTTGCCAGCGATGAAGTGTTCACTCAGAGGGGCCTGGAATACGCTCAAGTCACTGTTGTGTTTGGATTCCTCCACTTGTGCCGTCAGACCTCCACGACGAACCTGGGGCTGCTGCCTGAGTCCGTGCAACTTTTTGTTCTTATATTTTGAAACAGAAATGGACATTTGCTGACTAGTTATTCTTCAGAGTAGTTCTTCGTCCGTATTTTAGTTGCCTCAGCTTGCTCCACACCACGTAAAATTGACATTACAGCCTGCAATTATAATTTGAAAAAGAGGCCGAGACAAAATATTTGGGAAGTAGATCCTCTCTTAAATGTTCAAGAAGTAATCCTGGAGGTTGATGTGGCAGCAAATAGCGATGAGCTTTTGCCCAGATCAGAAAAGAAGTACAAGACAAGACCCAGGCCCTCTAATCGCCTGCGGCCTACAGCTGACATGCTGCAAACCTGTCCTGAGCCACGGCACGGTCTCAAGGGTCAAAACCAGACCTTGGAATTCTCGGGCTCCACACAACCACCAGCAGACCCACCACCGCCTTAGTCACTGGTGGACAGTCACCACCTCTGCCAGGGAGTCGGGTGGATCAGCTGAGCTAGGTTTTGTGTCTGTTCTCACCTCTCTTCACCCTACTCTTGGCATCTTGTCAGCCTGGGATTCATCTCAAGTTCCTTGTCCAGATGGTTGGGAAATTTAAATTAAATCAAACTAAGTGTTTAACACAGTGGAAATGAGGCTCTGAGTGTTCGGCCCAAAGCCTCAAAGGCAGAAATGTACAGCCACATCCAGAGAACTGCCTTCAAGGAAAACAGGCTGACGGCTTCGACATTCAGAAACTCACCAAAGGGCCTGACTCAAAGGCTGGGGCCAGCAGGATGGTCAAGGCCAGCAGGATGGTCAAGGCCAGCAGGATAGTCAAGGCAGACCAGCTGCAGCCTTCTTGGCTTAACCCCCCCAGAACCCCCTCCCATCCACCAAGGCAGCAAGGACCCGGATGAGGGAGGGTGAAGGCCAGGTGGCCCTGAGCACTGAACTTGGTTTCTCAAGCAGCTAGCTTTTAGAATCTTGTCATCTTTTTCCAGATTCATTTTAAAGCAAATCAGCTTTCCCATGCTGTAGGATCATCCATCCCAAGTATGTTCAGATCAGCTTTTTTCAAGATGTCCAGAGCAGACTTTCTCTACTACGTGTCACTTCGGTATGTGAAGCAAAGGTTACTATAACTAAAGGAATGAAGACTCCCAGCCCTGGGTCATCTCCAGACTCAACCTTTCAGCAGAGAAGCCTAGCTGAAGGCAGGGCAAACATCTAGAGGCAAGGTTTTAGCCTATGACTTCATCCCCTCCTTATCAGATGAGGCCCCTCCTGTCTCCCTGACTCCTCAGGCCCTGAACTCAGGGTAGAACCCTCCATCTGCTCCATTTCCCATAGAATCTATCGCCATGTAGAACCTCCACGCATACATAGTCAAATCTACTCTTTTTCTCCTATTTATCTATCTGATGTTAATATATTTACCTGCCCAACCCAAGAAGAGCCCAGAAGGGTGGGGACATGCTGACAATGCCCACCAACCTCTCTGTGTAGATTCCTCTTCAGAAGCTGGATGTTGTTGATTGTTGGCAGTAATGATCATCATCATTGGAAGAAAGGGGCGTGTGGGGTCAGGGGAGAGAAGACAAAGTTGTTATTCTGCCTGAGGAAGGGCTCCCAGCACCCGAGTCTGCTGAATTAAGAGAAAGTCACTGTGAGCACAGTAGGGTGATGCCTGGGCCTCTCACGGGGAGCTCTGAGCCCCCTTAGTCTCACGGGCAAGCCAGGGATCACTGATTGACACCCCATTTATGCAGGGATGCATGGTGTATTGGGTCACCAACAGCACAGGTGTGTCTGTTTCTAACCAGGTGCTTTGTGCTGCAGGACTGACTTTGGCAAGCGACCACCCCAGCCAGGGGATTCAGGATGTCCACTAGCAAGCTCTGAAGAGCTGACCTAAAATTATGCATCCAAGAGCCCCCCAAACCAGAGCATCCTGTTCCCTGTGCCTCCACATAGGATAGAAGACTGCCCAATAACCCCAAGACTGCTGTAGGAAGATGCTCCAGGAGAGAAGAGTTATAATACAGACTCCAGGTTCCCTCCCCAGGGGATCCTAGTGAGTGGGACTAAGGAGGGGCCCAGGAATCTGAATGAGAAACCTATCTGGCCAGAGGAAATTTCATAAACAACTGGGAGCTTGGGAACCACTAATCTGATCCAGAGGAACAGCTCCTCATTCACTGGGGCTTCTGAAGAGCCTGAAAGGGTTAACAGGCAGCTGGGCTGGGAAGGGAGGCTACCCACAGAGGAAGGGGAAATTCAAAGAGCTTCAAAGCTGCCTAGAAGGAAGACCCAGGGAAGCCCACCGAGCTCATTAACTTTTAAAGCAGTTTACCCCTTATCTCTCCACAGCACCTTTCCAGGCAGCCTGAGAAGCAGGGCTTGTCTCCAGAAGCTGCCACCACCTCACTGGCTCAGGGACCCTGTGAGATCTCGTCACCACCAGGCCATTCCTAAGGGGTCACTGGACCGTCAGTGCACCCCAGCTCTCTGTGACTCCCAACTCCTGGAGAGGGAGCAGCTTCCCAGTGCCAGGCCCACTGCTGGAAAATGCTTAAGGCACAAATTCTGAGTTAAACCCACCTAAGGAGAACACTTAGGGATCTGATTAAGGCTTCCAGGTAAAAGTGCCGAAATGGACAGGCTAAAAGAGGACAGGCAGGTGTCTCTGACCTTGATGCTGGTGACCCACCTCCAGTCAGCAAGGGCTGTGGACCTTGGTCCTCTGTGGACCCTCCCCCACCCCAGCTCTGGCACTGGGGCCCCCACACCAGGCCAGTGCTGAGCGTTCAGCTCAGCGCAGGCCCCACTGGCTGGTCTGAGTGCAAAGATTTGTCCAGGCCTCCTGAAGCATAAACCGTTTACAAGCAGGTAAATTGCAATTACACAGGTCTGTTATTAAGCCGGTTAGAAAAGGTTTCGTTCTGTTAGCAGGCTCTCCTGGTCCTTTGTTTCCCGCAGTCGGCTTTGGGAGTGGGGATCTCCCAGAGTTAGTCCAGCTCAGCCACCCAGCCCTGTGGTTTGGGCCCTGCTGTCTCTCTTCATCAAGCAGATCATTTCCACCTTGAAACTGGTCGCTCCTTCCAGTTCTAA